>NW_020194479.1:420926-701587 GCF_003019875.1 Amorphotheca resinae ATCC 22711
GGGGGGGGGGAGCGCGGGAGATGGGGGATGTAGCGATAGTGAAGAGAAGGACTGCGGCAAAGAAGAAGATGAAAAGCAAGATGGTCGTGATGGAGGAGGGAGAGAGGGAATTTGAAGGCTTTCGTTGCTGGTAAATTGCTGATGGGACGATGGGGATGATGGATGACGGATCCCTCGAGTACGGGAGGCGGGAGGGAGGCCAGAGCGAAAAAACGGGGCCGTGCTCCGCCGGGTCTTCAGATCCAGGTCGACGGCGTGATGTGGGCGTTCTTTGCTACTGACATACTGTACATGTACATATATCTACTGTGCGTCTACATTGATCTGTATAATCTACAGCTACGTATCTCTGCGTGGTTCAGTGATCAATGCTCGTGTCGTTCGTTGTCTTTGTATCTCAGGGTGCCGAGTCCAGGCGGGAAGCCTGCTTCCTCCCAAGATGTACTCAGGAATTATTCAGCAACCGCGCTGACTAAGCGCAGGAGACCCCGTACAGATGCACAGCTCTGGAGGCAAAAGAAAGCCAGGAAGAAGCAACATTCTTCTCTATAGCGGACAACTACATGGAATGCCATACATCCTCTCGTCCTTGAACCGCCACTGTTTGTTCTCTTTATTCTCATTGTTTTCTAGACTCAAGTCCTGCATCCGGAGATACTTCTTTCTTCCCTCTTTAAGATGTGACACTCGACGTCTGAACCATCCCCATCTCTTTCCCCATCCTCAGACCTCACCTCATCTCATCTCATCTCACTTCATCTCATTTCATCTCATCTTCTCTCCTCTTCTCTTCTCTTCTCTTCTCCCGCCCAGCTTAACTCTCCTCCCTTCACCTTCGCCTTCACCTACACGCTTCAGCTGTCCTCACGCGCTCTTCCTCCAATACCTACTATTCATAGCGCCCTCCCGCCGCGCGCTTGTTCCAAATCCCTCGCCCCGCCACCCAATCGTTGCTCGTATACGCCCACTCTGCATGTTTCTCCTCAGCTGCCCCAATCAATTGAGCTGTCGATGACCTTGCCTTGTCCGCTCTGGGTTTGTTTGCCGCTTGCCTCCTCACCACGGCATCCCCGACGCGCGAAGGGATGCCGAGGGGCGGGAGCCGAGCCCGGCATCTCGCTTTGGTGTTGCTTGCAGGTCCCTGAGAGATTGTGAGACTTCTTCATACTGTTGGTACGTGATGTTTATTTTACAGAGACATGCATGCATGCATATAGAGTACGGTATCTACCTACATATCGATGCCAGAATACACTTCTCCCGCCTCAATCCCCACGCAAGCACGCCACGGCGAGGAATCTCGCCTCCCAGCCTTTGCGCCGCATCAAGACCCATCCGCCGATCGCCACGCTTCCGTTCGCAGCCTTAGGGGAACAATGCTTCCGATGACATGAAGACGCCGCCGTTCACCATCTAGGTTCTGCATCGCGCGAATCCGATCCATCGGGTCTGAAATGCCAACGGTTAAGGTGCCTAATCTCTACCCACTCATTCCAGAGCCCAGCAAGGCGGCGCCGTTCCTGGGCTGGCTTGCGGAGCTGCCGTGCGCTGGGTCTGGGTTTGCGGTATTTACCCACGGGTGGGATTGCCTTCTCGGCACATCTTGATATCGCAGTTCCTAGCCCCATTGTGGCGAGGGTTCCAAACTTTAAGGTTAATAGTTCCCAAAAAAAGTTAATTTCTATGTCTGCTTCCGAGATGGGGGAGATTGCGGAGGAAAGGGGTTGTTTGCTGATGTTTGCTTTGCTTCACACGTGATTATCATTCATTGCGTGTTGAGCCCCCGAGCGAGAGGAATGATGCGTTATAGACGGACATTCAGTTTGTATGTGCAAACTTGTGGCAATCTGTTGCTTTCTACCCGTCTATGCATGCTTTCTGTTTGTATTTTGCTGATTCCTGCTCTCTCGCGGATAGGGAGGGGGATGGTCTGAATTCCTTCTACATCTGTGGCGGGGCTGATTGTTTCTGTTCAGATCTGACTGGTCCTAACTTTATTAAACGCGTCCCAAGTTTTTCTAGATGTCTTTCACGTTGCTCTTGTAGTAGAGTACTATGAAGCGTTGGTAGCCCCTTTTAGAGAGGAGGAAGGGAGAGAAAGGATATTGGTTCGTGATCAAAAGATGTTCTAAACCTTCAGATAAAGTCCGAAAACTGCAATCATATGAAAGCAGAGACTAGGTACATGAAAGGAGAGATAGGATGAAAGTAACTTTTGAGTACTCCGATCTTCAATAATAGTTTTGTCCTCTCTTTCAAGTCCAATCAAGAAATCGGTTAGTTAGTAAATGCGCTGTGAATACCCCACCCCGTGCGGTAGAAAGAAAGGAATGACCTCGTTACTGCGGTTGCCGTCGAGAATAAGAGTCGCCAGCACAAGGAGGGAGATGCAACTCTTCGTTGATTTCGTCCAAAATAATTAATATGCTTTTGCACCCATCGCTGGCGACGCAATCACACATGATTCACGTGTAGTCAAGGTCCAAGTCTGTGTCTGCATAAGAGTACTAGAAACTTGGATTTTAGAGCGACGAGCTTCAAACTGGAATTGGTTCATAGGTAAGGTGATAGAAGGTGAAGATCGAGGGAAGATCCTAGGTTAATGAGGGTGATATCATCGCGCACGTCTGTGCATCGCAAGGCTGAGTGCTCTTGGGCGAGCTCGAAATTAACATGGTGCTAAAGGCAGAAGGCCATCAATCGATTGAGGAATGAGTGTTGCGGTGTTTATATACGGCTTCTTTTCTTCCTCTGAATCTGAGATGGCCTTCCTACCCGTTGCCCCATCGATACAAACTTTTCCTGCCAGCCTTGTTGTCGGGCCTAGAACCACGCCGATATGTATAACTACGGAATATTCGTTGTCCTACTACTGCAGGTGTAAAATGACAACTGTCTCGCTTATCGCGCGGCCTTAACGTGCTTTGATTCTTTTCATCTGGATGCCACAGAAGACTCCAACCTCATATCATCTTGAAGCTTAGCGATGGTCCTGAAACGTGACCTTTACCTTTGGCGTATGATATACCCCCGTAGGAGACCAGGAGAAAGGCAAGAGAACCAACCCCAGCCTCAGATGCTTATTATTGTGGTTCCATTCTTCTTCCTCTTTTCCTCTCCTATCAAGCTCCGACGCAGGGACATGTCGGTGACGTCGGCAGCGCGAACCTTTTTTCCGCCTCTTCCTTCGATCCCGGAGCTTAATCGAGCGCTATCACTTTAACACCAATGGAATCCCGCCTAGCGACCCCCATAACCGCGTCTCTGGAGCCCTTTTCTGCCGATGTAACTTGGCTCTGCAGAAAAAACATCTAGAACTACTATCAGTCAGTCTATCAGATGTGATGTCGGATGATCGGCAGGGCTTCTCAGGCAGAGCGATTATTCAACGGCAACGGTTGACCGGAGGCCTTCGATGTCGTGATGTCAGCCGCTGAGGTAGGTACCAGAGTATTATTCTCACCTGTTCCTCCCTTCCTTATTTATTATTCTGTTTATCCTCCTTCGGAAACCCCCTGTTCCTTTCCTTCCTTTCCTTCCATCCCATCCAAACCCCTCCACCTGGATATATAGCAAACATGTATATCTCTCTCCGCCAACTCGGCGCTCTTGCCCTCCCCGCCCTCCTCCTCCCCGCCGCCCTGGCCGCAGATGTTGATGTAAGTCGCATCTTCTCACATCCCTCCCATTCAAATGTCCTGACCTGCTCCCAAAGGCCCGGCAAGCCGCCCCAACTTCTTCCATCATGAGCGCAACCGGTCTCACGCCTGCCGAATCAGCCGCCTCGGCCTCCTCAAGCATGGCGCAGATGTCCGCGCTCGAATCTTACTCGTTATCGCTAGCCTCCGCATCTGCCGCCTCTGCGGCCTCTGCTGCTTCTGTGCAGGCAACTGCTTCTCCTACAAACGGCGGGGGCAAGGTGATGGCATCCTCGGGCGCGGAGAGAGTCGCTGCGGAGCTGGTGACGGAAGTTGTCGTGGGAGGGAGCTTAGTATTGCTAGGTCTTTTATAAGACGAACTTGCGCGAAGCATACATGAATGGAGGGAATGTATCGATATTGTTATCAGAAGGCGTATGGGGGATAGACGGAGTATCAGGGGAGGGGCCATCAGACGGTTATGATATATACGGGATGTCTACGAATCTACGGAGCTGTAGCAACGAGATCATGATCACGACCCAAAAGGAATGGAAAAAAGTCTTTAACAGGAAATGTCAAAAATCACAGAAACAATTTGGCCTCTGCAACTAGAGAATTATCTATGGGAGGGTCTACAGCGCGGTGTGTGAGAGAAAGTTAGAGAAAGAAGGGGTGGTGTTCCAGAGCAGTGTGAGAAACCCTCAACCCTGTCGTTGATCCTCCTACATGCCTTCCACGTTTTATTGTTCCTGGGGATGGACCCGATATTCTTGAACCGATCTCAAGTATGCTTATACTCATATGTAAAAAAGCCAAAGTCAAGATAGACGACCCCTTATCGCAAAATAGGGGTCCTCGTGTTCGCCGCTTAGCGCTGCCGGGAAGACCGGATCTTCGCTACCTTACTAGGGATCACGCTTTTCGAACGACCCATGGTTCGTTCCATCTTCGTTTGGCTCAGGGGCTCTGATCTTCTTGGCATCTGCCGCGTTTTAGCATCTGCCGCGTTTTATTCGGACCTCGATTCTTTCTTTACTACTACTAGATCACCTATCTCCTTCTGTGGCTGGCCCACTGGGCCTGAGGTTGGTCAGACCACGTGGTTTAGGCAAGGGCCTCGACAGAGCGGGAACTGAATACAATTGAGGCTCTGAAGTCGGGGCGGCTTGATATCCCAACTTCATTGCGTGCGAGCATGTAAGAATCCTTGCTTGATTCTGCCAGCTCAACTAATTATGGTGAAGAAGGACTACTCAAGGAGAGATGCACTATATTCCTCTCATATTCCTCTCCATACATCATCCCGTCTCGGAGTCAAGACTACCTACCAAAGCATAGCCCCACAGCGAGTGGTACTCCGTCTCTCAGTGTCCAGCTACTGAAAAGCGGAGATCAATCATGAGGCGAGACGCTCTGCAAGATGATATTCCTGACTTCCTTCTAAATTCCCCCTATCTGCCCGTGTATGACGGGAGATATGACGCGCCGCGCGGGCCACAGAAACCAGCCAGTATCTTTGACTTACTGCGCCCAAGACGGCCTCGGAGCGTCATAACCTGGACTGTCAGGATCGCTATCCTTCTCATCCTGTTTAGCATCACCCGCTCCTTCATCGTGCGTCGTTGGTTTTCCGGACCGCGCTGTCTCTTCTCTGAACCCATCACACCACCTACATCCTCTTTAGAGCGTGAGGATATCGATTGGTCACGTTACGCATACGCACAATATGTCACCAACGCAGACTACCTATGCAACTCCCTCATGATCTTTGAGACTCTGCACCGCCTTGGCAGCAAAGCTGACCGGCTGATGCTCTACCCCTCCAACTTCAATCTGACCTCCGAGGACTTTTCCGGCCGCCTGCTCCTCCAAGCAAGAGACAAATACGGCGCGAAATTAGTCCCAATCGAAGTCCAGCATCGCTGGAACGCCTACCGTAAACCACCCGCTCCCATCTCCGTCCGCGGCAGGATAATGACTTACTGACCAAAAAAACAGCCATATGGGCTGACAGCTACACCAAGCTCCTCGTCTTCAACCAGACGCAGTACTCGCGCCTGCTCATTCTCGACTCCGACGCCATCATCCTAAAGCCCATGGACGAGCTCTTCTTCATCCCCTCCACCGCGGCCGCCATGCCGCGCGCGTACTGGCTCGAAGAGCCCCTCCTCTCCTCTCACATCATGGTCGTCGAGCCCTCCAGCCACTCCTTCAAGCGCGTCCAGAAGGCCATCAAAAACGCCGTCTACGGCACCTACGACATGGAGATCGCGAACCATCTCTTCGGCGGCTCCTGCCTCGTGCTGCCGCACCGCCAGTACGCACTCCTGACGGGCGAATTCCGCTCCAAGGACCACGCGCGCTACCTGCGCGACTCCCCACACCCCTGGGATCCCGAGACCGCGATCCGCGAAGCCAAGCTGGTGCATTTCTCTGACTACCCGCTCGAGAAGCCGTGGCTGCTGTCGCCGCCCAAGGACTGGGAGGCGGCGATCCCGGAGTGTGGCACTGCCGGCCCGCGGATCGCTGATTGTCGCGCCCGCGATATCTGGCTTGATCTCTATCAGGAATTTCGGGATCGTAGGGAGGTGAGTTAGTTCGTCATCATTACCAACCCCCCTTCCTTCCCTCCCATCCTTTTTCAGTTGGAGGTCTTTAGCTGATGATTTGGTGCTGGGCTTCGTAGAGTGTGTGTGGTTTGAAAGTAGGATATGATGAGATGTTATAAAGACCCGAAACACGCAAGATATCCTGTAGAGAATCACCATACTGTTCGTAAGTTCGATAATTTACAAGCTATACAGAGAGTATCAGGACCCCCCGCCCGAATCATTTGGCCAAGGACCGGGGAAAAAAGAATCAATAGAGAGCTCCTCCCTCTCCCCCCTCCTTTTCCGTTATCCAAGCTATTCAATCAAGTATTGTACGAGTATGAATAACGAACGCAGTGGAGAGATGCATGAGCAGGGTCTGAAAAGGGGCATTATCCAGCACTGAGCGTGGGAGGGCTTGATTAAAAACGTTTAGTCGGATGGTTCATCATACTACACCTACCTTGTGACTCAGAATTGTACTATCTAGAAAGAACGAATTAAAGAAAAGAAATCAAACCCCGGATCAGATTTACAGAAGCCCTGGAGAGTTAGATTCTTCCTATTTGCTGTCATGAGTTATGTGTGCAGACAGACATCCGGAAAGAGATTGATTTGGTACATCTATCTACAACCCTTCATTTGATGCACCGACCACGATAACAGAAGGGGCAAATATGTAAAATGCTGCCCACCGATCCCAGGTGAAAACGCCATCCCTCCCTCCAATTTTTTGACAAGACAGGAAGACTAGATATATCGCTACTACTACGACGACGACGATTACGACTTGATCACTCATCTCTTTGCCCCCGCCCGCCTAGACTTCCCCGGCCGCTGCTTCGCACCCGCCTTCATCTTCTTGGCTGAGAAGCCGCGCAGATCACCACTCGACATCGCGTCCCCGCTCTTCGCAAAGCGCTTCTTGCCTCCGTAGCCGTACTTCGCATCTTTCTTTTGTCTTTTGTTGGGACCCATGCGGTCTTTTCTCGACGGTTTGGCGCTGTTGATCTCGTCGTCGACAGCTACGTCGAAGAGATCTGCTTCATTTGTAGCGTCCGTATCGGCGCCTTGACGCTCTGTTACGTAGACCTGTTAGTATTACCCCGCAAATAAAATCGATTCGGCATTGGGGAAGAAACATACTCCGCTTCAAGACCTTAATCTTCTCCATCGTCTGCTTTGTCTCCTTGGCGCGCTCTTGCAGTTTCGCAACCTGGACCTGCTTGCCGAATTTCTTCAAGTCTCGCTGTTTCCGCGCCTCGGCGCTGGCTTTCTTACTCGCCGCCTCGCTGATCAGCTTCGCCTTGATCTTTGCCATATGCTCATCTGCTTTCACCATCTCTGCGAAGTAGTCTGTGGGTCTGGTGAAGGGGACGCCTTCTGCTTTCAAGAGTTTGCGGGCCTCCTTGACAGCGGAGAGTGATTGTGAGTAGAAAGCAAGTTCGCGATTCAGATCGTCCGAAACATCGGGTATGGAGACTTTTTCGGAAGTGGTAATGGACTGATGGTCGGAGAAAGGAAGTTTGGAGATGGGGAGCGCAATTCGTTTCAGTGCTGCGGTGAGAGCGACGGTGTTGTTGATTGTCAGGCGCTGGTGCGGGATTATATCTTCCTTTTCTTCATCGTCTAGATCTTCCAGATCGGACATAGGGATGTCTTCTTCGTCTTCATCGTCCTCATCATCTTGTTCCTGGTCATTCTCACCCGCCGAAGAATCGCTGTCGCTTTCGTCGATGCCTTCAATATCAATCTGCGGTAGTGTTAGGATTGCAAGATTAGAGATGAAGATAGCAATTCATACCTTCTTAGGACCTTCAGCCTCACTCTCCTCTTCATCCTCATCTACCTCAGCGTTCTCATCCTCGCTATCACTACCGCCATCTACATCCTCCCACTCCCCCTCAACCTTCTTCTCTTCCTTCCCCTCACCAGCCTTTTTCGCTTTCTGCTTCCTCGCCGCCTTCTGCGCCTTCTTCAGCTTCAACTTCTTAAAGTCTATTTGCTTCTCAGCCGCCAGGGCCATCTTTAATTTCGATTTCGTAACCATGGTGTCGGTGTTTTCTTTTTCCAATTGAGAGGATTTTGATTTTGGCGCAGCGGCTTGAAATCCAAAATATTATTTTTCGAGGCAGGAACTTTTCTATGGAGCTTCGCACTAGCGACTGACCGCCTTGGGCAGAAAATGCATAACTTTATGCGGGGTCCGTGCTTCGCGTGCGGCGATGTTCACCCCCCTTTTCGCTTGATTGTGGTTTTATTCCACTTATCTATGTTCGATCGAGACTGTCGTTCATCATTTGGTATAGTAGTTGAAGAACCAATAACATCGCCTCTTTGTTTAATGTACCTACCCAGGGTTGTCAGCACTCTATGATACGATAACGAGGTATTTCGATCTCAATGTTGTAGGGTTTTGAGGAGCACTTTCCTCGGCTTCTGTCCCTTCACTATGCTCAACTCTCGTAGCAAAGCTGCCATAGTTCCAAAAGTCACGCTCACATATCAAAGTTCAGTTTGTGATTAAAGTGTTTCCATTGCTCATTTAGACCAGTCACCTTTAAGTCTCGCTGATGGTATGAGCACGTTATGTCTGAGAAGACAAGATCCCCCGCCCTGATCTCAATCCGCCAGACTTGCACCTTTCATTCCCAGTGTCCATTTCTACTTCCGATAGCCTTCATTCTCTAGTCGTTCGAGACATTCGGGGCATTCATACTCTCTGACCTCTCGCTTGATTTCGATATCCTCGCCGGTGCAGAGCTCGGGGTTCTTGATCTGGCAGTATGGTCGCACTAGAAGCTTGTGGCCACACTTAATTCTTGTTAGCATATTTCTTTATAGAAATAGCAACTGCTGTATCATAGCTATAGGTTGCGAGATCCAAACAATTCTCTACTCTAAGAGCGCGTCTCTGAGGAGAGCACTAGGACTCGTGAGCTTGCTCTAGTCTCTGGGTTGTACGTACCTGATACACGAAGACAACTACAGAACACATCTTGGAGATTGTGTGTGGGTGTCTGTGCTTTGCTTGAACGATGTGCGTTGGGTACGTAGATCGGTTGCGTGGGGAGTTGAAGAGAGACTGTTGGTAGGAAGAAGAGAGTCGAGCTGTAGCTGGATGTGCCTTCGACTATCAAATCTTTGAGAACTACAACTGATCTGCCTCTTTAAAGATCTCAGTTTCATTAGGTTCCTTAAACTTGATAAAGAATAACGTTTGGCTTCGGGTTTGACGCGTCGAGAATATTCAATAGTCAACTGAAGTGAATCACTGTCTTCGCTTCCTCTCTAAAGTCAGGAGCGACCAACGTTGATATGGTGGTTAAAAATTTCATTATCCATGAGCTCTCCTATCCTCTTTGCCTCTGTCACCGAATTTGTCTATTGACCTTGTCCCTTCATGCCTTAATTCTGAGCAGGTTCCTTGTCACGATTGTCATATGGAGTTTGAACAGTCCCAGCCAATTCGTCCTTCTGTGCCGGGGATATACTCTCTGCCTGATCTATTTGTGTTGCTTGTAATAAGAGTTCAAGAGCTGTGGTGCTTTGGGTTTCGTGAGTCACTGGAATAGACAAGGTCAGGATACTTCAGCACACTGAATACTTGTGGATTGCTCACCTGTTTCTTCTTTTTCACTTTCGCTGTTTAGCTGAAGCATAGCCGTCGCCGCCTCTAACCTGTCTGCAGCGCTCATTTCTTTTCCAGCCGCCTTGTTGTCACTATCCTCCCCTGAAACCAGTTAAGCAAGAATACATCAAATTGGAAACACTGGTATCTCTTACCTTCTTTCTGGACTTCTCTATTTGTCGTGATTGGAGTCTTTGTCTCTGCCTGACTACTCAATAACTGTGCATGGTCCCTCGCTGCCTGTTCAAGTCGTTCTCGTCCAACACATATTTCGCACGGCCTACTCCTCCTTCCATATAGGCAATTGCAATCCCTGATTGGGCAGCAGTCTGAGTTTTGGGCTTCACACCCTCTTCTCCAGATTACTATCAAACGTCAGCCTGTTTGATCAAATTTCCAATAAGAGCCATAGTTCCTCACATGAATGGCCACATTGAAACCTGCACACAATCAAATTACACATCTTGGTGACGAATGAAGCGCGGGTCATGTAAATATGATAATGACAATTGATGAACTGCTCCAGTATGAGGAGAAGGGGTTAATGCAGTTACATCCCCCCATGGTTTCCCTTCGGTGACCTACCTGCCTTCCCAGAAGGAAGGCTCATCGTTCCTTCTCTTCTTCTATTGCTCGCTGCCCGCGAAGCATCATGGCATAAGGTAGTTGCCATTCATACCACTTCTTTTTTTCATGGTCTAGGTATTTGAAGTTGACATCCTCGTGGAAGTATCGGGTTCTTGGGTCGAGGAAGTGCAGAGCCTCGGCAGTCATATTCTTTGCCTCGAGCATTTTTTTTTGATTCTGCAAGAACACAAACAGCCTTTTTCTGCTCTCACTTCTATATCATCTATCATCTCTTTGAGTTTTTGAAGTCGGGGCCTAGAACAACACTGTTGTCCAATATCAAGAGGTGGATGGAAAGATGGGCAAGATTTGAATCGAGACACCCATCCCTAGTCCTTGACAAGAGACGAGATATGGATATTGTTTTTAAAAGAGAAACCCTATAGAGATCTCTTCTTAAATATATGACAAATTGGATATCTTGACCTTTCCTCTTGGCAACCATCAAGAAGTACGGTTGAAGTGTTATTTGCAAGGTAGCTAATGCCTCATGATCCAGGGGCATCTTAACGGCCAACCCCACGAGAATCCGTCCAATGGCTATTTTCTTTGTTTGAGAAGGATTGAAAAACGCGGTATCCTTTATTCCCTTTACCTAGTGTCCAGATTTCGTAGTGGCAAGCGCACCCCGCCAGTCATATTACAATTGACAATTGAGTTCAAGTGAAGTTTTTTTTGAAGTAAGGAAAGTAGTCTCGGAGTGTTGTATATACATATAGTTCATACGCTCGTGTTAAGGAGGACCAAAGAAAGACACCGAAATCTACCACCACGCCGAAGCAAAATCAAGAAGAGGGGATAGATAAGGAGATGCAAAGGTAGGGGGATATCACATTCCAAACTCAGCCCAAACGCCACACCCGGTTGCTTGCCGTACCTGGTTACGATCCACGCTTCCTATTAGAATCAAATTTCTTGACCTCAGAATAAAGACCAGCCACTACTCCTGTTTTTCTCTTTCTTGATATCCCTAACCCGCCTCGTCTTCTCCTGGACGTCCAATTCTCTCAATCCTTCCATTTTGTTCAGCGCCAGCTCCAGTAACTCCTTGCGTCTTATAACTTCGAGATGCGCTTTGATCTTCGGATCTTCTTTCGCGAAGCGCTCCACCTCATATTTACTCAAACCTCTTCCTAGCCTGATATCCAACTCTCTCGGGAAAGAGTAAAAGAATTCGGAGAGAAGTTCGACGTTCAGAAATAGGACGGCGGTTGAAGTCAGCTTGCTGGATACTACGTCGAGGAAGATTTCAGGACAGTAGTATTTGTTTTTCAAAGAGGCGCACTGTTTGGATTTCACAGCTGCCATTCGCATGCGGATTAGGGCGGCCCGATCGGAGAGGAAAGATGCTTCTTTGCCTGTTGAGCATTTGTGTTAGTCATCTTCGGAGGTGAAATAATATGACGTTCATAATCTTACCTTTCTGCAACAGTTCCCTGCTGAATCCACCCGCACCCGTAGCCCCATCACCCTCAACCGTTATCTCGCCCTTCCTACACTTCTCCACAAAACCAACCACCTCCTTAAGTCTCTTTCGTCCCCCGACCTCCTTCTCCAGCATTTCGGTCGCTTCCTCCACCGCCTTCAACTCATTCTTCAAGACACCCGCTACATTTTCCCGCCCACGGGCCCATTCCACGTCCTCGACGTCAATTTCGTATTTGTACGGCTTGATGCAATTCTCCACTTGATCACTGGTACTGTAGAATCTCTCGTTTAATATCCCAGAAGCAGCTTCAGTGATGGCTTGCCGAGCGAAAGGGTGGGATGCAAATGTACTTTGTGCTACCAGGCGATCGACGTGTGCCTGGAGAGCGTTGGAAACGGCTGTAGTAGCTAGGCGGCCAATGCCGATTTTCGTTAACGCAGACGTCGAGGCGTCGAGTTTGCGATGCCAATATAAAGAATCAGGATGGGCAGTGGGTAAATCGACAAGGGAAGCGGGTTCAGGTGGTGTGGGCGATAGTGATGTAATCGGTTTATTCCAGTATCGTGCTGCCAGCAGGTCAAGCACCCGCTGATCTAGTTCTTCCTTCAACATCTCCCGGACTTGTGGTCGACCGAAAGATTCGGCAAATTCTTTGAAGGAATGCTTGAACGCATCAAGGGACTCAGCAAGATATGACTCGGCGGATAGAGGTCGGTCGTTATATTGGACCTTGAATTCATAGGTAGCCTCTTCAAGCTCTTGTTGGATGGCTGCGCTTGTGCTCTGGAGGGATGCAGCCATAGTCTGTTCTAGTACTTGCATTAATTTCTTGCGCAAGGTGGTGGTCCCCACGTTCAATCCTGCCTCGGGACCGTATTCTAGAGGATGAGCGGAGAAATATGTATTTTCATTCTTTGTGATTGCTGAGGAGATGCTGTCGCTTCCTTTCTTCCAGAGGGAGGCGGATTGTGGTGGAACTCGTGATATGACACCCACATAGCCAAGTCGTAAGGGGTACTTTTTGTCATTGAGAATTGAAGCTCCTCGCATGGGGTCAACGAGATCCATTTTCGTTACGACACCTATTGTTCGTTCTCCTCGTGGATCAACCCTTCGACTTGCTCGCAGTGCAGTGGAGTTCGCCAGATCCACGTCTGCAGCTGAGATTGCCAAGATGACGTTAGGGGGTTGAATGTATTTATCACAGAGGTCTGAGATTTTCTGCTTCAGTTCCAAAGGCTGACCGTGGCCAACGACTTGAATGTAACCAGGCAAGTCGATGAGCGACAAGTCAGGAACATGGGGTGATGATATCGTGAGCTGAATGGGATCGTCCGAAACACATTCGGAGTCTGGAACAGCCAAGTTTAGTTCCGTCAAAGTCCTTTGAATATGCGAGAAGTCTGTGATCTTTCCTAGACCAAGGGAAGGAAATTCCCCATACTCCGCTTGAGAATCCGGGGTATTGACAAGAGTCAATTCGATGGGCCTTCGGGTAACCATATTGGATCCTTTTGGTAAGAATTCATGCCCAACAATTGCCTCTAATACAGAGCTCTTTCCAGATGACTGGGAACCAATGACCACTATCGAGGGTAAAGTCAAGGCATTCGATTGTCCAACCGTTTGTAATATGTTCCGAATCTCGATCATCTTCTTTGTCAAGACCATCATTTGATCATCCCTAGCAACCTCATTGCCAGACCGCGGATCGTCTTCCGAAGATTGATCATATCCATATGCAGCAGCACTGCCAGCAACGGCAGCAGCGCCAGCGCCCGCCCTACTTTCTTTCGGTGGTTCTGGACCCCCTGATCCGCCGCCTTGGCCTTTGTCTTCACCAATCTCTTCATGGATTCGAAGAATCTTTTGCATCCAGTCTGGTAATTCCACTTGCTCCTTTGTGTTTTCCCACCCTCTCCAAGTCTGATCGGCGATATCTTTCGCGCCTCCGAATAATCCTCCGGCAACGCCAGTCAACGTCGACTTAGTTCGTGAGAAAACATCCATGGCATAATTGCCAGCCTCTGCATCTGAAATCAGCTCGGACTCTCTCCAATAGTCAGAATGTAACCTACGCGTAGCCTGATATTGCACATAAGCCAACCCCGCAATTGTAACTCCTCCGAATAGAGCCGGTATCCTCGCAAATTTAAGAAGCAGTTGCGGTAAGATCCGCATGAAGGAGGCATTCCTAACGGCCACGGCATTCGAGAATGGAGTATTCCCTACAGGCCATATCTGCCGGCGTGCAGCCCGCACTGCAGCATCGGATCTGAGGAGTCCACCGGCGGATGAAGAGGTGTAGTGATGGAAATGACGCGCTGCACCAGTGGAGACTCGTTGAGCCAAGGGCTGAAGCCTGGCTGTTATGAGCCGTCCACTCATTGTAGCCAGGCGGTTATTATACGCAGAGGTAAACTCGTGATGAGAGTCATGGAATGTGATGGACAAGAGAGCCCGTGTTGATATATCGTTGTGGCCTGCACATGATTTCCAAGACGGTATCGAGAAACTTGGGTCAGTGGCGTACGTGGCTGGTGAGATGTGGCTGGTGAGATGTGGCTGGTGTGACTGCTTAGTAATCTGCGTAGGTAGCGTAGTGCCACCAACTTCTTCCAGCCTTGGACAACAGGAGAACGCTTCCAAGTCTCATTGTGGATTTTGGATTTGCAAGTTGCCCTCTTGATTTTATGCTGTTTATATCATTACTTTGCGTTCTGCTGTTGCAATAAGTCTGCTTGCAGATTGTTTTATAGTTCATACTCACCGAAACTCCACTCTCCTTGACTCGTACGCGGCGAGAATTGCGCCATCCGCCTTCCGCCTTCGTTCAGCCTTGTCGGTGTGGATTTGAAGAGCCCATGGCTGACTCACCCGACAACAATTCCATGCTATAATATCAGAACTTCCTTGGTCAATATACAACATTTCCTTCCAGTCACTTGTTACCATCGCAGCACGCAGTTGGAACACAGAAGTTGGCAGTGGCAACGATGTGCCGCTTTCTGGTGAGCCTGCAAAATGTTATCTATACGATACACATGGTGTCTAATGCGTAGCAGGTCTACAAAGGTTCGGACGAGATCCTGCTCTCGA
Organism: Amorphotheca resinae ATCC 22711; assembly: GCF_003019875.1. Classification (NCBI taxonomy): domain Eukaryota; kingdom Fungi; phylum Ascomycota; class Leotiomycetes; order Helotiales; family Amorphothecaceae; genus Amorphotheca; species Amorphotheca resinae. Next base: position 435,945 of record NW_020194479.1, read on the forward strand.
AGCTGATCCTCGATCCTACCCATTCAATCCTCACCCAGTCCTTCGACTCCCGTCTCCGTCTAGACTTGCGAAGACCGCACAATGGTTCGCCACCTCCTCTCCCATTTCGCAGCTTCTGCTGACTTCCCCAGGTGATGGCTTTGGCATTGGTTACTACACCGACCCCAAACTTGGCCCAGAGCCCTGCATCTTCACTTCCACCACCCCAGCCTGGAACTGCATAAATTTGCAACGAATAGCCTCCAAGACAGCTTCGCCCTTGATCTTCGCCCACGTTCGTGCAACCACCGAAGGTGCCCTCAGCGACGCGAACTGCCATCCCTTTTCCCACGGAAGTCTAATGTGGATGCACAATGGCGGACTTGGGGGATGGAAATACATCAAGAGACGTCTCGGTGAGCGACTAGCCGATAAGTGGTACCTGGGCGTGCAGGGCGGAACAGACAGCGAATGGGCTTTCGCCTTGTACCTTGACACACTGGAGAGAATGGGCCACAATCCGTCTTCACCACCTCCCGAGGGGTTTGGCCCTACTGTTCTCAGGCAGTGCATGTTGAAGACAATAAGACAGATTAACGATTTCATTGCCGAAATTCCACCACAGATTGTCGAGGAAGAGAACGTGGATACTAGGAGTTTGCTGAATTTTGCGGTTTCAGATGGACATAGTGTGGTATGCACGAGGTACGTCAGTAGTAAGACTGACGAGGCAGCCAGTCTTTACTATTCATCGGGTACCACATGGGAGGATAGAAGCAAAAAAGGAGAATACCAGATGGATCGACGGGATAAGGGGGCAGATGTTGTTCTCGTTGCCAGCGAACCCTTAACTTTTGAACGAGGTACTACCCTCCGACTTGACTTACGATCATTGTACTGACGAAATTCAGAATCTTGGGTAACCGTCCCTACAAACTCCACCTTAACAATCCACAAACAAACCGTCATGGTGCACCCTATAATCGACGAATACTACAGCTACAATCCCTATCACTCTCGCTCTTCTAAATTCGTTCAAGACAAAGGGCTGGTCACCAACGAAAAAGGAGGCAATGCATCTTCTCGCAGTCTCAGTCCTGCCACCACCCCCGGAATCTCTCAATCCAACGAAAGCAAACGACTCGGCCAGCATCACCTCCACGGCCCCTCTCATCTCCATGATTCTATTGATTCTATCGACTTGCCCTTCATTCCGCCATCGTTATCCATGACCCCGGAACCCTTACCGCTGTGCGAGAACTAGATTGTACGATATTGGACCAACCCCTGTAAAGCGAGAAGGGGTTTGAATAGTTACGACTTGGAAACGTAAGAGCTAGTGATACGAAAGGACGGAGTTTGGGTCGGGTTGGATTGAAGGCAGGTCCCGAAAGAATGACGAGCAGAGCAAAATCCCGGTTAAGTCCCCAATGAAGGTTGTTCAGGCTGATAATGCAATGAGAAGAGAGAGACTTCAAGAGTGGAAGACAGAAATTGTAACTTTTTCTGATGGTTTTAGGATTCTTTTCTTTGAAGGGAGAAAGGAGCTGGGTTAGCGAATAGGCGAATAGGTGTTCAACTGAGCGGGAGGAGGAGTTCATATCCAGATAGACCTGTAATCTTCTTGTAGCGAACCAATATCCATGAGGTTCAAGTAAAAGGTACAATGACTTATCAACGAAAGCAAGTTCTCAATTACAATGTAATAATGTCATATTCATATGCTTCCGGTCTAGAATAGCGTGAGCGCATGACAAGTATATGGTATATTGCCCCTTCAGTTTCCGGGTCCGTTAAACGCCGCCATACTCTACATGCAGGTGAAGCACGAACAGTCCCTATTCCCCAGTATACATAGTACACAAGAAATGAAGTTAGTCCCAAAAGCATCATTTCCCCTCCCCACTAAACTGTACCGTAACCTCCCATTTTAACCCGGCCCCCTTCCCATAACCACCCCCAAGTCTATTTCTCACTAACAAACATATCCGTTCCCTCAGCTTCGCCACGGCTATCTCCTCATTCGGACCCGCGATTGCTCCTCGAACACGGAGCTTCAAGTTCGCCATGCAAAGTCCATAATGCACCTGCCAGAACCTAGCTTCTTCGACTGCCACCACCATCGGATCACTCGCTACCTCGCGCATAACCTCGCCCACGCCTTTGCCGGAATACGACATGAGAAGCATGAGGCCTTGGGCGATGGCGAGTCGGATTCCGAGCAGAAACATAGAGAGCGCGATAATGGTACAGAGAAGCCGGTCGAGCCAGATAAACATCGTTATTGTCAAGAGGGGCAAGAGGAGCATGATGGTGCTGCACGAGAGGGTTAGGAAATGTGAGGGGTTTGAGAGGACAGATGGAAGATGTGAGAGGTAGGCGAAGCGCATTACTCTTCCTATTCGTGCGTGGTTTTTGAGACCGAGCGCCGAAATGAGCGTCGCTACTATGGATAATAGAGCAGCTGAATCAACACTTCCCGGTGATACGCGTTGGTGCGAGTGTGGGTGGTGCGGCGCATGCGAACCTGTGGACTCAAGAACGTGTTTTAAATTGTGCGAAATAAGGTCGAAACCCATGAAGAGTAGAAACACGGACATGGCAAAGCCTGCCAGTACTTCAGACCGTTCAAGCCCAAATGGATGCCGAATCGAAGACCGCTTCCAAACTTCGAAATTGTGGAATACATCTACCACGACACAGATTGTGGCTGATATGGCGTCGAAGAATATGAGGTGTGAGAGGGCGGTCAAGGCCAAGCTGCCGGCGGCGGAGTAGAGGACATAGGCAGATATAAGGCAATGGCAGAGGCACCAGCATATTCGAGTCGTCTGATCGCGGGACATCGAGGTCCATGCTTCGCGGAAAGTTGGTATTGGTAACGAGGCAGGCAGGGCTAATGGGGCTCGAGGGGGAGGTTCGAGGAAGATTTGATGTTGGGTCGATACACTACTATGCTTGTAGCGATGTCCTCGTCGTTGGCCAATATTCTGCTTATCGTAATTAATTGCTGGGAACTTATAAGGGAAATTTGATGTAGGAGGTGTGAGATTCGGAAAGAGGCTGCTTCTCCGGCCAAGAATTGCTAACTTGTCATCGGCAATGAGATGACTGAGACCTGGAGAATCCGCTATGTTTATGGAGACAGCAAACCCAAAATCTGACAAATTCTCACTGAGATCAAGGGCTTGTCTGAGGTCAAGCTTTGTGTACTTGGGTGATTGCGCCCTGCTGGATGATTGTTGATCTGCTGCTTGCTCACCGAGATGCAAAGAGGTATGCGAATCGCTGCGAAACATAGTAGGAGAGGGTTGACCTACGGACTTAGCAATCACAGGAGTATCTTTGATAGTCTGTGTCTGGAAGTTGAAAGGATTGCGTGCTCCTCCGAGAGTAGGCCCCTCGCTCAACGCTGGACTGGTCGCACGGGCAGGTGAATCTATCGACGAGTTCATTGTTCCGAAGCGCGCACTTGCTGGGAAGAACTCTTTCATTGGAGACAACGAGTCCGGGTCGAAGGAGGTTGTCAAGTGCAAGGTTCGAGGAAGTCGTAGAGCAGCGTCTTCATCTTCGATAGGAGTAGGGGGCGTGGGGGTCCGCGGAGGAGCGGGTATAGGCAGGCTCGAAGCCATTGGGGCTGTTTATGACCTCGATGTGTCATGCGAGGGTCTGCAAGGGACCGGGGTGAGTTGTGGACGTGAGATTCATGAAGATTGAACGTCTTGACGCTTGACATCCCAGGAGGCGTGGGTCTGCGGCGCGCTCTGCGGCTGACAAGGGTTGTACTGTAGGCGTTGCGGCTATGGTTTAGCGGCAGACGATATTGACCTGGGAAAGCTTATTTCGAGGACGTTCCTTCAGCACACCCCCTTTTTGACACCACAAAGGAGATATCTTCAATTCCAGGTTTGATAATACTCGGATATCTAAATACTCGGAACCAAGCTTCTGTGGCGGTCCTGGCCATCTCGACTACTTATATTTACCTTCCCAAGGAAGTCCGTCACGTCCCTCGCTCAACATTACCTATCTTATTCTCAGGAAAACAAACCATCACGACTGGACACGCTTTCCTTGCCGCATTCTTTTGGTCAACATCCTTCTGCAAGATAACTCTAACTATTATTGCCAACTCGTTTATCTTTCGGCTTGAGGACGGCCAGTTTGTGCCATAGTAAGTCAGCTGACCATGTCTCTCACTACCTGACCTAACTATATCAAGGAATCCTCCCATGCTGATTCTATTCAGCACAGTCTCTGTTTCCATAAGCAGGAAATCCGCGCATCCCTCACTTTGTGAGAGATCAACTGCTTGTGCTGGCGTGGACTAATCCACATAATTCAACCAGCTCGTTTCTTTCTACAGCGATCATACAAGAGGCCCATTTGAATCTCAAACCCCAAAGCATTTTCTCGAGTCAAATTGCCTCCGAGATATATTTGGTTTACAGCATTTCCCCTCAAAATTCTCGGGCAGGGATTATTAGGCTATCTTGTCTGCCCTACGACTTAAATTCTGTGTTCTTCAGAATGCTCTGCTTGTGATTCACTCATTTGAGGCTCATCGGTTTGTTCTATGGAGACTACTCCATTTCCCAACAGCTTCGGCAGTGGCCATTTCGGCGATGGCAGCATTGAAGATTTTACGGCCAATGAAGATCGTCCCCAAGGACACAAAAGAAGTTCGTCAGGTGGCATACTTTCCAAGTTGTCATTTCTACGAGCCAGTGCCGACGATAACCAGAGTCACACAGACCTGACTCCACAAAGTCCTGAGTCCATACCTGGTGATGACCGGACATCGCCCAAGAAAAGTAGCCGAGCAATGGCAGTTGCAGTTCAGCAACAGAAGACAAGAAGAAGAAAAGGATCCCTGAGAAAAGCCGCATTACTTGGGCGAGGTGCACAACGAGAGAAGAAAGAGGTCAGACCATCCCCTCCTGAGACTGCCCATCATGCCAATTACCATGGAAATGCTCCACCAAATTCGGCTTCTGCAAAGGAACTGTTACCTACCGCCTTCGCATCAGGTGTTTCGGAGGCAACACCTCGTCCTTCAATGCAAGGATACGCTACTGGTGCCAGTCGTATTCTAACTCCCATCAATACACATCCGTTGGGTACAGAGGATCAATTGGTCATCTCACCTACGTCGGCGGCGGCATATACCTCTACTACCGACGAGGAAGATATCCTCAGTATTTCAAGCCATAATCCCCCTCCACTTCGAGGAGGACCTTCAGCCTCATTGAGGTCCGACTCGTATTTCCCTTCTGGCCTCTTGGCTAGGTCCCGCCCATCCAAAAAACCCAAATCACCTTTGTCCATTGGAGGGCTTGCCGCCAGTCCTCTGCCTGTGGCGGATGAGGAGTGGGACTATTCAGAAACAGAGTGGTGGGGATGGGTAGTGCTCATTGTAACATGGGTTGTTTTCGTGACAGGTATGGGTTCCTGTCTAGGCGTTTGGAGTTGGGCGTGGGATGTTGGAGAAACTCCCTACGCGCCGCCCGAGTTAGAAGATGATCCGACGCTACCCATCGTGGGCTATTATCCTGCGTTAATCATCCTGACGGCTGTGATGGCTTGGGTATGGGTTGTTGTAGCATGGGTTGGGATGAAGTATTTTCGGCATGCCAAGATCAGTGGTGATTGATTATATATAAAGCTTGTTATTCACTAGTGTTCAAGTATGTTTTTTTTTTTTTGGTCGCTTAGGGGTCAGTCAGCTCCTGGATCAAGTTTAGGAGTCGGGTATACTTCCACCGGTTTGGACAGGGTAGATCACACAGATCTGTAAAATCATTGACGCAGTCACGTTCGGTGAAACTTCACGAACCTTTAACACAACCTCGATCTACAACGCACACGACACTTCGGTCTACGACAAACTTCTATCTGTTGTTCATTCCTTCAATTATCTTTAATCACAATGGATTCCCCGAACCCTCCCGTTACGTCAGCTCCAGCTAAACATTCAAACGCCGTACTTGAGTGCAGCGACCCGTCTAGCTTAAAATCAAGTCTGTGGTTGAGTCTAGCTCGACCCAGGTCAACACGTCCACTAGTCATCACTATGATTGATGATGAGAATGAGGATACAAGTCATCCAGCGGTTGCCAGTAATCTACGAGATCTGCAACAGTCCGAGGAAGAGTCTGAGGAGTCCAAGGACGACTACGAGGAATCCGAAAAGTCTGAAGAGTCTGAGGATTTTGGGTACGGTTATTACATTCTCCAGAGTCCTGGGGCTGACGAGGCCGATGCTGGGGCTGCAAAAAACACAAGTACGTAAACATTTTGACGTCCACAATCATTCGAAATTCTGATCGTTATAGTCCCTCACTCGGCAATGTTTGAGAGGGGTCCTCAACACATGGTTTTCCTGGAAACGTTTATGACTGGTGGCATAATAAGTGCTAGAAGATCAGCCATTAGAGATTCATACACCCAATTCAAGAGGCAGATCACATTCGAGTCCCTCTTGCCAGATGGTCGAATCATCCGCGCTATCTGGTCATGCACATAGGAGTATTGGAGTTATCTTTCTCTCGAGAAACCAAACAAGTCTACTTTCGTTGCTTGGGGTTTCACTGGAGTAAACTGCAGAGCAGAGGCAGCTGCAGTAACTGCAGACTTGGTTCCGACTGAACTTCTGTAATTCCAACCATTTCAAAGTGGGGCGTACAAGTGAAACATCAAGATTCTTGTGAGTTAGTTGAGAAGGGGAAATGTGTGGTGTAGGTCAAGAATTGCTGCTGCATTTGCTTCCAGCAAGGGGCTCGCTTATGACTTGTGAAAAGGGGGCTGCTTGCGGCCAGGACGCAGGTCGGACCGCGTCTGGCCCTCGGCAACAAACTTCCTTCTCCAGGATTACAAGTAGTATAGCTTACTCTGAATTCATCCTAATTGAACAGCCAATTCCTACTGCAACTTTTCGTTATAGGTTTATTCTGACTTGGGGTAGGCCGAGTACCTACTTCCACTGGACCCGCACATAGCTGACCTATTGTCAAGTATCTCTACACACGGCATGATACCACATTGAACAAACTCGATATCCTTTATGAACCTCCAGCCTGCTCCAAATTATCCACCACTCCTTGTTGCTTGCCGCAATATGTACGAAACACCGACAGTTGATGAAATAATCGCACAAGTGGGCAACGGTTCCAAAGGTCATTGTGTAGGATGCAGTAAGAAACTAGCGGCTAGAATCAAAGATGCTTTTAAATGGTTCAAACTTATAGGAAAATGGAAGAACCAAGCAGCTCCTCTATAAGATCTGTATCGCGAGCTGCAAGCTAAGTTCTAACTTTGAAAGCTTTGCCATCATATCGTACAATTTGAGGCAAAAATTGAACATGGTATAGTTTTCTGTATGACTTAGATTATTTCAATATTTCTATTTATGTTTGTAGATTTTCAATTGTTCTCAAACGCCTCCAGTGGGAAAGTAGTTGGTATAGTGTAGATCTCGTCTGGTCTTCAAAGCTTCTGCGAATGCCTGATCTCGTAGGGCTAGCCTGGTGTTCTAAGGCTTCAAAAGCAGAGGATACATGCATAAGCTGTGCCTGGAAAGACTATATGTGTTTCGCTTTAGATTCCTATAGAATGCCGGTTTTCGGACAGGAGCAACAGGGGAGGGTAGGAGGGGCAGGGCGGGGTATTGGAAATCTGGGCTGAGAGAGGGGATTTAGCAAGCAGACAGGAGCAATAAGACTATAGATACCGTATGCTCATAATAGATACATGATATAATACATCTACAAGCAGTATGGTTGAACGGAGCATCTCTGAGCTCGTTGTTGCGCGTCGCTCATTGTCCACAATAACAGATTGACTTCCGTCCTTGCAAGCATCAATGAGGATAGGTAGAAGATTTGAATCTTGGTGCTGGGTTAACCGACCCATAGTTCAAAGATGGAGTCAATTATGCGTAGGATATAGTTGGTGATTTTGAGAGGCGAGGGCAGAGGGTCCTGCAAGCTCTCCCCCCTCCTACCATATCCCTTAATACTTCACTCGGTTAATGCCCACATTTTCTTTCTTGTGCACAATAGCCATCAATCTGCAACCTGTTCTTCATCTCTTCAATCCTCTCTGGTAAGTGCGATAAAGACATCAAGGGACGGAACCATCCAGGTAAGCAAACGTCCGTTCGATTATTTGCCGTATGATAACCCACACTTCAACCAGAGAAGCACACAGCTCGAGATCTCCTTTACTTCAACATGCTTCCCAACCTTACATTACCATCAATACCTGAAGAACCTGATATGGGTAATGGAGACCAGAACTGCAATTCTGTGTGTGGACACACTATCAATCCTCCGAGCGACAGCGGGTCAACCAATCCTACTGAGGTCAGAATCGCCCCCAAGGAGATTATGCGTAGCTTTTATCCAAGTTTCTCCGAAGAGCTGACAGATGCCCAGGTCCCAGCCTACGTCAGGTCGCTAGGAGCGAAGGTCGACAAGCTGATCGCCGCCCTTGAGGCTGCCAAGCTCGAAGTAGCAGAGGCGAAGATGAAACACTGCAACTGCAATATCGGTTCAAGCAATGACAAGACTAGAAAGACCACTATGGATGTCTGTATTGTCTCCAGCACCCCTGAGGTAGAGATGGCAAAGAAAGGAGCCAAGAAGGAAGAGGATGTTCACCCTGCTTTGGAGAAGTCAGAGGTGAACATCCCACCTAGTAAGATTTGTAAGACAGACGCGTCCAAACGGTAGTTTCATCCTCATCGTTTACAAAGCAATTCAGGCACTAATGAAATCTGCATATAGATCTACCAGATGCCAATCCAATGAAGCTAGCAAAGAAACGGGACCACACATGCCAGAGATTGAGAACACCAGTGTGTTGGGCCTGAGCCTGTCCACCCTCATTACGTCCCACTTTGGAAATCTGCGCAAGAGCATTGCAATGGTCAACGAGAACGTGGTTGGCATGCTCAAAACCCAAGACTTTATGATGGTGGAAGCAAGTTTCAACGCTGACGGCGATATGATTACTACTATGAAATCACAGCGAGACGTGGATCTCGCACAGTGGAACAGAGATGTTGAGCGCATGACGAAAGACTGGGAAAACAAGCTCATAAAGGAGTGCGAAGACATCGCCAAGTCTTTCCAGGATCCATTCAAAGGCTGATTCGCCCCGCGCCTCTGGTAGAAACACCTGCATAGGACCCTATCCCTCGGCATTGAGGTGAGTAACTGCTGAAACTTCAAGCAGCAACAAACGCCGTGTGTTGAACTGCTCATCATCACTCTCATGGAGCAAAGCAAACTTGCAGCGCCAAGATAGGAGTCGAGAATGCAGCTCAAGGAACTCAAGGAACTCATCGTGTGCTGGAGTCAACGCATGTAAAGATCTTATGTGGTTGTAGTACTACTACGAAGTCTTGACTTCAATTATCTTCTTTCATGAAAGGAATTTGACTCAACCCAGGGCTGACAAAGTAATAGGTAGCTCCAGCTCCAAAATGCAGACTCTGAGGTCCTGCAATGTCAATGTTTGCTCAATAATAGCTGACAGTGAGTGACAAACCCTCTTGCCGTTTGAGGGGGTCATCCAGTCTGATTCTTTGTCTACTCAGAAGTTTGATAATGATCGGTGAAGTTGGGATTTCATGAAGTTCGACTGTGCTTACAATTAGGTGGATGATGCGATGCAGAGGAGTCATGTGAGTAGTGGACACATACAGACAAGAGCTCGGCCCTAGGACTCCTGTCGAACGGATCTTTTGCTTTTTAACTAAGGTTAATGATAAAACGTGTATCTACGAAGACTCTGTGGTACAAAGAATTCGAAGATATTAACGTCCGGAAATCTAAGTCTTGAGTTCGAGACCCTACTTTGGGCTGTGTCGTGCGAACATTCCTCGAGACCAACTTGATATTAACTTCTTTCTCGGCACCAACCCCCACACCTCCACAACAACTTTCTCCCCAGTCTCCCAGTCTCCCAACCTCCAGGATCCAGACTGATTAGCAACAATCAGGACTCACAATCTCGGATATCTACAGCGACTCTGGTGAGTGAACGCCATACAAGGTCTTCAAAGCAACTGCTGACAATTGGAAGGAAGGACTTCGAGCCACCTTCCGACATCAACACAAACCAACCAAGCACGCACCCACAATCATCAGCAACGATGTGCACCGGACGACGTGGAGAGTACTCGGCATGCGGTCATCAAGTATTGGCCTTGATCGTTAAATGCAACAAGCCTGACTGCATCCTTTGGATGCTCTCCTGCACCAACAAGATCGACAAGCTTGAAGGCCATTGCCCAGCATGCTTTTCCAACCTACATGGCTCTGGTGGCACACAGATGGCCAAAGTCTTGGACAGTGTTGGAGATCTTGGAGTGAAGCTTGATAAGTTGACACTGGTCGTCGAGGAAATGCTTAAGGAGAAGATCGACGATGGCAAGACCGACGGGCATCTCGCGGAAGCCAAGCCAGGAGTTCATGGTGATACCGAGGGTTCTACCAGCCAGGAGCTTAACACTAAAGACTCAGACAAGATCGGGGGACTCGGCTTGAAGATGGACATGCAGATCGCCACCACTGGCTGTGAGAAGTTTAACGCGGACATTAAGACAGTCAACAACTGGGCCAAGGGAGGAGTTCGTGACAAGGCTGAAGGTTCTGCCGAGAACCAGAAGTCCGGCACCAATGACTCTGACAAGACCCCAGAAATCGATTTAAGCGTGAGCATGAAATTCGGCAAGAACTTTGAGAAGTTGAAGGCTGGAATCAAGCGCGTCAATCATAACTGGCATCAGCTCACCGCGAAGACCGAGGCGGACGTCTTGGCTGGCAACCTCGATCAGAATGCCCTTGCTGCTAATGAACAGTTGCACACCCTTGAGAAGGCTTGGGAGGCTGCTGTGGAGCGGGAGTTCAAGCAGGCAGAAGAGGATATGGCTAGTATCGATATTCGCATGGTTGGATCTTCGGTCTAAATACGGGAACTTGTCTTAAGACTCGATCTCTTCTGGCTGGACGAATGAACAAAAGCTTGGGGAATACTTGTTGCTAGTGGATTTTCGGTGCTAGACCCCTGGAATACAGGGCACTCTGGCACCAATCGATGGCTTTTCGGAGGTGCTTTAGCGTTCATCGTGTCATAGGGCCTTGACCCATGTTAACTTGCTACACAATGGCTAGATCAATGAAACACGATCACCAATATACTTTGTGCCCAGAGGTTGAAATCTAACCGTGAACAGGTTCCCAATCAAAGAAACTATCTCGCACTGATCTATAGGAACATGAATAACTTTGAAGTATACAATTACAACTAGTTGATATACCAAGCTATTCGCCAAGGAGTCGAGGAATTGACTGCTGTTTAAGGTAGTCCTATCCACGTCCCAGAATCTCGTCTCCCAGATCACGGCTCCTCTCTCCACTAATCAACGGTCCAACCGTCCAACATTTGCGGCGATCGGCGTCTCCACTTGGCGACATGGTCGATCTCCTTCTAGGCTTCTACCCACGTAACATGCCTCCCAGACTATGCCACTCCTTGCAATCGATATGCTCTGCAGCGACTCGGACTCCTCCTGGTAACTAGAAGATATCGGGATAAGAGCGGATAGGATTGGTGGCTTTCCGAAAAAGAGCTGGAAGAGCATATTAAGCCTGATGATAATGTTGGCAGTTGAATTTGTTAACGAGAGGCGTTCAAATGCGATACAGAAGAAGCAGAAGAACAAAGCACAGCGCAATGCAAAATAGTTCTATATCCAGACATCAGAAACGAGGAGTCGCTCTGGAGATGCAGCAGACGAGGATTATTGATGCATACAGTCCCCTTTTCTGAATATTACTAGGCAAGAAAGAGGTGCGATATATGGAAGGAGGTAGGTACGTATATTTAAGAGTTGGTGTGAAATTGTAAAGCCCCCACACTCCATCTACTATGCCCTCCTTGAACGGCCATGTATGACAACCTTGATTCCCCCAGATCAATGAGATTAAGCGGTTAAATGATATACTCAGAGAAGTTCAGACTTTGAAATGCACCCCACGTCTTAGTAGACAGCTCCCACATCCAGATTGATCGTAAAGAAAGGCTCAGATGGTCGGATTTGGTCCATACCGGAAGCCATGTACTTAGCATTATTCAGAAAGGATGATCTTATGGGCGCTACACTACAGGCCCCAATGCTCTCCCAAACTGAAAGAAACGATCCATCGAATTATCAAGAACTGAAATAGACGGACATCGACTAGCCCCTTGGCTTCAGGCCTTTCAGATATTCAAGATACTCAAATATCGAGTTGAGATTTTCTGTACAAGAGCATTCAAACTGCCAGGCAGAATAGCTGGCCCACAAATGCGGTGACAAGGCTGGATGTTTCGGCAGATTGAAAGCATTCCAGTTACTAACGATCCGGGCCCACTAGTAGATTGAAGGCCGGCGCAAATCCAGATGTATCCGTATCATTGGAAACAAGCCTTGGGGAGCTCTAGTAACATCTTTGATAGTTGTATTCTGATCCAGGACTCCATGTCCTATCAGGATTCCTGTGCCATTTCCTCCCTCGACATCTTGATTCGGAAAGTCAATCGCGGCTGAAGCAACAGTCATGGGACCCAAGTAGAACATCCACTACTGAGCACAGCGCGCGAGAAGAATATCTATAGAAAAGAACAGTCTCCTTTGAAGCCGCTACGACGGCGTAAATGTGGCATTGAGTCTCCTCTCCCGAGTCCGCATGAACTTAAGGGTTGGGTACTGGTGTCAGAGGAGCCTGTCTTGCCGCTGAAGGGTCGTCCGTATTCTGCTGCTGTGGTCTCGAGCCACAATGCGTGGAAATTTCCCAGCCACCACTCATTCGAGCAGGGCTGAACGGGATTCGAGGGTATGGAATAACCCAAAACAGATTGTGTCGCCTATCAGATCCTTTCCTCGCTGCTAGTTTCACTAAGGAGAGGATCCTCCTCAGATTCTGCGGAAGATCCTTCACGTTTCCCTTGATATAGACAATAATGTTGTACCATGAATACAACATCGAAAAACATGGCCACATTTCCAAGAGCTAACTTGACGGGATTGCCAGTTATTCCAGACCAATCGTGCTGCAGATAGCTATCGATTCCAAGTTGTGCAATCGAGAGTAATCCGCCGGCGAAATCGAGGAGTATCTGATCTATGGCCCAGCCTTGCGTGGAACGGTTTCTGCGGTTTGTGATGATTTGAGGCAAGTATTTGACCAGAGTGACGAAGAGCTTGACATAAGAGACAGTATAAATCTGCAGAGCCAGAGCGAAATTAGTACACATAATGCAAAAGTTGGTATTAAGAGACTGACAACGTCGATCCAAGCAAAGCCAGTTTTCGGGTCTTCATCATGTCTCACAGCGACAGTTAAAGCCACAATCCCAACTAGGATAAAGCTTCCCACAGTTATTCCCAATATTTCCTTGCTGATTCGAGCTCCAGGCCCTCGTTTCCCCTCCTTATCGAAACCCCAAATCGCCGGGACGTACTGCGACAGCGTCAACGCGCTTAGGATCATGGCATGGGCGGCAAAAGCCACATCGTTAGGTTGCACAGTCGGCGTAAGGCCATGATATCGCAACGCGTATTCCCGGCGTATTTGAGGCGAGTATAAGAATGCCGCATTCGAAGCAAGGTATGCAGTGAAGCCCAGGGTATTGATGGCGGGGAAGTCTATGGTGGTTCCGCTCGTAGACCGGCGCCGGAAGTTGAGAATTGGTTGAGGGTAGAAAGAGAGCGACCAGCAAAGAGTGTATATCCAGCCAAAGACCTTAGATATGATCTCAAGGAATGAAGCCGCCATGATACGCCTGGACAGCGTATTGTCAAGTCATTGCGGAGGAAAGGAGAAGGGATTTCTGCCCTGTGCCATCTAAGGTACCTTGACTCTCTTACGAAGGCGCGATATCACGTGCCAACCTCTATCTAAATTCATCTTATCGAGATCTTATCTCCTGGGCTATGATAACGCCACTTCGACAAATGTATCAGTATCAATAGCTTCACCTACCCTATTCATAGTCAGCCAAGTACTCCCTATACCATGACGGGCCTCACATTTCTTGATCTCCCAGGAGAGATCCGCAACCAGATCTACCGACAACTCCTTCTCCTACCGTCTCTCTCGACCCCAAGACGCCTCGGCGACCCCCCGATATATCCCGAAATACTCTCTGTTTGCCGCAAAGTTTACGAAGAAGCCAAACAGATTCTCTACGGCTGTAATACCTTCCTCGCCCATCCAAATCTCCTTAACGGTCTTCCGCGACTTCGACTCTATTACGATACAATCAGCAACACGAGCTTGATAGCTCTGATGACGAGGTATCACATACGGGTGCGACTCGATTGTGATCCCAATTTCTCTGCGCACCAAGCAGAAAAGGCTTTCACCGGAGTTGAGGAGTTAGTTATTGAGGTTTTCCAGGCACAGTTCGGGAGCTCAGATCACAAGGTGTTGAGGCTGTTTGAACGCATCAGGGGGGTGAAGAGGGTAAAGGTTTACGGGAGTGTTTCGGCTTTTCCTGAGTACGTCAGTTGGCTCGAGGATACTATGATGTCTCCGGTGGGCAGCGAGGTTGCAGAGTTCACTTCAGGGACCTAAGACCCCACGAAGTTTAGAGTATCAGCAAAGGCAACAGGCCAATAGGGCAATCAGGCTGACAAGTGTTTGCAGCACGGTGGGAGATAGTTATTGGTCTCTTGGTCCATGCAGGCTTTCTTTCATAAATGCGCGATTGTTAGCATGGAAGACTCTCGCCCATGTTAAGCAGATTCGCGGAAGTTCTCTCCATAACCCAACGGCCGTTTTCCTGCCAGTCTCCTGCTATCCAGGCTTCGTGGGCTCCACGGACTTTGTCTGCGCGAAGTTATACCACGAAGCTCTTGTACCATAGATCCAGTACTGTTATCGATGATACGGTTATACCTATGCAGTCAACGACCCGGAGCCTTCCAGCAGTGTCTCCTATTTTTTCTGACTCCTGATTCTCCTGACTTGCTGTACTTTTCTCTCACCATCAATTGCACAATTGCCCTACCAAACTCTATCAGTCAACCAAACACCTCCTTTCACCAGTCAATACTTAAAAAGGTGAAGTCTCTCTGATCAATAACTTTTGTCAACCCCGCTCAATCGCCGGCCCCCTCTCCTTTTTTCTCATCCAGTCCTGTCTTCAATTACGCAATTACTTTATTAGCGAAGAATCATATTATCTTAAAGAGACCGGCCTCCTCTTGATTACTTTTTGATCCCTTTTCTACCCATTGATAACCTCAATGCATCACTCGCCGAGCGAGGAAATAATCTTCGACGCAGTACACATCAAGCTCTTCATCTACCTATGCTATCTACTTCGAGCCGAGATACAGCTATATATATACACCATCAAAAATAATATGTACCCACTAACCTGTGAACACTTTGGCGATTATTGAGGAATTCTACATTTTACCTGCCTACCTACATTATCCACCCTTCTTTATTTCCGCATCTTCCAAACCCCTCATCTATAGCCCCACAATCCCACACCCCATCATCCAGCAAACATAAGGGCGCTTGGTCTAGGGGTATGATTTTCGTTTCGCATGTTCGTCCGAACGTGATTATGAAAGGTCGTGGGTTCAATTCCCACAGCGTCCAATTTTTGCATTTTCCTTTTTCTTTCCTTTTCATTTTTTTTGGAAAGATTTTTTTCGCAATATTCCGGGTTGTTTAAATTGTGGCGAATCGAGAAAAAGGGGGGTTAAGCGATATGAATTACTAAGCAGTATCTAGGGAGGTAAGTAAGCATTCACATGAGCAAAACTGAAAACTAGATGTCCAATAAGCTGGCCCCTTAGAATTATGAAGCGATTTCCTTGACTTCTTCATCAAGCTGTTTTTATTTATTTTTTTAACTTTTTTTTTAAGAAGTTCTAGAATAGGTCGGTCGTTCTGTGATTCATGTATTGAAGTGATTTCGTTCCACTGATTAGGCATTTCGAATCTTGAGGGGCTACAGAAGTAAATGTACGCTGTACCAGATGAAAGAACAGTTATGTATTACCAGATAGTAGCATCGCAGTCGCTGGGAGCGCTTGTGCTCTTGGACACAATCAATCAATGCATGTACATGAATGAAGTCAGGCGTCATCTCAAGTATTTGACATGTTCTAATTGGTGCCTCACAAGATCTAGATCGCTAGCTATATAGGTATATATCTACGTCACACACATTTGCTAGAGTTACAATCTACATCTAATCTACTCTTGTCTTTCTCACTCGCACACACTTCTCACCGCCCCTTCTAGAGTCTTTGAGAATTAGAAAAGAAAAATAAAGAGATTTATCCGAAGAACGCCGTTTCCGTGGAATGAGACATGGTATGATGCATGCTATCCACGCCTATGATGTCCCACTCCGGCAATAATCAAAACGATCATTCAAGAGTCATATCAACAACCTCATTGCCCGGCTGCACATTCATAAACGTCCCCGTTATTGGTCATTACTTCTCACCACCGAGAATCTTGGGGATATTCTTCCAGCCGCTCTGGCCAGGGCCCTTGAATCGTCCAAACTCCTCGTCCAGATCCAGAATAATCTTCAACGCATTCCGGCTCCTCAGGTAGCTCAACGGGCCCTCCTGGCCTGGCAGTCCTGCCTTAGCCTCTGATACACCAGCATGCTCTTTCTTTCCCGCGCCCGGCATGGGTAGGAGGCTTTGAAGTACCTCATACGCCGCTAATGTGAAACCGAATTGTGGGGAGCTACGGAGGATACGGGCCGGGCCGCCTTTGAAGAAGGCGCGGAAGCCCTCTTCTTTCCAGACGGTCTTTGCGCAATGCCTCAAGGAGGTGTATGAAGATTCGCCCTTTCTAGCCTCGACCTGTAAACGTGTCTTGATAACATCACAAGGTGTCGTCAAGTAAGCCGCCGGCATACCAGCTATCGCACCCGCCGTCAACAACTGGAGGATGCCAAGCTGCTTCGTCTGGCTCTCGCCGAAGTAGTCGCGTTTTAAGTGGTTATATGTGGGGAAGTAGATGGCGGAAAAGGGCACGTCACGGAGGAGACACGCAGAGGCGCCCTTGTAGAGACCAACGAGACCAAGGTTGCGGACTATCCACATTGCGGAGCGTCGGGGAGCGTCGGTAACAGTTCTGGCGACTTCACCTTGGACTTGGAGTCGGATTTTGACAATTTCGAGGGGGTTGGTGAAGATCTACCACGCCACATGTTAGCTCAGTGTTGAGGAAGAATGAAACATGAAGGGAGAGGGGGAGTGCTAGAGTGAGAAGAAAGATGAAATAGGGTGGATGCCATTGGAAATGGAGGGGGGAACATACGACTTGACAAGCACCCGCCGAACCACCAGCCAGAATTTCGTGCGGGATCGAGATCTTTCCATCCTTAGATGAGAAGTGTCCTCTAATAAGATCATTGACCGTTAATTTGATAGCCTTCTCTGGAGCAACACCGACAAGTTGCGGCAGAACACCCGAATATAGACCTCTGAATCCTTCATGACGGACAACTTTCTTAGCACAGTCCCAAGAATTCTTGTACAGCATTTCGCCTACTCGCGAGGAACGCTGGTTCTGCATACGGGTCTTGACGAGATCGATGGGGTAGACCATGAATGCGCCAAAGGCGCCAGCCAGCGAGCCAAGGGCAAAGTGGTGTACAGATTCGAGGACTGAGAAGAAGAAGTTTTGGGTTGCGGTCTTGTCTTTTGGCAGGCCTGGAAGGGAGGTCAATGCGTGGAGCTTTCGGTTTCGCCAGGAGGAGTCGAGCACTTTCGCAAAATCCGAGAGACCGAGACGGCCTGACGGTTCGTCGAGCGAAGCAAAGTGGAATAGGATGTCTGCCTCCATAGGAGTAAAGAGCGAGAATCGAGTAACTCGAGCGGCTTCGTTGAGGAAATCTGTGCGAGTGATCTTCCCATCTGCACTTTGAGCGGTCGCCTGGCGAAGGATCATCTCTACCAGATCCATCTCCTTGATCATGTTCTGGAAGGCGCGCACATTGGCATAAGAGATCTTGCTGCCCGCTGAGATGTTGCAGAGGGTGTGAAGGTTCTCCAACAGGTGGTCAGAGAGTTTGTGTTTGGAAGTCTCGAGAATGATGCGCTGGAATTCTTCAGGCTCGATATATCCATCACCGTCCTTGTCAAAGAAGTGGAAAGCTTGTCGTATCCTCTCCCCTTGCAGTCCTCTCAGCATCTGTGAGAACTGGGGGTATGTGAGATCGTGTCGTCGCTTCTTGCCTCCACTGTACAAGGTGGCCCATTCACAATTCCAATCAAAAGGTATGCTATCTGGTCCTTTGTTCATCTCGTACAGCGCCTTTAAGTGGTCATATTTGACAGTGCCTTTGCGTTCGACATCAAACAGTCGGAAAGCGATTTCGTACTCCGCGTCTGGCTTTGCGAGCAGATTCTCAAAGGTGCCCCAGTCAAAGAGGTTTAACTTGCCCGCGCCTCGTCGATCTGCCACCCGGAAGAGAATGGCATATTGTTCGCGCTTGATCTTGTGCTATATTGTAGCATCACTCATTAGTCAATGGTTCTAAACCCATGTGATAAAGGCGCGCGTCAGGACCGCGTTCAGGTCAATATTGACTCACATAATCTTCGCCCTCTGGCGCAATAGCATTAATGAACTCCTCCTCGCCCATGAATAGCTCGCCGGACTCAGCATCTTTTCGCGCGTTCTTCTCAAAGGTAGCTTTGGATTGAGCCGACAGCTGCACAGGTTCTGTCAGGTCTGTGCCAAGGAGTTTCTCCTTCACCACCTCCTTCGCCTTTGTAAGTTCGGCCATCTCGGCAGGTGTTTATGATCGCGTCTAGGGATTCGAATGAAAGATCGCGGAACTAATGGAAGTCGCCCTGTCGCGGTGTCAGATTGAGAAGGGCTTAAACGATTGTGGGTCTGCGGTGCGGCTGTGCCTGGGGAAAGGAGGGAGGTTGGTTCAGGAGGCAGAGATCGAGCGAGAGGGAGGGAGAGAGTCGTGATAGGAGGGAAGATGAGGAAAGATGCAGTTGAATGAAGGGATCGCGATGCACTCTGTTATGGAGCGACAGGGCCGTAAGGGTTCAGTGCTAGAAGATCGAAGGAAAGGGAGAACCCGGGGAAGGATAATGGTCTGTCCTGGGCGCGGCGCTGATTAGACGATTAGATTTCTCTTTCACAAGATCCCGAAAATTATTTCCCTCTGAGTCCTGACAAGTCTGACTGCGCCGGATAAACGGCCTCGGAACGCTAACTCTTCCGCGTCGGATGCCCGGTTGGGTTTAGCGGCGGCGATAAGAGTTGGAGTTAATAGAAAAAGAAAAAAACCTCGTGAAAAACATCAACAGCGGTCACAAGGCGGGATTTGCCACACAGGGGCGGAACTCCTGGCCTGGGCGTCACGCGGGATCTGCATTCCGTCTTCATGTCAACAATCCCGTGAAGCCCACGTAAGAAGAGGTGATATATCGGCATTTACATCTACCTTTATCTTCACAGTTATTTTCACATTTATCTTCACATTCATCCTTACATTCACCTTTCATCCTCACATTCACATTCACATTTTGCAGTTACTAGACTTTATGGTATTAGTATGCATTGACTGTAATTACTTTTATGAGCACTATCCCGCACCCATGGACGCCCATCCATCCAGAGAAAAACACAAGGAAAAACAGCCAGCCATGCCACAACCGTAGTAAAACGGAAGGGGACAAGTATTAATAGCAATGCCGCTCAGGGCTTTATGTTGATGCACCCCCCCAACTCCCATAAATGAAACAGGGGAAGGAAAGTCGTGGTCGCGTCTCGTCGTAAAGCATCGTTACGCTTTTGAATGCAAAGTGTGGTTGGGGAGACGAAATAGTGGAAGCTCAGGATGATAGCCCACGTGTGGTTGTGGAAGTATGTCAAGTGACACCGCCGCCACGTTGTGAAAACAGAGGTTGTCTAATAACATCTGATGTTGTAATGGCCGATCCAGATACGGAGTATGAGGGAATACCATATCCATGGCCGGCGAAATAGCCACCATATGAGGCCCAATAAAATACAGAGAATCGAAATTGGTATGTTAGGTGGAAGGTCTAACAGCCCTTGACTTGGACCATGCGCTTGAATGACTCTCGGGTCTCATATGGCAGGTGTGCGTCAACATCTTCAAGAGATGGGAGGGACAATCGGGAGAGTTGGAGTGGCGGCAAGGTGAATCCCTTGGTCATCTCGGCCTGGACGAAAATGGAAGCACGCTTGTATCGACGATCCGAGTACTTCTCAAAGACGGCAGAATGATGCTTGTGGGGGCTCTCGCAACATTCGAGGATCATTGATACCAATGGCCTGATTTGGGTCCAGGTGTATCCAGAGTAGTAAACATGAGCGGGGCTCTGGAGATTGTTAGTTGTTGTTCCCGTCACATACAGGGAGAGGAGGCTTACCCAGTCACCCTTCTTGAGCATCATACGAGAAAGGCAGTGAGCACCAGCAGCAATATAGCTTGGAGGAAGCCCAACAAAGCGTTCATCCATGATGGTGATTTCCAGGAAGTACTTGGCCAAGGTTCTAGTCTCCAGGTCATAATCATCAGCCTTGCTAATGCGTCGAAGGAAGCTCATGGGACCAGGCCACCCAAGCTCGAACTGAAGCATGCTAAGCATGAAGCGCTCTGCCTTCAGAATTTCATCAACGGTGTAGCCGCCATCAACCATGTAGACAATCTCGCCAACAGATGGGCAGTTGATCTCCTCGTACTTGGCAGCGACGAAGATAGCTGTGGCACCAACTAACTGAAGCTTGCCCAGAGAGACGATCTTGCAAGACAAGAAGCGATCAATATAATTGACGCACAGGAAGAGTGTCTCAGGCAACAAGGCGAATCGATGATGAACTTGAATCAACCAGTCCATGAGGACAGATCGCATCGACCATTGAATCTCGGCCTGGTTGTCCATGTAGTGCGGATTAGGCAACATCTTGTTCTAGGGGTTCTGGTCAGCAACTGATGCACAACTTGTAAACATGGCAGGGATGTGGGGTAAACAAAGGTCGCATAAGGGGTCTTGCTTAGGGCGGCACAAGGGCGAGTAAAGGGACGCGACAGGTACGCGATGCAGTCCAGAAACAAACGCGGAAAGAATGGGAAGAATAGACCATGTAGATCAAAGGGAGCTTACCTCGAGCTCTCGCATGTATGCAAAGATCTCATCACCATACTCTGCAACCATGCTGGTGTCCCATGCCTCATCATCGATCTCCTCACGTGTACGTGATCTCTCCACGAATTCCTTGGCTGCGGCAAGCTCCTTCTTGACCTTGTTTGTGACCTTGGGCAAGAGAACAGTGGTGGCGCCTCCAGTGGTATTATCGCCTCTGGATCTATAGGAATGAGCGGTTGTGTATCCTTGCTCATCGTAGATCTCCTCTTCTTCCTCTTCCTCCCAATACTCCTCAGGCTCTGAAGCCACAGGGGCAGCAGGCAACTGTCTATGAGGTCTCTCTACGGCATTCTCTGTGGCCTGGGAGACTTCAACGACGCGCTCATCGTGCTTTTCGACCATGAGCTTCATGTAGGCTTCATAGCTGTCTTTGGGTGGAGAGGGGATCTGCTCTTCGATCGCGTCTTGGTAAATGGTGTCACCAGTGGTAGCATTCACTTGTGGCTCGACGGTAAGAATCTTGCTCTGTGTGCGTCGTAGGACTGGCTGCTCTGCCTTTAGCTGCGGCTGGCTCTTGTGCTGGCGCGGGCCCAGACCCTGGTGGACGGGAGCAGCAGGAGCCGTGTCTTGTCTCTCCGTCACGGTTTGTGGAGCCTGGTCAGTCTCTGAGGTATCCTTGTAGATAGTTGTGCCACGCTTCAAAAGGGTGCGCTTGCTTGCCTCTGCTAGCTGTTGAGGTTGAGACGCCTTTGAGACCGCGTCCGGGAG
The DNA here is from genome assembly GCF_003019875.1 of Amorphotheca resinae ATCC 22711. Classification (NCBI taxonomy): domain Eukaryota; kingdom Fungi; phylum Ascomycota; class Leotiomycetes; order Helotiales; family Amorphothecaceae; genus Amorphotheca; species Amorphotheca resinae. The sequence continues at coordinate 457,867 of NW_020194479.1, forward strand.
GACGGGAACCGACTGAGTATTGACAGGTCCTTTGGAGCCAGCTGCATTAAGAGGTCTATGAGCTGGTCTCAAGAAGGCCGCCGAGTTCTCTTGAGAAACCACAGGCTTCACGAAGTCCTGGGGAGCTGACTTGCCGGCAATGGCAGAATCATCGCGTGTGGATGAAAGGTTCTTCACTGTATTGCTAACGTCTCCAAAGGCAGTTCTCTTGGCAGCTGCCTTGAGACCACCTACTGACATCATGTTGGAGAGAGTGCCAGTAGACTTGTGACGTTGATGGAGGGTCTGCTTAGAGGGAGCAGGAGCTACGTTCTCGTCGCCCTGGATCCGGAGGGCTCGGAGTGGTCGCTGAGGCTATTTAACAAAGAAGGTCAGCTTGCGGCTTGCTTAGGTTGAAGTTAAAGACAAGGAGGACGCGAGGTAGACGTGCTGATATGGGGTAGTGGTGTGGATGTAGATCGGGGGATGGGGATAGGTGAAGGAAGAGACAGAAATCGCAAAGGAGAACTCACGCGCGCGTCCATTATCGCTATTGGTGATACTGAGGAATTGCTGCTAATGCCAGAACCAGCGCGAACAGTCCTAATCGTTGCTTGTAGGAGGGCTCAATGATGAAGCGTAAGGCGGTCGCGTCCTAAGATGACCATAAGGGGGCGCGATAGCTCCTAGGAACTTCAGACTTGTGACTGGTGCTGGGTAGAATAAGAAGAGTTGTGCGCGTTCCCTTAGCTGCGCTGTACGTGGATAGTACTGCAGAAAGGAATCTACAACAAGCTCATGAAGTAATGGGGAAGGGTGGTAGAAGGGTTGAGGTGGATGGTTGATGGGACAGATGGGAGATGGGAGGAGATGGTACAAGTAGAGTCGGTCGTCACAGCACGAGAATGTTTGTTGACATTTACCTTCCTAGCCAACCAGCTCGCTAGACGTTAGTAGCGGAATTTTGGTTGTTATGGACAGGGATGTTCTCGCTTAAGCTTGATCGCGCCGCGCCGCTTGAGCCGCACGTCGCGTCTCCCGAGCGCGGTATCAAAAACCCTCACTTTCACATATGTGGGGGGTCAATCCCTATATGGATAGAATACTCTATATAAATGCTTTCGGTGGTCCTTGCCGAAGGTGCTTCAACGATTCCTACCCCTCTTGCTGCCGTACATCTAGTAGCAGTGGTGGAAGTATGGAAGGTTCAAATTGTGCCCTAATCAACACCCTCAATCGCGAAGATTCCACGGTATCACGTGCGGCGCAAACCCCTCCACCCATCTCCTCCAACAACCACCGATTATCCACCGTGTGACCGCGGCCCTCAGGTTTCTCCCTTCTTTGGGGTGTCAATACGGCGGTTTGCGTCTTCAGTGTCAGGTCGTCTCTCTGCTCCGCGATCAAGTGATTCGAGCCTTAGCCGCTCGGAACACGGGGCTGCAGACTTCAGCGGGCACCCGAGCCTGCCACGACTGCAGAGGCTTGACGTCCCCCATGAGCCCGGCATCCCCTCACCACCAACCACCCCCCTCTGTGTATCGCATGCCGATGAACGATCTGGGCCGGGCAAGGGTTGCCCTCTCGAGACCCAACTCTGTACCTGGATGGCTACTGTACTCTTCCACTTTCTGATTTGCCAGTCTCACACCGTCACGGTCTTTGCGCCAATTATATTATAGCGCACACCATACATGCCTTGTCTCCCTATCAGCGCGCAATCAGCGCGCCCCCATGAGGAGACGGGCTGCCAGATCTTTTACTTGTCTACGAGTTCAATTCGACTTTGCATTGCCAGCTCGATTCAGGTTGCGGTCCCGCCGGCCACGACCCGTTCGGGATCGCGACGTTCTTGAAAGCCCATTGGGTCGCCGTCATCCACTTTGTAAAACCTGCGCCGGATGAACTGGAACCACGAAAATCCTTGCTACAAAAACACTCTTCGAAGAAGATGATTTCGAGTCAACGGTACTAATCCAGAGGGAATCGCACTTGAAGCGATTCTCTTGCGCAACCTTTGGGTTCCCGGGCATCACACACTACTCCAAAGCCCAAACAAGCCCAAACCCTTCGCATCCCGTTGCCGACTAATGCTAGGTAAGTCGCCATCAAAGCACAACGTGCGGGATGCAGAATCGCCAATCCCTGGCGTTGATGCTGGCTGATCGGGCGCCGTCAATGGGAGGAGCTATGAGCGTACTTGTAAATACCACTTGAGACTCTTCGCCAGCGCACACCACCATCCCGGAGGGGCGCAGTTGATATTCGTCCTTCCAAAACGACAACCATCACCACCACACACCAGATAGCTCATGATGATAATAATGAAATAAGTAGAGATAAAAGCCAGCGGCCGGTTAGGCGGTTTGCTGACCGCTAAGTCCTAGTTTGAACCTCATAGACCTAGGGATTCAACTCGTCGCAAAGATTGCAAAGACTGGACATGTCAAACAACACCACTTGAGGGCTACACCCATGACCACCCTCAACAATCCCTGCCTCAGACGTTGGCGCATATGATCATTGGCGGGATCAGGCCTAACCAAGCACTTGGCCACTGCACCTGGCTGTCTCTCGACCACAGTCACCACGCCCAAGAGATGATTGCCAGTAGCATGCGCTCGGGGATTCGATCTGATCAGCTCTGCGCTTTTTCATAGGCATATGGCGCAGGCGTTGCTATCTCTTGGGTGTTCCTAGATAGACGGCAGAACCAGGCCCGAGTGTGCGATGGATGGGTGGGAAGACTCGAGTCACTCAACGAGGCCTTTACCCATGCGCAGGCCTCAGTCACGGAGCCATTATTCCTCATACCCTGATAGATATCTCGATTTGGATTGTGCGAGCTTTGTGCATGGTTACCAACAACCATTGTCTCTTTTGATATCGGCTGACTTGAGGGCAAAGCGGGCCATGACATGCTCCAGAATCGAGTACGTTGACAGCATCGCGCGGGCTCTGTAAATGAAAAAGGAACCTCTCTAGGAGAACATGTTATCAATTCGTTCAACTGGTTAAAAGAAATAGAATACACAGTGCTATCAAGTAGGCATGTAGTTGAGCAAAAAGTGCGTTGAAGAGTGCATAAAAACGGTGGTCATGATTTCTGAGTAACGCAAGCCAAGACTACTCCTGCCGACTTCTTCGACTGCTCCTCTTCTCTTCCACACACAGAATTGCTTCAAGAGGAGCAACACAACGTCCAACATAACAACAGGTGAGTGTCGAATGCATCCATGTTTACCCTGGCATGCAGTCTACCCTCTCAGAAATTCGAATATCCCCATGAATCGCCTTATTCTAACCCTTGATCGTCGCAGGTCTTCGAGACACCAGTTCGAACCGGCGACAACCCCAAATGCCTCGATAGGCTTCACAACGACATCCATTTCGATCATTTGTAAGTTTCTATCCTTCTTCCATCTTATGCGATCAAGTAATTTGGAAATTCCGTTTCCCCTGTGTCTCTTGACTGTCCCTGGACCCCTTCGCAACCGCAGGTCAACCCGGAAGCGCCCAGGCAAACCTGCGCAGACTATAATTCCATCATTTCTCCCCTTCTCTCATCAAGTCACTTCTCAATAACACCCTCGAACATACACTCGCTCATACTAATGGTTGTGCTTATCCAGGTCGAAATATTCCACGACACTCGTTCATTCGTAGTGCTTCCACCAGCTTGCGACACCGGCATCAACCACCGAGCACAGAAGAACTCTTTTTACACCCAACACACATCACTTAACAATAAGCACCACAAATCGACCCGGAAACCTCCTGCCCCGGGGTGAACGGAATCACCCAATCTTACATCTTGACCATCGTCCTCAAACGCACACAATCCGGCTCACGACGCGGCAGTTCCCCTCAGCGCACACTTACATCCGTCCCGGAACACAATGGAAAGTATGGATGGACGGAGCGTAGATCAGCGTATGAGAACACCACCAGCATCATATTCCGGAGGCCAAGCCTCTTCGACAACTGCCCACAACTCAAATGCGTCCCCATTTGGGAGCCCGACACCTAAGAGTGTCGCATTCGAACTCCTTTTCCCCGAATCGCCCCAATATCGAGCGCGCCTACCCATGCGTGTACAGATCTTCCCTCATGATACTACCGACTCAATTGTGACAACTGTCAAAAACTTCTATGGGCTTTACGCTGGCCCGACAGGTGCTAAAGGCGTCAGCTTCGAGGATGAGCAAGGAAATACGCTCATCGCACGTTATGAAAATCTCAGAAACAACATGGTCGTCTACGTTCGAGTCATTGATGAGCCATCTCCTCCTCCAGGAGCGTATGGCCCGTCACCGTACCACACAGTGTCACCAGTTGTTGCAGATGCCTACTATTCCGGTGACGGCCACCAGATGCCCCCTCCCCAACCAGCCCAGGCGCTTAGCTACGGCCAACCACTCTCGAGGCCGGCTTCAAGAACGTCTCGCAAGCGTAGCGTTTCCCCTAATGGAGGCCGCGGTCGTCGGAGTGCGTCTGCGAATACAAATCCTCCAGCTGTGAAGAAGAGTCGGTCGCGATCCGGCTTCAAGAGTCGAGGATCCAGCGCACATGGCAGCTTTGCAGATAACCACAGTGACGCCATGAACGGATACAGCAGTGGGGATGGAGCACCCGGCTCTGTCTCTAGCAGGACCAAAAGTGATCATATCGGCAACACCGAGATCAGTTTAGACAATATCGTTGAGGGTGGTAGACGCAAGAGAGCGAAGTTTGAAAGCTCCGTAAGTCGCTACCATATTTCAATATTAATCGCCAACTACTGACTATTTCTGACCCAGGAACTGCCATTATTTGCTCCTCCGCAGATGCCTGCTGCAACTTCCAATTCCTCCGTTTCTCCCGCCCGTCGCGTTGAGCATCAAAGATCATCCTTCCCCTACACAAACCCTTCGCACAACCCGTTCTCCAACCCACAACCGCTACAATCTCCCCAGAGCTACAGCAATGGATTTGGGCAACCTGGCATGTACTCAACGCCTGCTGCGCAGGGTCGTCGCACTCGAGGTAGTGCTTCCGGTCCTCCGAATAGACAGTCAATTGGTGGCGCATCGAATGACACCAGCCCCGGAATACTCCCTACACCAGATCCAACGGTGGGGAGTTGCGTATCGGAAGAGGATAAGGATGTCGCACTTCAGTTAATGAGATTGGGTGAGATGTCGAACATCTCCCACGGTCGCACATCTGCTTCGACGCTTGATGATACCTTTAGTGGAAGGGCCGATGTAGCCTCCTCAACTGGAGCTACCAGCGACAATGAAAGTGAGAGTGAGATCGAGCTTCCACCTGCTCGCCGTCAAAAGCGCGAGTCGAGCCCAATCCTGCCTCCTGGCGCTGTCAAGAAATTCCGCCAACATCTCGACGATATCCTGCCAAGTCAAGATAGCACTGAGCCGAGCGGAGACGAAGGTGACTATGAAGATGGCCGTGATGGAACATTCCGACCTGGTCTTCAGGACGAAATCATGGATGACGCTGAGAACAATAAAGCAAAGATGGCTAAGCCCAAGACCGTGTCCACCATCGTGGGCAAGCTTCGCACAAGCGCGCCCGCCGCTAAGGCTACCAAGTCCAAAGCTAAGACCTCTCGTCCGGCACAGGCAAAATCCAAGAAGTCTGCTAGCACGCCTGGTAACACCAAACCGATTTCCCCGACCTCGCTGCCCTCTCAATCGCGCAAGACTTCCAATGCATCCGCCTTGAACTTTCAGCAACAGCTTGCTACCGATGAGGAGGATCTCTCTTCTAAGCCTCGCTGCCAACGATGCCGCAAGAGCAAGAAGGGATGTGATCGTCAACGTCCTTGTCAGCGGTGCAAAGATGCTGGACTCAGCGCAGATCAATGCGTCAGTGAAGATGAAGGAAATGGTCGCAAGGGGCGGTACGGACGTCACATGGGCGTTCCTGTCAAGAAGGATGAGGTCAACACTGAAGCTAGCCTCCCCCCTGAACTGACGGCTGGAGTGCAGGCAAGTCCTGATAAGAGCAAGAAGAGAAAGCGGTAGTTATAAGGCCAATATGCACCTATGATATATGAGGAAAACATCAGATATCACGATCGCGACACTTCTTCCGTGTCTTACAGCGTCCTTCGGGCGTGAATCTCCTCGGTCTATATCTCCCAAAAGCGTCTCGGGTTCTCATCGTCTTTTTCGGAAAATCTTCTACGTCTCTACCGGCCTCACGGCCTGTCGCCGCCTCACCTACGCAATGCTTGCGAAACATCAGTGCTTCTATTTCATACGGCGTTTATCTACTTGATCGCTCTGTTTATCGTTGTGTGGTGGTTGGTTCGGTGGTCTGGTATAACAGAAAGGTGTTCAATGTAGTTGATCTGTTGGTTTTTGTTTACGCGGCCCGGTGGAGATGCGTACCGGCTCACACTCCTTTACGATTCACGGATATCCTACACGAGTTTTCTTCGGTTGTCTGTTGAGATCGTCCTGCATGTTTCATTGGAATCGCGTTTGAAATTTGTGTGCTGTGTGGGGTTCTGCTGTGTCGTGGAGGATATATCACTTAGCAATAAGAGGTGTCATTAGCAAACATTGACCGCGGATGGAGATCGTGGGATCATTTCTCATGGGTGGTAGGCAAAGGCACCGGGACTCGCGGGGTGGTGGGCCAGGATGGAAAATGGGGGCGGAGTGATGTCATGGATCATCAGAAAGGGTTTCCTATATTATCAGCCAGTCAACTCAATCAATAAACACGGTTAATCAATCCCTTCTTGGTGTTTGGTGATGGTGATATATAGATATTTCGAGGATATCAACACATATCGGATAACCAATGATACGCCCGTTATTATTCGCATGTCCCTGAATCATCCTGCACATCCGCCACTGAGACGCAGACCCCGCTTCTTCCGGGGCGGGACGGCATGAAGTGTCGTCGGAATAGCGTGCGGCTCTAGCCGCATCTAGATTAGACTTTCGGCAAGTACCTAGCGAGGGGTAGCCACGTGGTTATTATATCACGTGACAATACCTTCTGACGCCATGCAAGGTAAACTCCTCTTCCTCATCTGGGACAAAAGGGTTGTACTCACGACGATGGCGATCTTAGGAAAGTGAAGGTGTGTGCATTTTATCTTTAAACTAAGAGTGAGATTATTGATATAGATTGTACATGTTTGGTTTCGGATGGGGCTTTCACCACTCCAACAAGGATTGGAAACCCCCGAACCTCTCCCTCCTCCGCGTCGAATACTACGATTAACTCCCGCACCTCCTGCAAAATTCGGCTTCAATCTCAAAATCTACTTGGGAAAGCTGGGTCTCATCCAACAGTCCCCACACTCCCCAGCTCGTGATCGCGACAACTTGTGTTGGTGTTCAACGGATGCCTCTGAAGAATCCTGCGTCTCGCATCGCAATGTGAAGACCAATGCATAGAAATCCGTCCTTGGCGATGATCAGGAAGTATCAGTCTTATCCGATATTGCTTCATCGCCTGCCTACCACCCGGAGCGCATCTCCACGGGCTCTCCTTCCCCGGCTCCGAGGTGGAGAGGCTCTTCATCCGCTACATCTGCGCTGTGGTCTTGAGAGAAGTCTGGTTCTTCCAAAAGGCTCTCGCTCTGTCGCAGCGGTGAAGGTCCTGCAGATCGTCTCGGTGGCGGACGAGGCGGGTACCTAACCTCCAGCTCCCCATCGGTTTCCCCTTCTCCATCCCCCTTTCCCTTCCCCTTCTCCTCCTCCGCCTCTTCTATCTCCTCCTCGACCTCCAACTCCACAGCACACAAACTCTGTCTCAGTGGCGAAGGCCCCAACTTTTTCCTCTCGGGCCTCCCACGCGGAAACACAGCTGGCCACGCCTCATCTATAAGTTTGGAAGCCACGGCCGCCGGTCTCCTGACCGAGCGTGCTTTGAGTCGGATCCGCGCGTACAAGGCGACGCACAGCTGGGTGATGAGTTCCTTCTCGTGCGGCGTGTTGGCGTGGCACATGAGGAGGCGGATGCGAAGCTTTAGGGCCATGAGGTGGGTTAGGACGAATCGTTCCATGGTTCTTGTGTGTGTATGTGTGGATTTCTGTTGGCTTTTCTTCTCTTGCTTGGTTCTCTTTTTCCCTTTTTCGATTCTGATACGAGATGAAGTGAAGGGGAGGAAGCAAGGAAAGAAAAGGAAGAGAAAGGAATGAAGTGACATATTATGAAGTGCTAGACTTCGTCATTATTGCACCATCAGTGTAGGTAGAAGTTTGGTCCCCTAACAGTGGTATCATGACGGCTCGGCGCGATCCTTTTCCTAGCAGGTCGCGCATCCTCACCCCGATTTTTCCCACCTCTCTACCTACCTCAAAATCATTCTACCCTTCATTTGAAAAAAAAGATAGTAACTCCACCTCTATCACTCCTACCCCCTCTCCTTTTCTCCACGGCCTGCTCTTTAGAAACCTAGATTACCCCACCCCTACACGCTCTCTCTTCTCCATACCTACCTAAGGTACCTACCTTCCTGTAAGATACCTAGGAGCATATCACGTGACTACCCTTCCCCATCGCTGTTGAATCTCCTGAACAAGCGGGTTTTTTAGTAGGATTTGGACGAATCTGACAAAGCAAATGTATTGCGTCGTTAATCCTTAAACCATATAATCCTCATGTACTTTCTGGATTCTCATCTCGTTCGAAGGATGAAAGTTTCTCAAGCATCTCAAAGACCCTTTCCTCATAGGGAATTTTCTGCAACTGCCCAGTGGATCTTGCTCAACCTGGAACCACGGTATACAGTGCGATGAGCTTCGTCGAGGAGTGTTCGAAAGGGATAGATAGATAATAGATTGCTCCATGACATCTAGAAAAATAGTCTTCTGTTTCAGTTCGGAAAAGTTAAATGGACCAAAGTAGTCACTTGACGCTGAAGTATTAGAAAAGTAGAGGTCTAGAAACCGATGACCATCGGGGACGCTTGTCCACTGGTTCAAAGAGAACCCCTAGATAATTGAGGAGGAATCGTTTGGGATCAGAACTTGACGTAGAGATTTTCTCCCGTGGTGAGGATCTTGTAGAAGAGTTGCAGAAGGTTTGCGGCTTGTGGTGGTGTTAGGAAGTAAAAACCGGGGGGGGGGGGGGGGTTGTTATAAACAGGCGGGGAAGACAAGCATAGCGCTTGAATAGTCCTTGAACTCTATGAGCAAAGCAAGGGGGGAAAAGCAAGCTGAGTCCATCTCCGTGTGTTTCAAAAGGGTCCAAAGCGCGGTTCCTAGTCACTCACTGCACCCTGAAAGCGCTCTATGAGGAGCTGCGTGGAGTGACATGTCATAGCCGGATTCAAATAGCCAGGAAGGAGGATGTGCGCAGGGTGACAAGTCCACCTCATGACTGGATCACCTACTTGGTTTACACGGTCATATTGCACTTCTGACTATGGAGAGTGTTAGAAAACAGAGCTTCTGTCGATTGGTAAGAAATTATGGAAGTGAAGTGCAGTGTGAAAGAGCATTACGGTAGTGATGCACAGTTGGTCTTTATTTCGGTAACCGTATTGGTCCAGAACATCTCAAGGTAGACGATCATAGACATCAGCCATCTTGACTGATGCTGAGAAAAATAGTTTTACTATCTGTCGGGTCCCTTCTCATGTTGCCAGAGAGTATCATTGTCCAGCGTTTTAATGTGGTGGTGGTGGTGGTGGCGGAAGCAGTCTTCATAGTATTATCGGGGTAACTTCAGTTGGTTAGTTTAGATGATACATGGAAATTGAGAAGAACGATAAGAATTAGATTAATTAAGACGTTGTAAAAAAAAGTAGGTATAGAATCGAAATATATATAGATATAGATATAGACATAGCCATTCTCCATCGCCAGCAGTGTCTTTCCTTCGGCCTCGGCCGAATCACACGATGATTGGTGCGCACAAAATGACCGTGCACGGAAGGCTGTGGCTCAAAAAAAGTTGAAGCTTCTGACGCGGATTCACTCCGTCTTCCAGGAATATCTCGGCCTCGCGATTTCGAATGCCATTGGCAGATCAATGAGTTGACAATCATTCTGATCGAGACCCAAAGACTGCCATAGTCACAATGCCACCAAAAGCCGTCAGAGGTCGCGGGGGAGGCGGACGAGGAGGATCATCTGGCCCCGCTTCTTCCCTCCCAGAGAATCAGTCAAGTATGGCTGGATCTCCAACCCTCAAAATCGAACCAGGTACTACCGGAATCCCCGAGAATGGCCAAAGTGCTATGGATTTGGATCCCATTAATTCCCCCGCAACTCAACCGACTGAGACACCTGCTTCGACACCGAATCGCCCCGCCTCATCTTCGCAGACACGCGCCGCAGATGGCTCAAGTGGTAGTGGGACGAGGGGTGGTACAAGGGGGAGAGGCAAGGAAAGCAAATTCAAGCCAAAGAATGTGCGTCGGACTGCAGATGAATTGAAGGCTTTAGCGGACCAGGAAAGCAAACGGCTGGCTGCGCTTGCAGCAACTGCTGCAAGAGCGAGGGCTAGAGGAAATGCATTCAGAGGACGGGGCAGAGGCGATGCAATGGGTAGAGGTCGAGGGACGGTTCGCGGGGTTGCCAGCGGTCCTTTCGCCGTTGCGCCTGAGATGAGTAAGTTTTACAATGTTGGACGGATGACGTACTCGAACTGATGATTTCACACAGGCAAGAGACCAGGAATGTTCGCACCTGGCAGCGGGATAAAGCGCGAAGGTGGAGGGGGCGGCGGGGGATTCACAGTAACCTCAGGTTCAAAATCCCAGAACGGAAGTATACCAGGTGTACGGTTTGGCACCGGCTCTGGAAGCAACCCATATGTCATAGCCGACCCGCAATACCCCGACGAAGACGAAGACGTACCGCGCATAGATATAGAGCAGATCAATCTTATCTCTGACGATGAGGACGAACAAGTCGCTTCTGATACCAAAGGCAAGGGAAAAGCTATAGCCGGTTCTGCCAAAGGTGGCCTCAAGCCCGTTAGATTATATCGACAGGAGCACAAGGAGCGCAAGTCACAAGTCACCAGTGGGCCTTCAGAGGACCCATCTACTGAAAACAAATCCGATTCAGATACAGTCTTGGCTGACGAAGGTGCAACACTCCCTGCCCCCCCAACGGAGGAGAAAAGATTCAAAGGCGTCTACCAGGACGACGATGATGAAGTGCGAATCAAAGACGAACCTGTCGAGCCTGCGGAGATGATCAACCGATTACATTCTCCTGAGCCCAACCTCGAAGCGTCAAGTTCATCAGCGCCCGACTTCAAGCAAACAATTGATGAGCTCGGCACCGATGTGGTGGTAAAGAAAAACGAGCCCGAGTCCCCGAACCAGCTGAGGAAGAAAGCTCCTAGCAAGAAGAAGGGAAACAAGTTCGTTATTCAGACCGAAGAAGATCGCGCAGAGTGGGAGCGCCATCTTGAGGACCTGGCTATCTTAACAGAGGAGTTGGGAGGCATGCTAGGCCCCTCCACGGAGAAAGGAAAGGAGAAGGATGCAGAAGGCGACATCGATATGGATGCTGAGAAGCCAGTCGATAGGAAGGAAGGCCGTCTCTACCTCTTCCAATTCCCGCCAGTCATGCCGAAGCTCTACAACCCGGCCAAGGATCCAAAACCTATAGTGACGGGAGAAAAGAAGGCAGAAGGTGATGTTGAGCTCACGGGTTCCGCAGACAAGAATGCCGTTGATTTGACGAAAGATGTGAAGGTGGAGGGGGAGGAGATCATAATCAAAAAGGAGGACGAGGAACCAACGAACAAGAAGGGCAGAGAAAGGCTGGCCGACGAAGAAGGCTTCGTGGGCAAGCTGATTGTGCGAGAATCAGGACGTGTGGAGTTAGATTGGGGTGGTAGCCGCATGTTAGTAGGACGTGGGATTGAGACCAGCTTTTTGACTATGGGTGTTCTTGTCGATTCGAAAGGTTGCCTCGATAAGGATGGCAAGAGTACGGGTGAGGGTACCGCGACGGGTATGGGCCAGATCATGGGCAAGCTGGTGGTTACGCCAGACTGGGAGAGCATGACGGAAGACCTGGAGCGGCAGCAGAAGTTTGAGCGGCGCCAGAAGCGCGAGAAACACAAATGAAGTACGGTAGTGGGTGCGTCTGAACGTTTACGGAAGGAAAATTGGTGCATGGTTCGGCGTTTGTCTCGAGGCATTTGCATGGCGTAACACCTTGATACGTGGTCCCGGAGTGTAAAAGAAATATAGGTTAACAGTCCCATATGAACATACTTGTGGCATCAGCTCCCAAACGCGTTTCAACCAGCATATTCCCAGCACTCGGTTCCAGGTTCCCAGTCCAAACGGTCTTCATCTCAGCGGGAACTCAAATCTCTGATAATTAATGACAATATGAACTTCTTCCTTTACTTTTAATCTTTGATATTCTGGTTTATTTGACTTGTTCGAGCCGGTGCACTACATAGTTTGTAGCGGCTATCGGCTCCGGGGGTGTCAAAAGATCTCGGAGGGTGTCAGGTTACAGACCTGTATATGCTTAGCTACTTTACCTACCTACCTGTACCTATAACTATCTGCCTTATGGAGTTACAGACTTACAGTACCTACATACATAGCTGCGAACCCGATGATGTTCGACGCTTGCTATTGTAATCCTCCGGAACCCCTCTATCAGCACGTGACATATCTAAGCGAGATGATATTTTTAGCAGCGGAGCGGGAAGTCCGTCAGCCTTAGCCTCAGCCTCTTCCTCTCTTCATCTTCACTCCTCCCAATGCAATTCATTGCATCTCATGGTTTAAACCTCCCGACAAGAATCCTAATGGAAGACTGCTCCTGGCACCTTTGTGGCTTCAGTTTCGCGACGCCCTGCCTTTGTCTATCTTCTAAATTTTCCGCCGCGGACGACAATAGGGAATCAGATTCCATCATAATGCTGGTCCCGAATTCTAAGTTCTAATGAGAGGGAAATGTGTCTGTGCGAGAGACAACTCGATTTTGATTGGAAGAAAAGATATCAGAAGTACAGACGGCTACAACTCTGGGTTCTGTGCCCTGCAGGACTGATCAGAAGACTTAAGTCTTAAGCCCTTGGTACATCGGTGTTGACTCTGAACGCTATCACCCTATATTCTCATTGCAATATCACGCTTCAAGAATACCCTCTCGACAAGTGCGAGCATCTCCATTTAAGTCTTTTCCCACAACTATCTGATTGGTAGCCACATTAAAATGTGGCATCCGAGGCTGGGCTCGAAGAGCTTGCTCAAAATCATCCTTTGAATCCATGATCCAACCATGGGTTGCCTCCTTCGGCACCACCGTAGACAGGATCAAAAATTTTCCTTAAGTATGCCACCATCTCTCGCGCCTAGAATTTCCCTGAATCTTACGTTAAGTTACGTTTTCATCTCGTTTATCGCGACCGTCGCCGTCGCAAAAAACAAGTGAAAATGAACCGCCATATCTTTATCTTGTCCTTGCTTACTGGTCTTGGGTTTGCAGCTCCTGTGGACGACCGTTCTCTGCGAGGACCTGGCTTGCTTAAAAGAGGAACAAGTACGACGTCTGTAGTGACAACGTTGGCACAAGGCATTGAGTGGTTGATTCCAATCCAGATCGCGAACAAAACGTTTAATGTGCAATTGGACACCGGATCTGCCGACTTGTAAGACCTGTTTCTACCATTTTAGCATCAACTCTAGCTGATACACTTTACAGATGGTTGTTTTGTGACGGTGCTAAAGTGGGGTCGGGACATGATCTGTACAACCCATCGACAGGCACAAAACTGGATGGGTCCTCATTCGATGTGAAGTACGGCTCGGGTTATGCCAAGGGCGACGTTTACATGGATCGAGTTACAACTGGAAGCATCACAGCGAACCAAGCTGTCGGGTGCGCTACCAGCGTAGACGCAAATGACGCTGCGGACCACGGGCTGGATGGTATCATGGGCGTAGGATTTAACAGTGGCAGCAAGTCGGTCAACAACGGCCACCCACAAAGCCCCTCAGCAACAAAATCCGCATTGAACGCCGGTGAGGCCCCTCTTTCGACTTCCAGTCACTTAATCTCCATTGCTATATCCTGAACTAACGCCTAGAAAGTTAGTACTAAAAGCGGCGGGTTCTTGGGCCTTTTCCGATGGGGCCATCCTGATCCACAAATGACATTTATAGAGAATGCGTACCCGCAGCTGGCAGAGGGTCTCTTTACTGCCGACCTTAATTATAAGCAGAAGGGCGTGTACAATTTTGGCTACATCGACCAGGCGAGATTCAGCACTCCAATTACCTATATGCCTGTTCGTAATTGGAATTATTGGATAGTGGAAACCAGCGGGTACGCCATTGGCACCAACGCCTCGAAGTCTGATAGTTGGAAGGTCCTGATCGGTCAGTATTTTAAATTTTTGAAATTTCATACACTGTACTGAAATATTATCAATAGATTCCGGCACTACCAACCTCCTGTTGCCCCCCGCAGCCACACTCGAATATTTCTCCGCCGTTCCCAGCGCAAAGCTAGTATCTACCGGCAACTACCTCGTACCCTGCGACCCGGCAGCCGCCAAGCTCCCCAACCTCACCATTACCTTCACGCCCCCGCAGCCAGTAAGCACCCTCGTGCAACCCGGCGGCTCCGGCGGCATCAGCACCAAGCCATACCAGGCCGTCATTCCCGGCGAGTACATCATCGGCAACCCAACCGGCAACAACGACGGCATGTGCCACGCCGGCATCAACAACGCCGGGAGCGGCCAGGCGTGGGATGCTATCCTGGGAGACGTGTTCATGATGAGTCAGCTGGTCGTCTTCGACCTTGGTGACGAGAACGGAAGTGTGGATTCGAAATACCCTTCACATGGCCAGATTGGCTTTGCCCCGAAACCGGTGGGGAATTCCTCACAAGTTTGAAAGAAGGGTGTTGTAGGTAGGTGAGAGGGGATTCTGTTTTCATGGCGTTCATGGTATCCGAACATTGGGATTTCGGACATTGGGAATAAATAGCTGGAAGCACAAAGAGCAGACCGGTGTCTGGTTCAAATGGTATTTAGATTGCTTCAAATTCGGGTGCTTGTATATTAATGCATCTATACCTCACTGAAGATTCTACTTACCCCGTCTTGATTTCGAACATCTAAGTATTGTGATGGATTATTGACCTGATTCTATCTAAGCCAATATCCAATTCCAAGGCTTAAGGTACTCATGATCCAAGACGGTAGATCACGACGGTAGATCACGTGGTGTACTCTACTGATCCAAACCATCTAACTCCACCAACCGGCTCACCAGCTTAACCACTTCATCACCTCCCATCTCTGCCCCCGGGTCATCGATCTTCTTCTGCAGCACCTCATCTAACATCCCCCTCAACCTACTAACCAACACCCCAATCCTTGCCCAGCCTCTCAACCTCAACCAGCCATCTACCACCAGACCCCTACCTAGGGTATCGAGCGTAATCTCCCCACAAAATAACAATGCCGTATATGCATTG
Source organism: Amorphotheca resinae ATCC 22711 (assembly GCF_003019875.1). Classification (NCBI taxonomy): domain Eukaryota; kingdom Fungi; phylum Ascomycota; class Leotiomycetes; order Helotiales; family Amorphothecaceae; genus Amorphotheca; species Amorphotheca resinae. The sequence goes on from NW_020194479.1 coordinate 473,292, forward strand.
AACGGGGTCAGATCTCGGATAAAAACCTTGCTCGTCGCCATCTTATTGAAGTATGCCATGTATACGGAGTTACCAGGGAAGGTCTGGGCATCGAAGACGGTGGAAGAGGGGTGGACGAAGACGCGCCCGTTCTCTTGGTTGAAGTACTTGATTGTTTTGGCTTCGGGGTCAAGCTCTACGGCACCAGAAATGGAGGCGGCGAACTTCTTATCGGGGAAGTCGATTCGTGCGATTTGGGGGTTGAAAGCGGAGGCAATTAGGGATCGCAACAGGGAAGTATTTGCGTTTCGGTTAGAGGGAGGTGGTGCTGAAGATGAGATGAAGGAGAGCTCGCGAAGGGAAGAGATATATTGGACGCGGGTGGAGGAAATATCGGAGAGGGTTTGGTAGGAGAGGAAGTTTTCGGAACACCAGTTTCGTACTTCTCCTTGTCGAATGCTGTGATCTGTTAGTACATTTATAGTGGGATATAACAAGGAGAAGAAGTACCTTCGGTTCTCCATCATCTCATCCCATTGCTGAAACGCTTTCAAATCACCGATCAAATCTCCCTGGTTTCCAGCAAACTTCGCTCTCGCAGCCTTTGCCTCCTCTCGCTTTTCCTGCGGGCTGACAAAAGGACTCTTGATCGTTAGTATAGCAGCAATGCTAACGCAGGAATCCAGACACCCAAACATAGCTCCGTAGACCATCAACTTGCCACACCGTAGATCGGCCGGGATCATACTCAAGTGTTGACCGAGGGCAGTAAGGTCATCACCGTCGAGTGCTCCCATCCGGCCAAGCAAATCCATAGCCCCATCTACCGCCATGCTCTCTGGCGGTGTCAGAGCGCTTGCCAGAAAAGCACCGACGTCCTTGATACCCATTGCACGAACTGACAAGCAGAGCTGTTCAAGCGGTACACGTCTGATTTCCGGCTCTGGCCGCTCTGCCATTTTTGTCATCTCAGCATTTCGCGTGTACAGTTTGTAGCATTTTCCAGCCTGCACTCGACCGGCTCTCCCTCGTCGCTGTTTACATGCCGCGCGAGATGCCCAGACTTCTTCCAATTTTCGCATGTTATTTTGAGGGTCGTAGGATGTTTCCTTGACGCGGCCAGTGTCAATCACTGCTACTATATCATCAATAGTAATGGACGTTTCCGCAACGTTAGTTGCAACCACTACTTTTCGCTTCCCATATGGTGCATGAGGGAATACGCGGCGTTGCTCGGAAGATTGTAGCGAGGCATGAAGGGGTAGAGCATGAAGGTTGGGTATCGATCGGAGATGATCGAGTGCTCTGCTTATTTCCATCACGCCGGGTAAGAAAATAAGTATACCACCATCTTGCTTCAGATGGGTAAGTTCTGCATCGATCTCTTTCACGGTTTGAGCTATCAAATCGTAGTTGATTCGCATTCCGAGGCTCTGGATCGCCGCCTTTACATCAGAGTCCATTCCAGCCGTGTCCGCATCGTCGTCCTGTGGTTTTCCACCACGGCCAGCATTAAAACCCGTCATTCGAATGACATCGTCGAGATAATAATCTTCGACAGGATATGTCCGGCCGCTGATCTCAACTCTGCCAACCTTGCCTTCTGATTTGAAATAATCTTCGAAGACCCCAGCATCGAGAGTGGCACTCATTAGAATGAGCTTGAGATCTTTTCTCTTCTTCAACACGTCTCTTAGAAGCACTAGCAAGAAATCCGTGTCAAGACTTCTCTCGTGAACTTCATCAATTATCACGTGGCTGATATCCGCGAGAGAAGCGACAACATCGTCACTACTACCTCCAGAAGTTTGCAGTCTTCGGAGCAACACACCGGTAGTAACGAATGTGATTTTAGTGTTATGCGATGTTTTCGATTCTCCTCTGATGATGTAACCAACTTCTTGACCTACCGCAGAACAACGTTCATCGCTCACTCGGTCCGCTAACCCAAGAGCCGAAATCCTTCGAGGTTGTGTACAACTGGACCTGGTTAGCTGTCATCATAGAAGGGGTAATGTAAAGCCTACATGATCTTTGCACATTCACCTAAAGCCCTCTGGTACATATCGTCGAGTATGAACTGGGCTGACTGGGTGGATTTACCTGAACCGGTCTCACCAGAGATGATCGTGACTTGATGCGAGTTCACCACATCAACTATGGTCTCTTTCATCTCCCAAGCCGGCAGTGTCCTCCTTGCTTGAATCTGAGACTGTAATTTTGGATCGACTTGTCGCCTTATCCAATCATCTTTACTCTTTTGATTGGGTGTCCATGTAATCGGTCTGGGATGTCTGGGGATATGTTGTTTCTTTCGTCGGATCGGTTGCACCTCACTAACCGTGGATGCAGCCGCTGATACATCTCGTAGCTTCCCAGGTTTTTCGAGAATACTGTAGAAATTCTGTTCCGCCCAGTCGATGAGGAAAAATAGCATCTGCTCACCAAGGTAATTTTCCATTGCGTGGGAGATGCATCTCTTCAGGATGCTAAGACGTATATAAGCCGGAATTGTGGCATGAACCGAGATGACTGGCACCTTCTGGGGGTACTCTGGAGTCCGTCTGAATTGGATAATTGGCTCAACCGGGGCATTCCTTCCGCGGTTTGATGGCTTAAAGGCAATTCTGCAAATATCTTTCGAAGGGCGGGAATAATTCTCCCCGAATACAGCATGAAGGCTTGCTTGTTCTTCTTCCCATATGCTTTCTGAAACTTCTTTCGAGTCTTCAGATGCCCAAGACTCTTCGGGTTCAGGAGGAGGTTGATCTTGTCCACTAGATATCAGAATGTGCTGCAAAGCCTCTGCAGCTTTCCCCTCATCATTACTGACATCGTACACTTGCTTGCAAAGATCCTGAGAGTAGCCTGCTTCAGCTAGTCGTTTGATCGCGCCTTCTCTCTTGAGATCGTTGCTCGCCATGCTGATGCCAGCTACATATCCCTCAGGCAAAGCCCATCTGGGAAGATCATCTTCAGGCACATGGATAAGAAGCCATTCCAAAGTCTCTTCTCGATCCTTACAAATCTCCACGGCTTCCTCAATATGACTCTGCCGGAATTCGAGATTTTTGAACTCATTGATAATGGAATGTCTTTGAAATTCTGACATCTTAACATCATGAGGATTCCAAATAGCGTGTTTCCGTATTAGAGCCTCGACAGCAGAACGTGTCCGTTTACCCATTTCAATTTTTGGTACCCGTGTCCAACCCCTGTGGATATTATGGGCCCCAGAACCAGCACCACCTGGACCGCTATTCCTCAGAGCTAACCCAGCTGCGCCAGGTGCTCCAGGTGTATTTGCTGCCTTCGCCTTCTCCTGCTCTCGCTCCTTTCGCTTCTTTTCCATCACAGCTTTCGCTTCCTCCCGCTCCCGAAGAGCCGCAAAGGGGTCTGCTTCATACATCCATCCCCTCCCTTCTTTCACATCTTCTTTCTTCAAAGCCTCAAAATCTCCTTTCCATAAATTTCGATAATCGGGAGGAAGCATCATGTGTATATTTCGCATACTGCAAACCCGGAACAGCGCGTACGTAGCAGCGAAATGTCTAGCTTCGAGAGCTGTAGGTTTCGCCGCGAGATGTTTATGGGACGGGGGAAGTTTGAAGGGAGGGAGAGTTGTAAGCTCTTGGGTCTTTGGGTTCTTGGCTTTGAGGATTACCATCGAGGAGTACCCTTCCGGGGTTTTAGACTGCCAGGCAGAAATGATTAGCAGCTTATCATAGGAAAGAATTGAGCTTTTACCATTGTATATTCTGGTTTCTCCCATTTCTGCTTCTGGCAATGTTCAGAAAGCAGGTTTACAGGCAATTTGCCTGTCCAAGACGCGCCCCCAATCAATTTCTTGACATCGGGTTTCTTGGGTGCTTCGTCCAGAAGCGCAGGGCCATCCTTACCAGACGACCCCGCGGCAGAGGATTGGGCTGATCTTTTTGGCTTGGGATCCTTGTCAGAGTTGGAGAAGACAATGAAACTGTCGTCAGCCGCGGGTGTGGTAGAGGAAGATTTGCTCGCTCCCTGACCTCCGCCAGGCTTTGCCCCTTTTGACTGCCCCTTTTTGACCATCGTTGGTCGCAATGCGATGTGTCGGGTGGTAATCCATGTACTCCTGGGAACAAACACAGCAAAGGCGAGAAGGCTATTGAGATGTCGTGGGGAAAGTTCTTTTTAGCGCGAGGCTGACATTCGGCTAACCGTCTGGGTAAACTCCGGCACGAGGGGTTGTGATGATATAAAATACTTTCCGCGGCGCCCCATATTTATCCCGTGACACCCTTCACAACAACTCTCCTCCTTCACGAGGAGTAGATCGACAACACGATCACGTCGCTTCTAAAAGTACAATTCAACCACTACTGCATTGATATCCAATTATGCTTGTGGAGCAAACTCAAGACGGAATGTCGGACATTTCATCAAGCCCTGGCATCGCCACATCAGCCTCGTCGGCAGCCTCGTCGTCGCCCTTCAGCCACTGTAAGTACGTACTGTCTCTCTTCCTGGGTGGCTTCTAACAGGTTACTAGTTAAACCAAAAAATGCCTCTATTACATCCTCTCCTGACCGCTCTCTAAGATCCTCCCGCGTAGGCGCCGGCAAGTTTGATCGACGCGACGAACTTGGCAGCTACATCAACTACCCCGAAAAGAAAAGCCAGTCCAAGTCTGAAATCATATTCTACGATGATGACTTTGTCGCAATCTATGACAAGTATCCGAAGTCCAGCGTTCACTGCCTCCTTCTACCCCGTTCTATTGAACACCAGAGAATGCACCCATTCAAGGCCTTCGAAAACCCCCAATTCCTCGCTTCTGTCCGCGAAAATGCCGACAAACTCAAGAAGCTTGTTGCGAAGGAACTCCAACGCAAGTACGGATCCTTCTCTGCTCAAGACAAGGAGCGCGAGGCAGTTTTGAATGGCGAGGTTGCACTCAAGGACGGACAGCCATTGCCCAGTGGCAGAGACTGGGAGAAGGAAGTGAGAGTCGGAGTCCACGCCACCCCTTCCATGAACCACCTGCACATTCACGTCATAAGTGTTGACCGTTTCTCGAAGAGTCTTAAGCACAGAAAACACTACAATTCCTTCTCCACACCTTTCTTTGTTGACCTGGCCGTCTTCCCACTGATGAGGGACGATGCTAGGAGGCACCCCACTCGGGAGCGCTACTTGGAAAGTGATATGAAGTGCTGGCGCTGCGGCATGAACTTCGGTAATCGGTTTGCGAGACTCAAGGAACATCTCGAGGCCGAGTTCGAGCAATGGAAGAGGGAATGAGAATTTCTTTAGGTCGCCGCATCAGCACTACGGCGTACATTTTGCTTAGATGGTGAATGAATATTTTGTCATGGAATTCAAGGCGCAGGAAACTGAATCCTGGGATGAAAAGTGGTCATTGTCATTGCTGCAGCAGCTTGGACTTCGACACCAAGTTATTTGCGAAGTTGAATAAGCGTTTTGCAGTGGAGTTTCAGGCGTGGAACATGGAATGGGTGCATTTGAACTACTGGCTTGCTTTTACCTGGTAGATAACGAAGATCCAATGAATCACGATTTGCAAACTTCTTAATCAGTTTGATTCTTTTCATCCATCATCAAAGAACTTGATGAAGCATAATATGTAAATATCCATATGGGCAATCCCATTCTCGTTCATAGCCCACGCTTGTCACTGCCCGCCTCCATACAGCCGATATCCGTAATCTAGTCAGCACTGAGAATAGTGGCGTTCTCTTGGTCATCGATTTTATGGCAATAAGCCAAATTGAAATTTAAGATAGATCTACGAGTACTTGCTCAATATACTATCCCATTTCAACGCCTCAAGAGCATAAGTTCGCTCTAACGCCTCCCAATCGACGACTCCCTCTGGCCTCTCTTCAACCGGAGGTTTAACCCACGTATCATCATTCACAAACTCCATTTCTGCGTCCCCGAAACTCCAAATCTGGGCCTGATCTGCTTGACTCCCATCTAGATAGCGGAAGAAATGAAATTCCGTCCCTTGCTCCCGCGTATCGATGGACTGTTCTCTTCCTGCCCAGACAATACTCCCACTCGTCCCATCAGGGACGCTCACTACAAGTACTTCTACTCTCCTCCCTGTACTCGCGCTCCTCATGAGAGATATCTGCACCTCGAATTTACCTAGCTTGGTCGCGAAGCCGCCTTGCGCGGAACTTAACCACTTGGTTAAATTAGGGTCGATCTTCCATGTCCGGCCCAGAGGGCTAGTTAAGCTGATACCCAGAATGCCCTGCATCAAAACGGTGGTAGGACCGGCCGACCAACCGTGCGCGTGTGAGTTCCGAGCATCAGACCAATAGAGCGGATAATGAATGTAGCCATCAATCCGGTAGCTTTCTATGAGGGTGGAATTCGTCATCCCTGGGCCATCGAGCATGTAGCCCCACATCAGTTCCATCAGCTCGACAGCAGCATCGGGGTTTCCGGCGCCGATGTGGCCGAGAAGTTCGAAGGATGAGGCAAAGGGGCAGATTACGTTGGGGAATTCGACGGCGGGAGCGCCATACTTGATCCAGCGCGCTCTTAGGTTTTCAGATACATTGTAGGCAAGAGACGGGGAGACGGCTCGGGACATTAAAACCCAGGAATTCCCATCCTGAGGAAGGACTTTTTCGGGCCCGAAGCAACCACGTCGGCCTCTGTTGTCAGAGAATAGACCTTCTTGCGGACAGTAGAGGGTCGAAATTCCCTTCTTGAGACGTGACCTAGTTGTCTCCCAACTTTCGCCGCTGGTTTGGATGTTTTCACCTAGCCAGGAAGCAAGCTTGATGCTGTTGCCAAGGACTTCGTAGAGAAGGGATGAAGCTTCTATATTGTGCCCTGTCATACCTGCACGGTTCCAGTCGAAAGGTGAAGAGACGTAGAGGAGATTAAATTCATCCACCTTGTTGATGCTAACCTCCAGGGCTTGAATGTAAGATGGCCATCTTCTCTTCAGCCAGTCGAAATCTCCAGAATAGAGAATATAGAAATATGTGCCCATTAACGTATGAAGATGGTACGTGTCACTAAACTCTCCAAATGCACCCATTGGAGGCCCAGCGTAAGGCATAGACCCATCAGAATATTGATGCTCGTAGATTGTATCCAAGGCATTTCTTACGGCCAACATATCATAAGTCGACACAGCAATTCCTGGAACCGCAATAGTCATGTCTCCCGGCCAGACCATTCGATCTCGTTTGGCACCATCGGTGGTGACTACAGTACCATTCGCGACCGTGTAATTGGAATACCACGCTCCTTGTGGTGCGTTGTTGTGGTCAAAATTTCTATTGAAGTCGATGATTGATCCTCCCTCTTGTGGATCAATGGTTGAGAGCTGCAAAGTCCAGGCACCCGCGTACCAGATACGGTTCAAAAGAGGCGAGGAGCTCTCGAAATATCCTGTATAGGCGCGCCCATTTGGATTTGAAGGAAATGCCGTGCAATTGACCCAGACAGACGAAATGGTGACAGCAGGTTCCTGCGCCATGTCACTTCTCCGCGGTCGATTTCGTCCAAGTATCTTTTGTCCAATTGAGCTGTACCACGAAGGATTCTGCTCCACCATGCCACCCCTTTGCGGCGCAGAATGTCCATCGTGCCAGAATCCGTTCTCTTCGGTCGGCACGTCAGTTTCCGGCATGAAAACTGTCAGGTACTTAAAGGCGCCCCGATTATAGCCCTTTGCAACGCAATTCAATCCTGTGTGCTTAATCAAGAATTTCAGAGGCAAGTCTCTGGCTTGTCTGTCGCCTGTGGCATCTGGTTCGCGACCGGCAAAGAAGGGAGATTCAGAGTAGGATAACACGAGGTAGGGTTCGTTCTTGAGGCTATCAACCTCAAAACACACCCTTTTGTCCCATTAGCACAATTCACACTATACCAATCACATCGGCGCATACCTTCCAGAGATATTCTCCTCGAATTCAAAAGTAACCAGACCGCCAGGGCCGATTACCCATGAAATGCCCCCATTTGCGCCGACTTCCGCATCCTCCAAAACCGTTTGTACACCTGCAACTGCGCCCTCAAAGTTAAAGATTTTGACTGGCGCTATGTGCGATTTATTGACTGGTGCCCGAATATAGCGTTCCCAAGGCCCAGGAAAGATAGTGTCGAGTGGCAGAGACTCGTAATCTGGACCTTTGAGAGCTTGTGCGGCCCCTATACAGAGGGTAAAGCACGCGCTGAGCAAGAAATACATGATAGAAAAACAATAATCGAAAAGTAATGCTACGAGATCATGGCAGAAGTGAAGGAAGAAGCAGAGGGGAGAGAGGTGCGGAAAGTCTGGGGAAGTAAACAGGTGGAGAACGACGACGTCGTTGTGCAGGGGTAGTGACGGGTAGCGACGGAAGATGTGGGGAAGTGGGAGATCCCACTTGCGAGTCAGGTATTGCTAGTCACATGACTACACCCTAGTCATGATATAAATATGATTTCGATTATTATGCCCACTCCTGCAAGAAACTTTGCTTAGATGCCTGCGCGCATCTAACGTCTTTACACAAGGCAACAACTTCATGCTGGCAGAAGAAGGCCTGAATCATGGCTTCGTCCGGATCTGCTGATTGTCGTCTGCTGCTGGTGAATCCCAACTCCACCAGCTCCATGACCGAAAATTTGGCACATCTCTATTCCGGACTCCCAAACATATCACTCGAGTTCGTCGATGGCTCAGACGTGCCCGGCTGTCCGCCAGCCATTGAGAACCAGACGCATTCTGTGCAATCAGCAGCGCTTCTCCTCCCCAAAATCCTAGGCCGGATAGCGGAATCTCCGGTGGACGGTATTCTCATCTGCTGCTTCTCGGATCATCCGCTAGTGCCGATCCTGCGTGAGAACACAGATGTGCCGATCATGGGGATATTCCAGGCTTCGTTGCAGGCGGCTGCGATGATGGAGAGGAAGTTTGGGATTGTGACGACGGCGATGGCCTGGCAGCCTATTCTGACCTCGTCGGTTCTTGCATTAGGGGCACAGCGTTCTAGCGCTGGTGTTATTGCCACGGGCTTGGGAGTGTTGGAATTAGAGTCGAAGCCGCAAGATGTGGTTCTGAAGAGGATTGAGGAGTGCACCACCACTTTGATTGAGAGCGGCGCGCGTTGTATCATTCTTGGATGTGCGGGAATGGCGCCTTTGGAGAGGATGCTGAAGAGAATTTTGCCGCGTGAGATCGCTATTATTGACGGGGTCCGTTATGGAATACATTTCCTAGCTGCGATGATAAGAGCGGCTAGGTATTCAGATTGATATGTGTGTGGCTTTTTAGGAGAATGTCATGACTTTATGAAACCTCCTTCGGAGATGTGTCCGGATGTGGAACTAAATGGTTTCGTGAACCATCGAAGAACTTGCATATAATGAATGACCCTGTTGAAGAGCTAAGATCCAAGTACTCATTGACTGTATGAATCCGATTCCAGTAGTTTTCTGCAGCTATCGAATGCCCTTAACAGTATGATACTGCCATTGTATATAGTAATGAACGATTACCCAATTATAGAACGTTGTGACACAGATTCTCCTCAACATATGGCTGATACAATGAAATCTTCAAGAGTATTCAGGATCTCTGCCATGTAATAACATCCGCTGTTTTCATCAGCAGCCAAATAGAAATCATTTCCCCATGAGATGAGCAAACACCCTGCCTGAGTTACCGTTCACGCAGACAAAATTAGCTTACCTTGCCCGTGATCCCATCCCCTAACTTTAGGAGGTATCCATCTGCAGAACCTTTCAAACCTCCTACTCAGCCTTCCAGAGGCAGTATATCCCTCTCTGGCCCCAAAGGAACAATCTGCCGTCTTGGGGTATGAGCATATCCCTTCTTGATCTAGCACTCATACATTAGCCGCGATCTTTCCCCCTACCCCCCTCTCCCCCCTAAGCCCCGTCTCCTCCATCAGATGATTAGCAGACTTACCGCATCGAAATGCGTCGATGCCCTAAACGCACCCCTCGTCTCCTCGCTCTCGTCCCAAAATAGCCGCAGCAGCCATTTCTGAATCGCCGGGTACTCGTACCGGATCATCTTCAGATTGCACATAAACAGGGTGTAGTACGCGACATCAAACCGCACGATTGTTGGATAGAGTCGGATATCGGCCTCTGTGATGTGCGGCCCGAATAGAAAGGGACCTGGGGAAGAGGCAAGGATGGCTTCGATGCGGTCAAGGGAGGCGAAGAGTGCGCGGACGGCATCCTCGTAGGCTGACTGGGTAGTAGCAAAGCCGGCTTTGTAGACGCCGTTGTTTATCATGTCGTAGACCCAGGTGTTCATCTCGTCAATTTGGGGGAGCAAATTCGGGGGTAAGAGACCGCCAGATGGTTTGTTCTTTTCTTGGAGGGAGGGTGGGAGGAAAGCATCGAAGGAGCTGTAGAACATGCGGATGATTTCGGAGGATTCGTTGGAGACTATTGTCTGGTGGGTTTTGTCCCAAAGGATGGGGACGGTATAGCGCCCTGAATATGAAGGATCGGCTTTGAAGTAGAGGTCTGAGAGGCGTTTGAAACCATATAGAGGGTCGGCTGCGTCTGTTCCATCGCGACCGGTGAATGACCTGGGGTAATCAGCAATTATCTCTAACTCAGAGCCCCAAAGATAATGTTTCCAAGTTATAAGGGCCTTAAACTAGAAGAAGGCTAAAGAAATAAAAAATGTTGTCTGCTCAGAACCGGGTACTGAGAGTGCGCAAGTAACCGTGTTGGCATAAACAACAAACTGAATAACAAGTGACACCAAACACCAATAAGAAAGCAGCAAATCATCTTCAGAGGGAATATCATTGAAGAGCAGCAAAGCGTTCTAAGGATACCAACTCAAACATCCAAAACGAATAAGTAGACACCTACCACCCCTCAGGAAACAGCTCCCAATCCAGGACAACCATCTGGATCACCTCCTCCAAGCCCTTCAGCGTCCTCACAAGGTTCGCTCTCGAAGCCCACGGGCATCCAAAATTGATATATAAGACCTACCCATCTCTCGTTATTAGCCACCACCTGTAAAACAATCAAACCGTGAAAGTCATCCTCGACGAAATAAAACAGTATACATTGAAAATAACAACTGAGGAGGAAAAAAAGGAGAACAATAGATATACATAACGATCCTTCTCAGGAGGAAATCTCGCTCCAGGCTCCTCTGAGATCCACGACCTGAAAGACGAGACTTGACGCTTAAATGTCCCATCTGAACTGGCGAATTTGTAGATGCTTTTATCATCAGGCTTCGAGTCTGTAGCCTGCGCCATTATTGAGAGGGATCGAAAAGAGGAGTTGCTGAATCATTCAAGTGTCAAGCAATTATTGATCCCAGGCGACGTTGATTAATTTTATATGAGTCTTTGACTATGAATTTAATAACGAACTGAGGTTTGAAGCCGAAATAAACGTAAGCTACCTACCCCGAATGGCGTCAGAGATGTCCAATCAACCCCCAGACAGATTAGTAACGGAGGCTGGCTTGCTTACTGCATCGCTTGTGTAACAGTCGGGTGTGCTTGTTAATCGCTATTCTGTACTTCTGCGATATTCATAACTTTAAGGATCGTATAGTTGTGATGTGAGAAGCGCCTCCGGTGAGAGATAGGGGTAAAAGGGGGCGGGGCAGCTTTATCACGTGATGCTAATCATCACGCTATCAAAACCAACGTTGACGCTCCCGACATCATCACGGATACGATGTGCAACAAAACTTCCCTCCCTCTCGTGCCACATGATGCTAATCTCACTGCCATCAAAACAAATGTTCAACACTCCCAGGACAGGCGCCAATGCGATGTGCAACAAAACTTCTCTCCCCTGCCAGCCAGTATCACGTGACAAACGATACAGAGGGGGCTTTTGTATTCTGGGTCACCATCTCCAGTGGCAACCCAGACTCTCAATACTGTATGGGTATCTTTTATTTCATCCCTCGAATGACGTCCTTTATGCTCAAGTATAGCGATCACTCAATCTGAAGGTCTATGCCATAACCTTGGGAAGATCCAAGTCTACCAGCCAAGGCGCGTTCACTGGTCTGTAACGGACATCCATAATCGCGGCATTGATGAAGAGAGTCTCCTTTCCAAACGTAACCGGAAATTTGCTTGGCTCCGGGTAAGAATTCTCCTGTTCGGTTTTATCGAGGATAGCATTAGCTCCAATACTTTTCTTGTCCGCGTTCCATGTGACCAGGCTGGCTCCATAGCCCTCGTGGATGTGTCCGAAGCAGTGAAGACGGGGTCGAGCTCGGCTGACGGCTCGTAAGATATTGTCGCATCCAGCACCGCCGTGAGCAGTCCAGTCGTGAATATCTTTCGGCGGACCATGTGTCATGATAACATCGACAGTGCCGAAATCAGGGATAGGATTCTCCGCCACCGAGGTAACTCCCGGTGCAACATGTTCCAAAGTATTATAGCGATCTTGATCGCGATCGTAATTGAAAGCCCAGTCGCAAAATTCAGGCTGCCAGGGAGAAGCATATACTGTGAGTTTTGCGCCGTTCTGGAGAGTGAAGGAGTGGATCCCTTCTTCGAGATACGTGACTCCGGCCTCCTTTGCCAGTGGTCCTGTCATAAGTTCTACTGCTTGTTCGTGCTGAGCGGGTGATTTAGCTCTATCCGGGTGGCTCCTCCACCATGCTCCATCAAGATCAAGATCGTGGTTTCCAGCTATGACGAGTTTGAGTTCCGCTGGGATTTCCTTCAACATCTCGAGCAGCTCTTTGTATTTTGGGACGCCGCCCATCATTGTAAGATCTCCACAATGGAGAAGAACGTCACACTTGGGGACCGGTGAAAGGAAAGACCCCCTCACCCGGATGGCGTCTTTGAATTGGAAGTTATGCGTATCAGAAATCACGAGAAATCGCGTTGAGGCCGTTGGACTGGACATCTTGGCTGATTCAGAGATGCCTGGACGTTTAAATGTTCGAGTAGTGATGCTAGATAGATGTGGATTGTTGGCCAAGCGCTTAGTAAAAACAGACCACATCTATGACTGTCGTATATTGCGAGGAACTTCTTCTTTGTCGTCTTGGATTTTGATGCATCTGAATGAGATTGAGGTTGAATTTGGCTCTAAGTCCAACAGGAAACGAGGCCAGAAACAAGCGGGGCAAGCGTCACTGCCTCATCACGTGGGGTTTCTCCAAAAAATAATAGGATGAGTTCTTTTCACATTCACCAGATCTTGGAATATACATCTCTTTTTGTGAGCTCGGAATTTTCTACTGCTTGATCATAAATTTTACATATGCCGTCGAAAGATAAAATGAGAATAGTTGAAGCGGGTGTGCGCCACAGATATCGAAGCCTTCAGACTAGATATTGATTCGTCTGAGATCGGGTTTTGTACGAATTGCTGAGATGAAATTATGTATATTTCTTATTGTCTACTAAGCAAGTTACTTTTTCTACTTATTATTCTCCTTGCCCTTCTCCTTCTTCGAGACTTCATCAATAGGGATCATTACTGGGGTAATACTCTCTCGCCGCAAACTTCATCTCTGTCGCGCCAATATCAAACACGGACACCACATTTTTCTGGAAGACATCTCCTAGAATATACACATCCTCCGAAGGGTCATTTCCTCCGTCAACAACACCCGATATACAGATATCATTCCCCTTTGCATCCGTCCCCGCAAGCAGAATCATATCAAGCGGATTGATATAAAATACGGTACCCGCGATCTTGATTCCCAGGGTTGGAGCTTTCGCTTTGCAATCCACAACATTCGCGCCCTCATCCTCGTTATAAACGGCAGGAGGGGAGAATGCACGGTTGATAGCATTGGCGACAGGGGTCGGCACGTAGTTGAGAGTAGTGCCTGAATCGACGATGTATGTTCCTCCTGCGAGGGAACTCTTGCCCAGTTCGATGGAATCAACTTTAATGGTGTAGAAGCCATAGGTCTTGGGATAGCCGGTGATTGTCGTAATCAGAATGGGCGTGCTGGTGAAATCCTCCACGAAGTCTACGGGCGGAGTACCTCCCAGAGCAAGGTAGCCAGAGGGTCCAGAGACGTCGCGAAGGATGGCGAGGGAAAAGAGAGGGGCAGTAAGATTTTGGGTATACATGGTTTTGAAGATTGGGCTGTAGACTTCCTGGACGGTGTCATTGGAGGGATTGGTGCCATTGTAGGCACTCGTTCTGTTTTTTGTTTTTTTTGTCAGCCACATTTGCCTCTTTGTATGGTATTCGATCTCTGAGTTCAAGAAAACATAGATGGAGCAAATTGAAGAGGAAGGGTAACCCACAAAGAAGGGTACGCCAAGCCCACCAAGCCACTGGTTGTGCTGTCTCCCTCCCACGCTGCATAGTTCACCAACGCCACTTCCTGACGGACCTCAATGCCCGCCAGTGTCACATTCTCATACCCCATAATTCCGGTAAGGAACTCCCCATCCCCATAGGTGATGTTAAAATTCTCTCCCGGGATCTGGCTAAAAGTCTCATCCACATCAAATGTCGGCCCAAAGTAGCAGTCGGCCTCTGAAAGCGGCGCCGCGTTAGTTATATTCACGCACTGGAACCCGCTTTCCGCGAGCCAGGTGTCAGAAGAGCCAGTGTCGACGATGACTTCAAATGTTTGGGTCCCGAAGGTGATATTGGTGGCAAATTCCTCGCCTTCTATGAGGGAGAGAAGCCCGGTGGAGTGTGTGCTAATGGGGACGTTCCCGGGCGAGGATCTGTGGTGTAGGAGGTGGGCGGCACTGCGGGCGTTATATCCTTTGGCTGATTTTTGGCTGGTGAGACTTAGGACGTGAGAGGATGGGGTGAGCGAGCTTGCGGCTTGGAAAGGAGAGGGGCTGGATACGACGCTGCGCTTTCCAATCGCCCCCCGAGCGGAAACCAAGTCCGAGGCGAGCAGGAGGAGAGAGAGGAGCAGCATTTGGAATGAAATCCCACACGAGCAATTGAAAGTGTATAACTGGGGAATCTTGAAACGAGACTTCTCGTGAAAATGAAGCCTAGATGAGAAGAGACCAGTAAGGAAAAGAAGGAAGAGAGAGCAGGGAAAAGCAGCTTTATACCCACTTCGACTCCACTGATCGCGGCATCGCCGTCGTCACTACTATTGTACTTCATTGCTAGAATGCAACAACGCGCCCTCGCCGTGCCTGATAGCAACCCCTGCCTGTACGAAGGTTTATCATCTATCTTTCCCATCGCATAGCGAGCCTTTCCATTGACTTTCCTAATCAGGCACAGCTCCGCGGGAGACGAGAAGGCGTGGGACGTGTGGGGAATACCTACCGCCGACGGTGGATGTCTTCTTGGCAGGGGACTTGGGTGAACAGGGATGGCGGCAGGACGATACGGAGTACAGTAGGCCTTCTGATTCGCGATAACAGGTTGAAAGAGCCATTGTAGACTCAACTTTACCTGCGCTGTAGGAACAAAGGATCGAAATGCTTGGCTTGTCTTGGGTGGTAAGATGGAATGACTCGGACTGGATTGAGGGTGTGTATGTCGACGATGAGGAATTGCTCCTTAGCGTGGCGGAAGGATGGGCGCGGTGAGAAGGCGTGGGCACGTGATCCTTCCTTCCTAGGCACCGTTGGCCATGCAACTCTACGTACTCATGAAAAGTCGTGAGAGAGAGATCAAGAGCTAGAGAAGGCAGAAAAAAAGCTTTATGGCGTCGAACCAGGTAAGTGGTCGAGGGCGGTAGTCTCCGGCAAGATGGAAGACTATTATTCGGTTACCTCAAGGTAGGTAATATTGATATCTTGGCAATGCTGTCACGGAGACCCCGGATTGCCCTGGCCAAGGGGAGATCCTGACCCGCATTTTAAGGATCTGGCTATGATTGATATAATCGATTGTTCTAGATCCAGACCCAAAGTTGTTCCTGGAAGAAAGATCACAAAAATGATCACGTGATTTACGGGTCTACCTAGATTGTACCTACTCTGTACCTGTAGCTAACATAGATAAAGTAGCCCGAGCCCCTATGTTTTTGAAGACTAGGAATAGAGATAACCCCATTTAATTAGAGAAGATTCGGATAAGTAATGTGTTCTCTTCCTGAAAGGCTTCATCTACAAGGTCTGAGTCCAGACACATCACGTGAAGATCTCCTGAAGAATAAACACTCGGGTTTTTGATAAGCAGCACATGAATCCAGTGCACTTTCATAGCCTGCACCATCCCAAGTATGTCTTGCAGATGGTGGCTTTCTCCAAGATGTGAGACCATTTCGTCTCGGCGGGCAAATCCAGTTGAAGTGGCAGTCCTCGCGGTGGATCTCATGTTCCAAAGAACTGTTTGAAGAAAAAAGAGAAGCAGGAGAAGAGAGTAGCAAAGTATTCTAGTAGTTGCAAGAGAGTATTATGATATCAACTTGATCAGGGTTTCTTACGATTCACTGCTTTCTCAACCCCCAACAAATAGCATAGCATTTCAACTGGGCTACCCCTTTGCGAACTGAGACCTTGCTCTTCGCTCATGGGCAATGCAACAGTAACAAGACCCGGTGGGGCCGTAGGTAGTCAAGTTCGACAAAATCACTCGCGTGTGAAGCCACATGATGAATCTTTTAACTCTGCTGGTCAACAGCATTTATGTACTCGACACTTGCTGTGGAGACTCAACAGCTAGTAACTCCCTTCGGCGTGGCACCTGTTTCATTACAGGTTCTTATCTCTCAGCAACCTCCCCTTTCTATGCTTCGAGATGCCTCTTTTCTGTATGAACCTCGTCAACCACCACTTCAACATATCCCTCATCAAAAACAGAATTACTGCAAACCCCACTGGCGCCGCTACAATCCAGAAATAGCTCTCCTTGTGATGAATGCTGGGGAAATCCGTAATATTCATCCCGAAATATCCAGTCATGAAAGATAATGGCAAGAAGATGATGGTAACGACAGTTAGTTGTTTCATGGATTCGTTCTGATATGCGGAGATGGTGTTAAATATCAAGTCGATCATGTTGTCACACGACCGTCGCATGTTGTCAAGGGAATCGGTGATTAGTATAATGTGATCTTCGACGTCGCCGAGGTACGTTTGAGCCATTGGACTGATGGTTACGCTGGAATCCTTCTTCATATCCCCTCGGTAGCTACCCTGCGAATTACCGGTTGGATGTTTGTGGTCTCGAAGAGCATTTATTAGATTGATGACTGGGCTGACGAAGCCGCGTATTTTCGTCATCTCGCTGGTGAGGATGTAGAGGTTGCTCGTGTGCGTAATTGTCGGTTCGGTCAAGACATTGATTTCTAATTCCCCAATGATATCCTGATAGGCAGTTGCGACAGGTATAGCAAGGTCTACAATGCCATCGATGAGGGCCTGAACGAGCATGGAACCATCACAGGATCGCCGGAGGATGGTATCCGGGGTACTTAATCGTCTCAGGATAGGAGTTTCGAGATCATCTGCCGAATTTTGAAAGAACGCAATAACGGTATTGTCTATGAGTGCGATCAGCAGCTGTCATATTTGTAAGATTGTCTCTCTTACCGGATGTCAGGAATATTGAGACCTGCTCGGCACTGACAGCCAACTTCCTCTTCGTCAATGGGGAATGCCTCTCCATATAAGCCATCCGTTCTTGATTGGGACCTCCATGATATCTTTGTATTGTTCTTAGTTTTTGAGCGGGTGCAGAGACGACACCCTCCATATGGCCTTTGATGAATCCATTTGTGGTAGGATGACTGCCGGCCACTGTACCCGATCTTTCCGATTTAGAACCCCGGAACGCCCTGCGTAGAAATCTCAAAGATCCTCCACGTCGCCCTGCCTTTGGATCTCTCGTGTCCTCATCTGAATCTGAGCAGCTCTCTTCCTCGTCGTGTAGATGCACGAGCTTTTGGAGCGTCATAACGATGTACATATGTTCGGTATACCTTTAGGTATCTTAGTGCTAACTTTTCCCAGAGATGCGCAAAACTCACCAATCCGCTTTCGTCCGGTTATTCGTATTGACCAAATCCTCAATCGCCAGCTTATGGAGATTTTTATGGTTTCCAAGTGCCTGAACAACGTCCCAGCTCAATCCATTTACATTAATCCACCGGCATTTTATCCAATCTTCCTGAGGTTCTTCTAAGAAATCTATGAGCCCCGCATTATCAAAGTCTCGTACCCTTATATCCTCCTCACTATAATCGACAACAGTTATCTGGCATTCCTCATGCAGTATAGGCGTCTGCGCCCTTCCGCCATTTGGTTTCGAGGGATCGAGTCCTGGTTCCTGTCCTGCATGCCAACTCGGCCGTAGGTGGACAGCATCGACTGTTCGGAAAGTTCGAGTTGTGGCAAGTCGACTTGTGCGGCGCGATAAAGCGGGAGCTATGGGTACGGATTCAGGTTCTGCGGAGAAACGCTTCTCTAGAGCACCGGTGGGGTCTCGGATTGCAGTCTTGGCAGGGGACAGCCCCGGTTCCAGATCGTCCCTGTGGAACTGAACGCTACGTGTCGGTGACCCCATCGCATCTGATTGCCTGACGTTTGTTTTGGCTGCAAGATTTATCACGGTCAATGCAAAGTCTTCCCAGCTCTGAAGCCGGTACTTGGAGGAATTCCTGGACCCTTGGTGTTCCAACTGCGATTTGCTGAATCGAATAATTGAATTGCAAAAAGATGGGTATCTTGGAGAAGCAAAAAGAGACAGAAAAGATTAGAAGGAAAAGCAAAGAAAAGACAAAGAGAAATACGAGTTACAGGAGAGTTTCCTTGACACTCGAGTGATGTTGGCTGATGTTGGTTGATGTTGGTTAATGTTGGCTGGAGTTATTAGTAATCAAGAAGACTGCTCATGTTTCAGCCACAGGCGGCTGAAGCCCCGATAATATCACGGCGATAACGATAGGGCTTTGCTGATCATAATAGGTACAGTCCTGTACTTGGATAGATATTTACTCCAGAGTTTGTATGCCGAGTTCTATTTCTAAGTTGCTTGATCTGCTGTATAAGGTAATTTGATATGTGCACAAACAGATCTCATGCGGGACGGGGCGGGGCGGGACGGGGCCGGCGGGACTCCTTAAGCGGCAGCCGAGGATTCACCAGTCCGATTTTGCTCGCAAACATAAGGAACTGTTATCACGGCCAACTTCACTCAACATGGATGGCCCGGCAATGAAGCTTTGCAACTTTGATTTATCTTCGGTTGCTTCTATTCCTGAACAGAAACCCCGGATTTGAACTCGATCGATCTACTTCGTTGCACTATAGCTACAGAAATTAGCCCCTGCGAGGTATTGAAGCGGCCATTCAGGGGCGGCAGACTTACGACGTGGAGAGACTGATCCTTCTGTGATACACAATGATATGAACTAACTGTTGCTCGACGGAGGGAAACCGATGTACTGAATTTCTAGAAGCAGATCTCGGATTGAGCTATTACTCTACTTCATATTCCCCATCCCTCTCATGCTTCACGACCGACTTTCCTCTTTTATTCGGCTCGGTTCTCGTTGACAAACCGATAATACTTTGGAGCACAACGGATTCGCCACCGTTTTCCGTACATAATCATTGGAACTGCAGCAAGCATCGATGCCCAGACTGAAAGACCAAAGAACGTGAAAGTCCACCCATACCCAGCGGCATTGATAAACGGCTGCACGGAGTACGAGAATGCAAAATTAATCAATGAGCTGCACATCGCCAATATGACGACCATTTCGCCAGACATGCCTGGGAAGCATTCCATTGCGTACGCAGTTGCAATGGAGCAGGCGCTGACTTGATGGGCGATCATGCAGCCTACACCGAAAGCAATCGTCATCCAGTGAGCCCCAGACTGGGCCCCCCAACCGTACAGGAAATACCCAAGGACTGCGTAGACCATGGAAAATCCGAGAGTCCACAATCTCATCTCAGGCTCCTTGATACCCCCGTTGCGTCGAGCGAGATGAATCACGATCTGGTCAGAGAGAGTCCCTGTGGCCCAACCTACGACATTGCCAACCAAGGCAGCTAAAAAGACAAGTCCAGTCGAGGTGGTGGACCAATTATATGGCGGAGAGGTGAGTATTTCGGAGATGGTGTTGAAGGACACGATGCCAGCCGTGCAGCCAAATGCGAAGATGAATGCAGCCTAGAGCCCACTGTGTTAAAGCACTGTTTCTCGATGGACGGAGAGTACTCACTATTATGACGTTCGGGAACGACAATAGGAAAAATGGCCGCCGGAAATACTGCCAGTATGTTGTCCGGTCTTCTGGGTAATATACCCATAACCTGAGTCTTTCCACCAATTTACGTCTCGGGAAGCCATAATGGTTCGAGACGCTGGCGATCGTATGCGAATCCTTGCTCTCCGAATCTGGCTTTTGAGCAGCAGCATTGTGGACTGGATTGCCTGAGCTGGTAAATAGAAACCTTGGGAAAAGAGTCTCTTCGAAACTAAGGAACAAGAGGATCAAAACCACGCCATCAATAATGGCGACGATATATTGACTCCACCTCCAGCTCAAGTTGTCTGCAATTGTTCCTCCTGTTATCAGACCCAGGCTAAAAGAAAGTTGGTCAGTATCAGCTTTTGAAAGGGGGGCAGTTTCCTCTTTTCGTTTCTTCAGTTTAAACGTACATCGAACCAAGCTGCTGTCCGAACAAATAGACACTCAGCATTCGGCCTCTCTGATGAGCAAAGAATTGATCGAAAATACTCAGCTGAATCACAGCTTGGTATGCACTTGTCCCCAGCCCATTCAAAACCTGCGCTCCAAACCATTGTCCTGTGCCGTGGAATTTGCCAGTCCAGACACCAGCGCAGAGACAGAGGATGGTTGTGAGCAGAAACACTGGTCGGCGGCCGATTTTCATTGCTGCTGGGATCCAGAAGATATTTACGAAGCCCTATCATGCTATCAGATTAGAAAATGGGGGCAAGAGGGCCTAAAGTCATACAAGGAGTAGATAGTTGAGCGCACTGCCACCGTTCATGTTGGTCAGGCTTACACCTGTATCCTCGCTGACTGTCGTCCAAGCTGCACCTAGAGTGTTCTCACCATATGAGAACGCGCAAGCGTATAGAGCGACAAGGAATAATTGATAGTACTTCTTCCATCTTGGCCATCTCTACATCTTTTGTCAGAGGAGGGTCCCAAACAAGTTTTCTTCTCGTTTGGCGTACCAAAGGATCACCATCGCACTCTGTGGGCTGAGGTATGAGGATAATGTCCGAGGAACCTTCGGTCCCTGCATGTTGAACCTCCACTTTGTGGTTCACTGAACAATCATAAGTCAGCGGTCAATCCTTCTGCTTTTTAGGGCTACAAACCATCCACCAGATAATCCGTTCCAGGTACACTTTCTATAATGTCTGCCATCTTCGAAGAGTCGTATAAAGACCTTCATTTGCAAGAAGCCGGAAGGGGGCCTGAAGATCCATAACACGAGGTCTACGACTTATATCAGGGCATGCCGTCCCATGTGATAAGACGGCCAAGACGGGCATCTCTATTCTCTTTACGAATAGATAAGTCTCCATGGATTCGGAGAGAATTGCCATTTCGGAATCCCATCCAGACAGCGCTAGACCTTCGAGGATTGGCATCGTTCTTGAAACCCTTTCGTTCGAGTACAGGGTAGCTCCTTCAGAGAGTCATGCCTCGTATCGAAGATAGCCATGATAGACATTCAAGGTCAGCAATAAGCGATACAGTCTAAAAGGAGGTTGAAGGCCGGTAATATGTGGTAAGTGATCGGCGGCGTCAAAGATGGGGTCGGCGCCTTGGCAACATCAAGCTTTCCATCCTGCCGCATGGGCCTTCCTAACCCGGGCGTTCGAATCAATCATCAGGTGATTATTTATTGATTCCAGTTAAAGGTTTGCGTGTTCTCTCTTTGAGGAAGTTGAGTGAAGAGTCTTCGATTCACCAAACAATCTCTCTTGACATGGCTTCGCCAAAAGCTCCAACAGGCTACGAGGGCTCAATTCTGATCGTGGGAGCTGGAACTTGGGGGTGCTCTACCGCTCTACATCTTGCTCGTCGTGGATATAAACATGTCACTGTCCTTGATCCCTATGCATTGCCCTCCCCCATTTCAGCTGGAAACGATGTCAACAAAATAGTCGAACAAGGTACTTCCCTCCCTTTCTCGCCATTATAAAATCTGAGCTGATTCATCAGGATCTTTTGATGATGGCGAGGATGGTGGTTACGTTTCCCAAACACTTCTCCGTCTTGCTTCCGAAGGCTGGATGAATGACCCGGTCTTCAAACCTTACTACCATGACACCGGATATATCATCTGTGCTCACACCCCGGACGGCTTGGAGCAGCTCACCAAACGCGAAATGCTGGATCAAAAGGCTGATTTCGAATGGCTTGATTCCCCTGAGGCCTTCCGGGCAACAATGCCTAAAGGTGTCCTAACGGGAGATTTCCCAGGCTGGAAGGGAGGGTTTAAGAAAGATGGCGCGGGATGGGTCTTTGCTCGAGGTGCTTTAATGGCAGCCTATGAAGAAGCCAGGAGACTGGGCGTTAAATTCATCACGGGGCCACAAGGAAATGTGAGCAAACTAATCGAAGAGAACAACGACATCGTGGGAGTTGAGACTTCAGACGGGCAGCGCCATCTCGCAGACACCATCATCCTAGCAAATGGAGCACAAGCGCCAAGTTTACTAGACGTCAAGGACCAACTACGTCCCACTGCATGGACACTCGCGCATATCAAAATGAGCCCCGAGGAATGCAAGTTATACAAGAATCTGCCCGTCCTCTTCAACATCGAGAGCGGATTCTTCATGGAACCAGATGCCGAGAGGGGCGAGCTGAAGATCTGCGACGAGCACCCCGGATACACGAACTTCCAGATCACTCCCAGCGGCCACAAAGCCAGCATCCCCTTCGCCAAACACCAGATCCCGCGCGAAGCTGAAGCGCGCGTCCGCGCATTCTTACAAGACACCATGCCACACCTTCGAGATCGTCCGTTGAGTTTCGCGCGGATTTGTTGGTGTGCCGATACGCCTGACCGGAATTTCTTGATTGATAGACACCCCGACTATAAAAGTCTGGTGTTAGCTATTGGAGGCAGTGGCCATGGATTTATGCACATTACTAGTGTGGGAGGTTTCGTTGCCGATGTGCTGGAGGACAAATTAGACGGGAGGTTGAAGACTGCGTTTCGATGGAGGCCGGAGACGGCAGTCAATAGGAATTGGGAGGATGTTCAACATAGAAGGGGTGGGCCGAATAAGGTGATGGATTTTGGGGATGTTAAGGAGTGGACGGATATCCCTCCTCGACAATAAACCCCTTATTTCTCTGCGAGGGAACACGATTGTTTCAGGCACGAGATCGCAGTGTCCACAACCTCATGCTTCCTCCACCTAAATATGCATGCTCTCCTCTTCGCTCACCCTCTCTTCCTTACCCCTAAACGCAGTGACTGCTCCTCACAACACATATCCCCCCCCTCAAAATTACCTTCCCCCCACATTCCAAAACCACTCTCCCCATCCACCTCCCAGAAACCAGCGCCGCAAGTCAATGATGTAGCAGACAACGCAGCAATGTTCAAAATCATCAACTCGTCCCAAGCACAGAGATATCCCATCCGTAACTTTCAGTAATCAGACAGACCACGACAGCAGCATATCCAGAATCCAACCCAGCATCCAGAGCCCTGAGTCAAGGCCTAATAGCGGGGTCGCTAAGTCGGCCGTCTCCCCCCTGTACCATTTTCTGACCCCGCGCCCGCTGTGGAGCAGGAGACGCGCAATGGAACGGGGATTAGGGCCCGGGCCCAGGGGTACCGGTACGTTGGATGTGAAGATCGGGGAACTCGCAGACGGGAGAGATGGCGGGAGGACAGAAAGAGCGGGCAAAGAGGCGCGGCAGGAGTGGGATGCGAACATGCGAGCCGTGTCTAGGCAACAGAATCTATGGGTGGGATGGTTAAGCTATTGGTGCTTGATATTATGTTTTGCTCCTTTTGATGATCTTGAAGTCGAAGTTAAGGATTAGAACGTCGAGCCCGGATTCTGGAACTAAAGCCTGATTTTAGGTTTCGCACGGGATCAAGTATCGTGCTCTGACATTCCTCCGATGCGCTTTCGTAGATTGAAATCAGTAGGAAGAGACCTCACTGCAGCGCAAACTGGGTATAGGTATAGCGATCCCTTGGGTATACATATACCACTTGTGTATAGATAAGGAAATTTTTGACAACCAGCAAGCCAAGGTATCTCCGCGTCGAAAAATAAGTACGCAATATTCAAAACATTACCGCATCCCTCATTAATCCCTCTCAAACCCCTTGATCCTCCATTCACAATTACCTGTCCATCAAACGCCCCTGCCCTAATCTCCTGGCCAGCATACCAGGATTAGAGACTTTGCTTGGCAAGATAATTCTCTTGGAAAGTAAATTGGCCGTGTTCCCGCGATTTGCGTATTTCCTCTGCATCCTAAAGTTCGCCGCATTCACGCCCGTTGCAAAGCTCACCTCTCCACCCGCAATCCAATACTTTACTCTCACGGGTAAGAAGCTTTTCCACCTTTCAAGGAAATCCGGCAAGTGTTGAGCAGTGAAAGTCCCCGAGGTGTCTTTCCAGACTGCCGCCTTGCTACCTAACCGAATCCAATGTCGAACCCACCGGCGGATATATAGCCTATTGCGTCTGACACGCAGATGAGCCAGGTTCACCGCTTGCGCGCGTTGGGGGGCAATAGGATTATGAGCGGCAGTTGATTGGTAGACTAGGACTTGTCGTGAGAGTTCGCGGACGTATTTGAGATTGGCACGATAGGCCTCTTCCATGCGCTGCTCCGCTTCACGAAAGCGACTGCGGTGGATTAGGTTCGTAATCAAACGGTTATACATTTCCATCGTCGGTTTGACGTTGTAAGGTTCCGATGTCATTGTATTCCAGAGATGTGAGACCGAAGCTGGGGGGAGTTTACCAATTTTGAAGCCCTCGTCATTGGTTTCGGTATTGCGGATTGATCGATCGGCTGCAAGCACAAACGTCCATTCGAGTAGTTCATTCCATACATTACCAGGGATCTGTATATCGTATTGGCGGGAGACATAATCCACTAGGCGAAGAGCGGTGGGGACTGTGTTGTTGATTCCGTAGACATGAGCGAGGGTAAATAGGATTTGTTCGGAAGGATAGAAAGGCGAGTCGACGGGTAAGGATCTGGGAGGTGGTACTTTAGACTCGTCCTCCTTTAATAGAGCTTCAACATCAATATCCCAGACTCGTCGGAGAACTGTGGATATGCCAGAAAGATCGCCTTCGCGAGCCATAGCTACCATCATCAAACAGAAAGTCTCTTCATTCCCCGGAACCCCCGACTCAACCATTTTCCGAAATATCTGGGATGCTTGTGCTTTGATGCCCCTCTCAGGCCCTGTCTGGTGTCCTTGGAAGGCATAAGGAGGTACGCTCCATTCTCTCAATCTAAGGTTAGATGGGACAACCCTTAAATTATACCTCCGAGCAGCATTGAAAGAGTCTGACCAGCACTTCGTCGCAAGATAGTGATTGTAACATTCTGCATCTAGCATAATTCTCTTCGTCTGATCCTGTCTGGATATTGAAGCCACAGAACGCCATATGGCCTCGGCCGATTGGGTATCGCCGGTTGCTCGAGCACATCTGAGAAGATATTTGATGTCTGAAGTAGAAACGGGATATCGTTGTGCGCGGGCTGTGATTATCTTATTGACTTGGCTCAGGAATACACCACAGAACCGGAGGTAGCCTCCCTCGTGTACATTGGGAAGCCCGAGAAGATGTGCAGTTCTTGGACTGATCTCCTTGTGTAGATTGGCGTAGCGATCGACGAAATGCTTCGGGTCGAGACAACGTAAGACTTCCGAGAAAGTAGTAGCAGGTATGGATGCTAGCAATTTACTAGCATAATGGCCATCTCGCTCAACGATATCCAGCAGTGTCTTGAGTACCATGTGAGGATTTGCTAACCTCAGGGCCGAGTATAACGCGCCTTCGTCTGGAATAAAAGTAGATTCCGTAAACGTGCCTGGAAATTCCAGTGGAAGAACATCTCCGTATTCATCTAATCGCCGTACATCAAGGCGTTTTGTCCACGCCCGATTTAGATCATAAGCATTGAGTTGTTTTTGGTGATTGCGATTCCATATAGATTTATGATCTGCCCCCAGAACCTGCTCTGGTCTTTGGGCCATCAACGTGTCCGGGCGATTGAAACCATCCAGTATTCGTGCATCCCCTTCGATGGTAAATGGGCGGCCATCTGTCATAGGCTGCGAGCTTTCTTGAGCTATCGATTGCGATCTGCCACAGGCACTTTGAAAGCATCTCCGAAGACGTAGAGAATGTACGCGACCAGGGGCACCCTTTGGACATGAGTATGAGATAATTCGAGACTCGATGGCCTCGAATTTTGAAAGGACACCACTCATAATTTATCGATGTTTACTGGTGGTGGTGGTCAGCAGCGCGAAAGGTCTGGGGATGTTGGGGTAACCCCCCCTGAGGCTAAAATCTCGGGAACTTCCGTCCAAGAATCGCGAACGAAATCCACACCACCAAAGAAACCAACTCTCGGCACAAGACGCACGCTTTTTACAACAATAGCCATCTACGACAAGTCATGGCTGAAGTGGATGATGGGGCGTCGGCTCCTGTCTCGGAGCCACTCGATCTTGTGCGCCTCTGTCTCGACGAGATTGTTTTTGTGAAGCTGCGAGGGGACCGAGAATTGAAAGGCAGGCTACACGTAGGTCGCGGACGTCACCTGCAGTGAGAATATACTAATGTGATCGCAGGCCTACGATAGTCACTGCAACCTGGTCTTGGGCGATGTGGAAGAGACAGTGTACGTGGTGGAAGAGGATGAGGATGAAGAAGAGGTCGTGAAGGTAGGGGAGGAATATCGCGTGGAGGAACCGATTGCTAAAATCTTCTCTTGCAGACTATCCACAAGAAGTCAGAGATGCTGTTTGTTCGAGGTATGCAGTTTCTTCCCCTCCATATCTCCAGAATGTTCTGGCTTTGTTACTACTTTACTGACCCCTTCCAGGCGATAGCGTTGTCCTCATCTCTCCCCAGGCGCCATCATAGTCTTGAAAAGCCGCGCGGAAATCGGAAAGTCAGGGCGATTCAAACAGTGGGATTCGTCGCAGAAGGATATAGGAAATACCAAGTTTGTCGCATTGCGAGCATACTGTAGTAGCATTCTGCGAAGGGGAGGGGGATGATTAGCAACCTGCTTAATGCGCCAAGCAGCGCTGCCTGCAATTGGCATACCAAAAGCGCAAGATGCAATAATAAGAATCAAATATCAATTGACCTGCGAAGACATTATGAAGCAAACCATGCCGAGTGACTCTTTGCCGCAGTAATAGGCTTGGTCCTACCAGTGACTCGATTCTGCCTACCCATGGTTCACGGCTCGTTATCGATAAAGCTTCCCCAGACCGGCGGAGTCATCCAACACTTCAAAAGGAGTGTACATTTCCCCCTTGCGCTTCCACCTTTCACCACAAATATATAATTACACCTACAATCATCCAGCATATCCCATATTAACCCAGACACCGTTCCCAAATGATCGTACGAATACACTAAAGATCCGTCAGCCCGTTCTGCTCTAGCACTCTCCGACAATCTGTACATACATACATACGTTGCCCCTCGCCATGGCCACAAAAGGAAAACAGCTACCCCACGAGCGGCGGAAAGGCGAATCCGTACATCTTCCTCCTTTTTATATCATACCCAGCTAACCAACAACCGCAGGCCTTGAGCGAATTCGCCGACTACGTCGAGAAGCAACAGGCGCTACGCTACCCTTCCACGTCTGGCGCCGCATCCACAACAGTCGAAGAGCACGCCGAGCTCGATATCCTTAACTCCCTTGATCTTGCAGATGTATCACCTGCGGTCCGATTAAAAGAGCTGCTGCTCGATAATAGTGAGGAGACATTAGCGAAACTGGTTCATGTGTTAGAGAATCGGATGGACGAAGGACATGGAGAGACTGTATTCGAAATTGGATTTGAAAATAATGGCGAGTCGATGGCGTTGACTAAAGAGGACTGGGATGTGGCTTTGAAGAGATTGGTTCTGGCTGCGCAAAAGGTGCGGGCTGATTGTCGGGTGCTGCTAACAAAGGGTGTTGGCGGAGAAGCTGAAGGGGAGGCGGTGGCGGGTGAGAAGGGAAAAGAGTGCAGTGGAAAAGTGCTCATAAGGCAACATCCTGCAACTGTGGAGGAAGTGATTGAGACCAGGATAGCGGTGGTAGGGAATGTGGATGCGGGGAAGAGTACTATGTTGGGTGTCCTGGTTAAAGGGGGCTTGGATGATGGACGTGGGAAAGCACGAGTTAATCTCTTCAGACACAAGCATGAGATTGAATCTGGGCGGACATCTTCTGTCGGCATGGAGATTATGGGCTTTGACACTATGGGCAGGGTCGTTACATCTGATGTTCCGGGCCGGAAACTGTCCTGGGAAGAGATTGGAAAACGCTCTGCGAAAGTCATCTCGTTCACCGATTTGGCTGGTCACGAAAGATACCTGCGAACCACTGTCTTCGGTCTCTTATCCTCAAGCCCGAACTACTGTCTACTCATGGTAGCAGCCAATAACGGTCTCATTGGCATGAGCAAAGAACACTTGGGTATCGCACTGGCGCTGAACGTTCCGGTAATGGTAGTCATCACCAAAATTGACATCTGCCCTCCCCAAATCCTGGAACAGACCATCCAGCAAGTAACCCGGATTCTCAAATCCCCTGGAGCGCGGAAAATCCCAATATTCATCAAGAACCGCGAGGAGTGCATCAATACCGCCACACAGTTCGTCTCTCAGCGCATCTGCCCCATATTTCAAGTCTCCAACGTCACTGGCGAGTCCCTTGACCTTGTTCGAGAGTTCTTGAATATCTTGCCTCATCATGGACATTATGATGCGGAAGCACCTTTTGAGTTTCACGTCAATGACACCTTCTCCGTCCCCTTCGTCGGCACCGTCGTATCAGGTGTAATAAAGAGCGGCGTTATACATGCTGGTGACACTGTGCTCATCGGACCCGACTCCCTTGGTCAATTTACTACGACTAGCATCCGATCCATAGAGCGGAAACGAATCCCTGTTCCCGCTGCTTCAGCTGGTCAATCTGCCTCCTTTGCTCTGAAGCGTGTGCGCCGGAAAGATGTACGGAAAGGGATGGTTGTTCTTCCGAAATTGGAGCAGAATGCTCCCAAAGTCTATCGGGAATTCGTTGCTGAAGGTATTTTCCGCTTTTTCTTTTCTCCCTCGTCCTCACCCACCCGGCTCCCTCGCTGACAACATTCCTCTAAGTGTTGATCCTCTCTCATGCAACGACCATAAAAACCAAATACCAAGCCATGCTCCACGTCGGTCCCGTCTCCCAAACATGTGCCATAATCGACATCGACCGCTCATATATCCGGACGGGAGACCGTGCCCTCGTCGCCTTCAGATTCGTGCAGAGGCCAGAGTATCTTGCCCCTGGCGACCGATTGCTATTCAGAGAAGGCAGGACGAAAGGGCTAGGTATCGTTAAGAGCGTTGGATATGATCCGAGCAAGCCATTAAACCCAGAAACGCAGAAAGAGGAGGACAAGGAAGTGAGGGGGAATGGGCAAGTTGTTGAAGATGCAGGAACGTCGGCGGCTCCTGATCCGGCTTGAGAAATTTTCTTTTCTTTTCATTTTTGGTAGGCTTTGTTTTCAGGCGTTGCAATTGCATCTGCATTGGCTAGGCCATCGGGGGCAGGAGTTGTTGACTTGCTTGACTATCGCTAGCTACCTATACGCGCATTATACTCTTCATGCATTTTAGATCCCATTGTTAGTCCTGCATGGCTTAGGAATAGACTGAACATACCTAGCTAGAAATCGTTTATTCACATGTTTAGATATCACTACAATCTTCCTTTCCCTCCAATTGAACCCATCTCCGAAACAAACCAATACCTTTTGCAGAAGCCACAAAGAAGCTTTCAAATCCAAGGTAGGAGGTGATACTTTTGAATCTGACTCTTAGCTCCTTGGCTCTTGATACATGAGTTCAATCAATTCATCTCTACCTAGGTATTCGTTATGCAATCCATATATCACGTGATGCTAATCGCATCGCCATCAACCCCCCCGGTCAACACTTTCACGCTTGTCATCGCTGCGATGTGCAACAAAACACCTTGATATCATGTGATGCTAATCCCACTGCCGTTGAAAGCAGTGTTCAACAGCGCCACGCTTGTCAAGAATACGATGTGCAACAAACCTCAGGTTCTTCTCGACCCGTATCACGGGTCAATATCACGTGATGCTAATCTCAATGCCATCAAAGCCAGTGTTGCTAATGTGCGATGTGCAACGAAACCTCCATTCCCTCCTGTGTCAGGTGATGCTAATCTCACTGCCATCAAAGACAGTGTTGCTAATGTGCGATGTGCAACAAACCTTGCCTCGACGTCCTGTATCACGATCTCTACACCACGTGATGCTGCAATCGCATCTCCATCAGACCCCCCTGTCAACGCTTTCAAGCTTGTCGTCGGTGCGATGTGCAACAGAAGAACTCCTCTAGTAATCTCTCTGCCATCCAAACCCCCCTTAAACACCCGCAAATCGTCACAGATCGCGATGTGCAACAAAAACAAGAACTTGGACGTCCACCCAAGCTGCCACCCCTTTTTGGCCAGGGTTGGAGAGAGCAAAGAAACCAGGAAAGTTTTTCGACTGCATGGGATCTTCTACGGGCAAGCGTATATATATATCATGTTTCTGGCACAGCAAGAGATAGAGAGACGCAGCTAAGACTGATATCGAAGTTCTCAAGAGCCCGTCTACCTACCTTACCTTAGGTAAGGTAAGGTATGTGGTTGCGGAAAGGTGGTACACGTGACCAAGACCATCTCCTACCTGCATCGAGGACGCGATCCAATGCCGTCGATAAGCATACCTACCTAGTTCGGAACTGTACATCCTTTGTACTCTCTTTCTATGTTCAAAGACCAAGAAGAATTGAAACTTGGGACCTAGAAAGGAGGGGTCTGCGATTGGCGAAGGGATGCGATGTTCGCGTAGGTAGTGATAGCCTGATAGGGATAAGGATAGGGGGGGACATGCGAGGCTATGACTATGACGTCACGGAACGAACGTCATAAGGTAGGTATCTAGGTAGGGATGAGCGTCACGCATGTCACTTTCCGGGGGAAGAACCATGGAGATGAGATCTGTATGGAACGATGGACGGATGAAAGCAAGCTTGATTATATGTCCGCGGTAAGTAGAGTAATGATATGTGGTTTTTGAATCTGAGAGGTGGAAAGGGGGTCAGATTGCGGGGTATGGGCAGGTAGGTAAGGCAGATGGGATGCTTTTTGGGGGTGAGAAGAACAAGTTCTAGGTAAGAATAGTGTAGGTAGTGGCGCTCACAAAGACGTCAAGACATTGGATTGCCATGCCTCTCAGCAGAGACCTGATAAGATACCCTTTTTCAACCTCTATTATCTGTTCCATAAACCCAAGAAGAAACACTTTCCACTTCCTTCCTACGATACCCAATCTTAGCAGTTTTCATTTCTCTCAATTTGACTTTCCAAAGCAACTGTTTCTCTTTCTGATATCCCGTAAACATGGAGACTGTAAATCATCTTACAACTGCTGCTTCCCGCGCCATCTGGGGAGAGTCGTCGAATTCCGCGGCGGAGAATACGCGCAACGAGACGGCGGGACAGGAACCGCTGTCTGGGCAGCTGGGAAATGTCGCCGCGGGAGAGCCGTATGATAAGGGCAATATCGGTATGTATCGTCATCATGCATTTTCCGGGCCTGGAGTTCACGGTGGAGAAAGAAGCTGATGATTCATACTATGCAGAACCTCCAATTGCTGAAAAATCCATGTCCCCAACGTCGGAGGACACATCACTCAGTAACAGCGGACCGAACTCGACGACAGGAATCGCAGGCATAGATAGCATATCCAGTACCAGCCAACCCAATACATCAGCGGTATCAACTGCAGACAGCATGCACGGAAATACAGCCTCGACGGGTCAGATCGGATCAGTATACGGCGCGGACCAGGCTGGTGCAACGAATTTGCACGATCCCACTTCTGATACCGCATTCGACAAACCCATTGCCTCCAATGATATTCATGGCCGTACGGATGCACCATCTGGAGTCGCAGAACCCACGAGCGATGCGCAGCAGACACTGAACGATCGGTTGGATGAGCTGCGTGGCAGCGAAAAGCAAGATCGCATTCAGGAGACGACAAGGGAGGCTGAGAACACGACGGGTGCTAGTGCGAAGAAGGGACCTGGACCAGATCCTAAGAGTATGTTCGCTCTTTTGTATTCTTTTATGTCGCTGCGCGGAAGCATTAGTTAGGATGAATACTGATGTAGAAGATAGGTCTTGAAGAGAAGCTCCGCGAGGCAGGAGGCACTTCTGGTCCTGGTGCAGGAGGGAACAATGGCCCTCAGAAGCAAGGATATGGTGAAGGAGCAGGTGAACAATACGTCAAGGGCCCAGGCACGAAAGGCGAGGGTGGTTACTTCGATGTTCCCCAGGCTAGTGAGCGCAAGGAAGTTGAGCGTATGTTCCCCGCCCCTCTGATCCTTCTAATCTAGCATTCCATTGGGATAATCGGAACAATGGCTGATAAACGCACAAAATAGGTCTCCGGGACCAGAAAGGAATGAACCACCACACCGGTCCCGAAGAGTCCAAGCCAAGTGATACAGGCACAAGCTCTTCATCGAAAGCCGGCCAGGAGGAGAAAGCAGCAAAGACGAGTTTGAAGGAGAAGATCAAGGCGAAGTTACATATCGATAAGCACTAATCCCTTCCGCGCCTCTGTTCGATCCTTGGATGTGAGAGTGGGCCCGAAAGGGGCAGAACGGATCTGAAGGCAGATTCTTCGAAGCGTGTCTCCGTTACGAAGGTTATGGATTGAGCATGAGACATAATTAATGAATCGACCCCTATTCCCGACATGAGATATGAACCTCCTTTTTGAATGCTGGTCTTTGCGTGAACGGAGCTTAAGTGTAATGGCGTTTGAGAAGTCGTGTTTCTGTAACAAGCAAAGAATGCTACGTCTAGGATCCGTCAGAGGAGAGGGTAGGTTAAATACAAACAGACCTGTATCATGGTTCGAAGATCGTCAGCCTTGTGTTAAAGGTCAGCTCTTGGGGGGTAGAGAATCGTGAGAAGTGTACGCAAGAGGACCATCAGGACTGCACACTCGATGGGTTTGGAGAGGATCGGATT
The DNA here is from genome assembly GCF_003019875.1 of Amorphotheca resinae ATCC 22711. Taxonomy (NCBI): domain Eukaryota; kingdom Fungi; phylum Ascomycota; class Leotiomycetes; order Helotiales; family Amorphothecaceae; genus Amorphotheca; species Amorphotheca resinae. The sequence goes on from NW_020194479.1 coordinate 506,510, forward strand.
TGCATAGGTACGAAGGGAGGGGCAGCTTCGTATAAATAGAATCTGGACTGAAAGAAGAGGCTGATCTATGAGGCGTAGAACCCCGGAAAAGATTTGTCGAAGCGTCCCTGATACGAAGGGGATATTCATGTGATCAGACTCCGTGCAACTCAGCTGTAAGTCCAAGCGCCTTCATTATTCTCTCCTCATTATGAAGATGCTCCCTATATGCGCTTATCAGTTCTCGAACGTCGCATTCATGCTCATTGAGTTTCTTGGAGACGAGGTTGCAAACACAGTCCAATGAAAAGATTCGTGAAGCTTCTGATATGCCTTCTATTGCTCTCAGGAAATCGAGAACAGCCACTACTCTAGAGGCCTTGACATAAACCACTTATGAACCGTTGTCTCGAATTTATCAAGCCATGTCTCGATATTGCCAGACTTTGTAAGCTTGCAACGCTTCTTTGTACAGCCCTTTCAGCTCCAGCCCTCGGAGATGTTCCGAGGGACATAAGCAGTCCTTGAGCGCCACCAACATACCATGTACCGTCTTACACTCGGCGATATAAGAGAAATAACCTGCCTTGATACTTTTCAGAATTCGGGATCCGATATTGGCGATTTCTCTGCAGCGTTTTTTGTACTCCTTTCGATCCAAGTCATACTTGCGTTGGAGGAAGTTGGGAACCGGAGCTGGTTCTTTTCGTCCTCTGCTAGGTACGAATACATCACGGTCTCTTACCCATTTGCTGGGGCCATGACGTCCTTTAATGCAAGGTATCTTAAGAAGGATCGAAAATGAGTAAGTTCTGATATCGAAGCGTCGTGAAGTCTGAAGTTGATGTGCGCGCCGACATCGAAATGTTTTTCAGATAAAGCCTGTTCAGGAGTCGATATTACCACACCTAATATCACCAATACCGGGGCACACTGTTCCCCTCGTTAGTAAAACGTATGGTGTGTGTATAGAAGTTCAAAGCCCCTCGATTTGGTATGGAAAGCAACCACTCTTGAATCAATCACTTACCGTTAAATCAGCACAGTTACCACTTCGAACATTGCTCTTTCACGTACCTTATATGAAAACCTTAAGATATTCCTCTTCTTTATTTCAATCAACAACTTCTTCATCCACATAGATTTGACAATTAGGTGAGGGGTAGTTGTTGACGAGCCATGGCAAACCCCCGCGGCCCCTTATGGCCAATCGTACAGTGACTTGCTTTTGCTGGTAAATTGTACTGCGATTCAGGTACCGCTACCTTACCTACCCACCTCGCTACTCCAAACACCTTGTTGTCCAAGTACCATCACGTCATTATTTTCTACAATGTTGCCAACCTTCCACTTCAATATTCCTATCAAATAATCTTCATAGCATTGCATTGATGATCTACGTAAAGTACCCGTACTCTGAGAGTGGAGTTGTGGTTTCCAGGTTGGACAAGTACCTACAGGCTTTGATCACGTGAAAGAATCATGTGATATACGTTGTGTTTGTCCCTCCCGTCTGTAGGAGGAGTAACAGAAGTCACTTTACTTACTTCTATCTAAAGCATTCTATTATTAGACGTCAGTAACGTGATAATAATAGCTACAATTATCTACCTATGTAATGGCGATACGAGGGCAGTGAGAGCCTGAGAGGTTAACATCCAGAGCAAGTACCTTATAATAGTTACAATGATGAAATGGCGATAGCGAGGTCACCGAGAGATAGAAAACGGTAGGTACCTAGGTACCTCGATTATAGCACAAATTAGTCGTGAAACCAAATTCCAATTCACTTTGCCGGCTGCCGACAACTTGCAACTTGGGCGGAAGGGCGCCGCCGTTGGCGATGAGTCTGAGACTGTGATGTTTCACTTCATACCGAGTCACTTTCTGCCGTCGACCATCTCGGAGTTACTTTAGTGCGGCCGAAATGCATCATGTAGGTACTCTGTAAGGTACTGTGGCTACAGCTGTAGGTACCGGCGCGATAAAGCTGCGATCTTCAGGAATCAGGATAAGCTGAGGATGCATCGAGGCCCTGCATATATTTGGTACCCTGCCTTATGCAGTATTCGATAGTGGTATAAATAGTCAGAATATAGTGAATAATTTTATTCACCGATATTAGTGCAAACCTGTGCAGTACAGTGCAGCATAAACAATGCTTGAATAACTGAATAACTCGTTGCTGGGGTGGTTATGCAATACTATCAGGTACGCATGAATCGAACGCACAAGCACGCGGGTCGGACGAGCTCAATGTTCAGCTCACATTGAAAAATTGTGTTGTTGTTGTTGCTGTTCCCCGCGGGCAGCTAGGCTAACGCCCTACACCATGGGTGAAATGTTTCTATGGCTGGCTGGATGTAGGGATGGGACAGCTTATACAGTAAGGACAGCAGGACGACCCTCGAAGCGTTCAGCGCATTAGCCGGAGCGACTATAGCAATGGCCTATCGCGGATGTACGGATGGATGCTCGAGACTGGCTGTAGCCTGTACCTCAGCTCCATAGCGAGCAGTGGGGGGACATATGTAGCGATACGCTGATACTGTACTGTACCCACAATCAGCTTCTCCAGAAGGTCGTCGATGCCTGTGCACAGTGCACAGGTCTCCGTTCGCGATCTGCGACGGGTGCCGGAGTGCATCGAAAGCATGCGGAAAGGTGATCCGCGGCGGGAAGAGGGGTATCGACTATCATGATCTGCGCCAGTGAGGGGCCATGGTGGACAACATCCTCAACGACGATCCGCAAGCTGAGAATAGATAGCTGGAGGCTAATAGCCGTGGGCTGCCCTGCGTACTGACTCCCGCATGGGAGCACGTTGATGCGCCCCGCCTTCGCACGGCGCAGGGCAGACAATTGACCGGTGCATAGGGCTCTGGTCGAGTAGAGAGACATACCCTCGTTATCGAGGAATCCGTGAACACTGATCAGCGCCCGCCCCCGCAGAGGATAACAACAATGCTTGAGACATCGAGCTATCCGAGGGGACCATACGCACTGACTATCAAGAATAGCGCCCAAGACCGTTGCTCTTTCGAACCAGGCTGATAGCTTAGGTCTTACATTCAACATGGCATGACTCCTTCCTCTCCGTACGATCGAAGGATGGAAACCTGCACGGCTGAGAACCCCGAGATGTTAGGAAGGGTACCAAGATCGGGGCCGCTGAAGAAAAAAGCGTAATGATCCATATCTCATCGCGATCTCGAGGATGCCATCCGAAGACCCTTCCCGCAAGCGGATAACAACCGTGCATGCCTGGAAAGGTGGGAAACTTCTCAAACCCGCTCGGATTTTCGTGTTTCTGCATGGGAGGGGGAAGAGAGAAATTCCCAAAGTTCCTTGTCTATTTCGCGGTAGAGTATTGGCCTCAAGGGCGTTTTCGAGTTGTATAAACAAACGCAACGCTGCTCAACAACGGCGAAATCAAGCTCACGATCAACAATCAGGATCGCGATCGCGATCACGACTCAGAAACCAGGGAACAATTTGATTTCCGCAATGCTCCTGATAACACATGGCCTATAATTGCTGTCCTTTCAAAAAGGTAGGCCCATATCCCGTGGTTTAGTCCGGTCTGGGTAGTGTCAAGAGCACACTTGTGTCTTCTCTCTCGGCGGTATTTGTCCACCGCGATGTTTACCATCTGAGACCTTGAGCCTCTACAGGCAACGGCCAGCCGCATAGGGGCCCAGCACTTTGCGGAGCACGCGAACGGAAGGGAAAGGGAAGGAATTGAGTGGCTGGTGTTTCCTCGCAGCTTTTGCCGTATGCAGTACAGTACTGTATTGACATCTCAATAATCCGCGTAATTTTAACGAGTTTCGCGCGCAACCGCCGACCCTCCGACCGCGCGCCATCTGTTTTTCCTCTTACCATACTTCACCTAATCGTTTGGACTCTTGACTACATCCCGACAATACCAACACCATTGAATCCTCTCTACAAGCTTGAATTGCGTCTTTTTAATTGGCAGATACGTGTGTGTGTGCTAAGAGACTTGGCTTGCGCTTGGGGCTGGAAGATGGCCTGATGTCAGCTCTACCTCATCAGCACCCCCTCCCATCCCGGGTCGGGGTCTCGAGGGCCAGAAGTCTGGTGGTGGTGTATGGGAAAGCGATATTATTGCCACAGTCCCGGACGGGAGGGACCAGACCGTCTAGATGGGTCACTGGAGGGTAGGAAGATAAGAGGTAGGGACCGAAGATCTACGGACGTTGCTGCAGAGAAATGCAAGGCAGGCGACGCGGATTGGACATTCACGAGCGAGAGGGAGAGCGGAGGGGGGGACCTGCGTAAGGTAGGTGGGAGAGCTTGTTGCATGCTTTGCAGCTTCGATATCGGATTGGGCAACGGTGAGCTGGGGATCGAGATTTGGGAACTCGCCATGCACTGTAGAAACACGGTGCCATGGATCTGGGAGGGAGGTCGCTGTGGCAAATTGCTAATAGGCTGCAGGTAGGTTCTTCTGCAGGCACTTCAAGGAAACGGGTGCGTTTGCCACGACGCAGATCGCCACCTCGTGTCCTCAGGTATTGGCCTGACATGAGTCGAGCTGAGCGGAGCTAGGCTCTAGGCGGCTGAACTGGGCTCCTGAGGCTTCCAGCCGTCCCTTACAGGGCTTAGATGCCAGGGTGCACATCAGACTAATGCGCTGAACTGTGCCTGCATGAGGTAAGGGACCTCCTGCACGCAATAAATAAGCTTTTCGATGGTTTGCTATGCTGGGCCAGCTGGGCTATCCTGGCAAGGGAAGGTGATGGCCATTTATATCTCCAACCAGCTTGACATATGGTTCTTGGCGGACATCTAATTCCGCCCTCTCCCACTTAGTGCACAGCGGGTTCTTTGGGTTCTTTTTCAATTGGACCGCGCGCAAGGATCGCAAGGATCTGAGTGCACAAGAGCCAGATCTAGGTCTGCGCGCTGCGGTTGAACTGCGGTTGACATCCTGGTTTGACATCCTGGTTGACACCTTGGCTGATTAGAGGGCAGTTCTAGCAATCAAGGAAGAAGAGGATCAACGTGCTGAAGTTGGTATCCCTGGGGACCCTCTTGGAGCTTGCCACTTCCGCCACTAAGATGCTACTGTCTTGCCACACTTTATGCTTGCAGATCCGCTATGCCAGAGGCGAGTTGTGCATGCTGTGTGACTGTGTCAGGTCAGTATATACAGCTGTCAAATCGAGACGTGATCTGCAGTACTCTATTAAAGAACCAAGTCGACGGCCAGACTCCCGTACTTGATCTTGAGACTCCCTGATCTGCTATTCCCGTACGGTCGAACGCTTGCTGCGTAGATCAAGTCTATACAGAGGTCAATCTTATTAAGGTACGATCTGCAACGGACAAACGCGACATGGCCACTCAGTGGTCTGGGACGTCTCGGCACTCCAAGTGACAGTGCCGCCTTTGCCAGAAGAGAACATAGCGTCAAATAATGGTGGCCTCACTAGCCCGTCCTAGTAGTAGTTCTGGGCGGAGTGGGCTGATAAGTTCGCCTTCGAGTAGTGATTGTTGATCCGGAAACGAGGCCCGAAGGATAACTAAGTGGGGAACGTCGATAACTCCTCTGTTCAGTAATCGCAATCGCTGATATCAGGATGATGCTCTTTGCCATGGGAGCGCTAGATGGGCACCTTAGCAGCGGAGTAGTACTCCACTGGCATACTTTCCCTTCCGTTGTGAAAGGCCGGCTCGATGGCCTGGGCCGCTTGTCTATCGTGCACGGAGTGGGGTGGTGCAGGCCAGTAGCAGTTGGTAAAATATAGAAACCCAGATAAGCTCAGGCCACGAATCGTCAATCTAAGGTAAGCATCATGAGTCCGTTGGCGTGGAGTTTATATCCGCTGCAGGCTTAAGCTCTCCATCGCGATCCCGAGTGCCTTGGAAGTTTGGAGCATAGAGCAAAAGGACCAGTTGTGCTTGTTGGAACCAAGACTTAGTCGTGTCAATATTGACCACCGTCAGGCCACGGAAGAACGAGACTTGGATTGAGCAGATGCTTCTTGCTTCCCTCTCTCTATCTGGGGAGCTCTTCGTACAGCTCTGTACAGCTTGGCCCAAGCCTCGCCTCTTATTACCTGCTTCCAGAAGTCCGAGGTACATATCTATACATGAATATCTCTGCCCTAGAGCGTAGAGGGTAAGATATGGAACGTACAGCGCTGCAGTCCAAGCGGGCAAAGCCAAGTTGCGGGGTATGGACTGTGGAGAGGTCTGGCCTCGTACCCATCAGAGCCGTCCCCGAACCGTTCTTCCAACTAGCCTTGGCCCGCCACGCTGTACCTAGGTGGTCCAAAGTGACAGCACGTCAACACTGCATTCCACTGGCGGCGGGACTGCAAGCTGCGGGTCTCACCCTGGAGCTCCAGAGTTCCAGACACTAGATGTTGTTGCAGATGGAAACTCGCCTGGTTAGGTGACTTAGGTTTTCGCACATGTGATGTGCTTTATATATAGGGGCCCCGATCTTCCATTGGTCTGCACTTGCACGACCATTACGACCATTGAATCTAATAGAGCTCCCATATAACAGTCGCTTCAAGCGCCTTCCTTCCTAATTACGCCTGCCTCGTTTAGTATATGCGCCCTGGATTCAGGAGCTGTGAAGGATGATGGAATACCATCCAGACGATATCTTCATGCCAGATGAGCCCTTCTCGCTATCAGAGGCACTGATCAACGATGCGCACTTCTCTCTCGACCCCGAATCTCTCAAATCGCCCTTTACCCTCGGCCAGTCGGACGATGCTCTGTTCAACAGTTCGCTGGCAGAGTTGATGGGCGATTACACTCCGAAGGATGTAGCCCAGAGCTCATATCTCTACTCAGATACGCACTACAACGCGCAACCCGGTACCGATCCTGGCGCTCCCGACGATCATAGGGGCATGCAACCATCAACCACGGAGGACGGCGGCGACCAGGATGAAAGAGGGCATATCTCACCCTCGAGGCTGTCTTCGATTTCGGAATCGTCCTTTTCGTCGCCATCTTTCGACAACGACTTCGCCCCGCAAGTCAAGGAAATTGAGTGGGCGCACTCACCAGAGGATACCAAGGGGTGGTCGCAGTTCGACGAGGAAGATATCATGCGTCGCCACAGTCTAGGTTCATTCTCCTACGGGACGACATCTAGCACTGATCAAGAAGAACCCACTGTAAGCTTTCTGTCTACAATCTTCGCTCACGTCCAGCCTACTGACACGGAAATAGAAAACCGAGCGGTCCAAGAGCTGTGTCACCCACGAAGAACTGCTGAAGCCGCGGCGGCGGCGAGGCAGGAAACCATCTAATCTGAGCCCCGAAGAGAAGCGGAGGCGGCGTCTTGAGCGCGGTCGGCTCGCCGCTAACAAATGCCGCCGAAAGAAGAGGGAGCTGGAGAATGAACTGGAAACCAAAGCTAAGGATCTCGCGGCTCAGCGCAACCACATGTTGAAGATCAGTAATGACCTCAAGGACGAGGTACAGAGCCTTCTGGAGGAGGTAATGAATCATTCACATGCGGCTTGCGGCGGCATCCCAGAGGCTACGGGCCTCGTCGGCCATGCCATGCGTGGCTCTCCGCCCACAACCCGAGCTCTACTGGACCTTGAACGATCAGTAGCGCATCTCTACTCCAAGGGGGACCCAAACTGTATGCAGGTCTCCCTTTCTCCAGAGCTCGCCGACCCAACAGCGCATATGACCTCAGCAACACCCAACGGCGGGAATGCTATGGCCAACATGATGCACGCGGGGTATAGGGAGGGCTGTGTGAGCTGATAATTTTTGCGCTTCTACATAGACATCATCCTCACCTCACATCGTTGCTCAATGAGCCTGTCAAGGTGGTGGAGTTCTGGCGAGTTTGGCGTATGCGGGGTCCTGATCTCATTGACTTGGGAGGCGAATGGGGGCATCTTACGCGGGTCTACTAGTCGACTAGCTTAGCCTAATACAAAAGTCCACAGTGCAGTTACTGTCCTCCCCCTGCCACAGCTTTGAGCCTCCGGTTTATGACCACATCCCGCTTAATAGCGGTTTGGCACGGTGCACGGTGCTCAACAGGTGCCATTCAAAGAAACTTGGAGTATTCAGGCGAGAGAGGAGGGGCCTACAGTACTAGTCGGTAAGTTTGAACGATTAGTGATTTTACCACTTGACACCCACTACTTTATATAAGTATTTAACCTTAACCAATAATAATAGAGTATTAAAAACACGTTTCTAAGGTTAATTAGAAGCACCTGAATTAACGGTTAAAATACTATATTAACTAGTACTTTGTGTGCCACCCTTTTGCCTCAATTACCGCATCTCGCCTCCTTTCTATACTGTCTAGGCATGCCTCAAATAGACTCGGATCGAGGGTATCCTAAGCCTCTATTAGAGCGTTCTTAAGTGCCTTTATAGCCTCTTTACCTGTCCCTAGACTATCGAGCTCTAGGTGCAATTCTAGTACCTTATTTTTAAGGTGCCACTAGATGTGCTTAATCAGGTTCAAATCAGGCGAAAAGGGGGGCTAATCTACTACTGGTATAGCCATATCCTAAAACCACTGCCGGACCTTTTACGAGTTATAGATAGGGGCGTTATCTTACATGAAAACTAGGCCTGGTTCCTAGCACCTAGGCATCTGATCCTCGATAACCGTAAGGTAAGAGCGCGCCGAGTACCCTATCTTCTTTGACTCAAAGTCCCTGTCTATAATCACTAGGTCTGATTTCCGGATTTCACCATTAGCCCACTAAAAGCAGCCCTAGACCATAACTGATATATCCTTGCCCTTTTTATAGGTAGAAACGGTCTCTTTGCGCAGCCTTTGAGCGACTGTACAAAAGGCCCACTCTTGAGCTCGGCCTTTACCCCGCTCTACAGAACACTCATTACTCTACATGATATTTCGGAAGTCATCCTTTGTCCAATCCTTCCGCGCAAGGCACTACTCAAGCCTCTTCTCTACTACTTCTAGTAACAGGTAGGGCCGCTTTTTACAGCGCCAATTAACGATTCTAGAAGGCTTAAGCATCACCTTAAGGGTAGTAGTCGAGAAATTGAACCTAAGGGCTTTACGGACCTCTGCGTACGTGTCTTTTGGGTGTAATCGCACATATCGTATAAGGTTTCGAACGTCGCGATCCGTATATGATTTAGGCCGGCCGGCTCGAGGTAGGCTCTTACCCTCATAGCGTAATAAGGCGCGGCCTTCGCCTCTCGACTCTCGACCTTCGGGACATTCCTTAGGCCCTCTCGATCTTGGGAGACGTTGCCCAGACGCAGTTAAGCTCACGGTGGCAACCAGAGACGGTACAAGCGCTACCAATTTAGGGGCCCCCTCGGTACAAACGCCCAGGTAGCCGGTGGGGACTCGCCACTACTTCTACAGTGACCCACAGAAAGTTTACGCGATTTTGGCGATTTTCGCGTTTAAACGCGTCTCCCTTTTTCAACACCTACTACTTTAACTCAATATAATGGCAACACCACGTCGAATCCTAGGTTCTATTGACGGTAATATTCAACGGAAGAAGGAACTAACTCCTTATAAGAGAGGCCAGATCACTACCGCATCTCTTTTTAGTATTTCTCCTACTAAGATCTTAAAGGCTCTAAATATCCCGGATTCGACAGTTAGAACTACCTTACGCCGAGTTGTGTACTACTAGGTAGCCTGCCCGCTCTTAGTAGGTATCTACGCGCTCGGCGCTGATGGAATTGCCGCGAGTCCGCGGGCTTTCAGGTCGGGGCAAGTTCCGCACGTTCGTATATCTGCCTATAGGCAGAGATACCGAGTTGATCAGATAGATTAGACCAGAGGGCCAGATTTAAGTGGAGCGGTCGTAGGCCTCATGGACTCGGTGTAGAATCCCCACAGACAGGCTCAACGGGGTGTCCAGCGTAGACTTCAACAGACTAGCATTCAACATGGACCTCAACATGGAGATTATAAAGGACTTTGTCAGATCAACTAGTTACTTTGAATCGGAAAACCCCCATGAGAATACTTTCTATATACCTTGATATGCCTTGGCTACGTTCTTTTTACATAAGAATTGCAACTGCTCACTCTCTCCTGAGGAGGTAACTAAGGTAGAAGACGGAGCTGGATCAGTGTGCCTTAGCTAGCGATAAGAGCGAACCATGGAAATCAGCACGATGTAATCAGGCCAGTCTCCCTAGGTATTACCCGTCCTTTTGGGAGAATGGGTGCAATCAACGGGTACCCCTAACTAGAACCACGGCTGGGAATCGACTTGTCGTTTCAAGGGACCTCGATTACCCCACCCAAATGTACATGGTAGTTCAAGCAAGCTCCTGGTTACGTGCTCAAGGGGCCGAGGGCAGGGACGGACGAAATGGACCCTGACTTCATTTTCCTATGAATATAGGTAGGTTACCGCTCGCTCGCTCAACGTCCTCTGTGTAACGATATAACATCACCGAGATACATCGAGATACATCGCTGAGATACATCGCTGAGATACATCACTGAGCTCAGAGCTGCATCAACGAGATACATCACTGAGCTACATCACCGAAATACATCACTGTCTAATGTTGCGTTCACTGTTAATAATTTCGGGATCTGAGCGATCTGTAAAGCTCAGATGGTCTGCGGTACTTTGACAAGAAAATTCCCTCATGTGTACTTTTCAAAGGCCGAGACAGCAAGTTGGAAAGTGCCGCTGGCAAGCTGTCATTATTACATCAAATTAAGCTTTGCGAGCGCAGAGAAGTGTTTACTCGAGTGAGGAATTTTCCTTCGATCTCAGGCAAGTAAGAGTCGTGTGGCTTGAGAACATTAGATGCTGTCTAAGAGTCGTGTGGCTTGAGAACATCAGGTACTGTCTTGCAGCCTTCAAGGCACTCAGTCGCAGCTGCACGATCATTCAGAGTTACCTAGGTGATAAAAGTTTATCTCAAAATGTTTCTTCAACATGAATACGGAAAGGCAGAGAGGACTCGCGTCTCGACGGTCTCGTTATCTAGTTGGAGAGGCTGGCCACTTCAATCTGGCAAGCACGTTCAATGGAAATTGGCAATTGTAGCATTTGAGGCAGGAACGGACCAGGCTGTTAAGACTGTTGAGGCAAGATGGCTGTCAAGATGAATCCAACACAACGACAGAATTATCAGCTAGGGCAACTCACTCTGTGGACTCGACTTTGGCCCTGGAATCCTTGGGATAGGGAACTTTGGCAAGATTGGTATGAGCTCCAGCCCTTTTTCCAGCATTACGAGTGCTCCTACGTGCAAGAAACTGGGCCTCTGATTCTGATACCATTTCTTATACCCCCGACCGTTCTATTGTTGGTTGCAAGCTAACAGCCTCTTTCAGGCTTGTGATATGTAGCTGGCGACGACCAAAGTCGATGACCACCGTCCAACGTGCAATACTTGTGGAAATAACAGACTCCTTGCAGATTTCGGAAGAGTATCAACGCCAGAGAGTAATTGGGAGCCAAGTTAGTGGCCGTGTGTAGTGCTATTCAGAACTACTAGTCCCGGCGAGATGCCAGACAATATCCTAGACGATGTTACAGAGGAGGCCTGGAGAAGTTTCCTCCAACATGCAGCAGATGATCTGGATATCCCGGAGTTGGATCCAGATGAGACTGGGCCATGTGAGGATTCAACGAACCCTGTATTGGACCCCCCGCCAGCAGCAGTATTGGAGGGCGAAGCAAGTTCTCAACCAACCTCAAAAGATCCTCGCACCGACAGTATAATAGAGACTCCCAAGCCAGCTCCACAGCCGAAAGTCACCTTTGCTCATGGGTTCCTAGGTTGGCCTGTCGTCGTGGAGGCCTTAAGTAATTGTGGTCGTCGTACTCACGACGCATTAGATGCTTTCAAGTTTAACGAAATCGCCTGGCTAAAGCATCTAGAGACACCTGCCTGGAATGGGCCTATCCATAGTGCCGTTGGATCAGCCGTTATTGCAATCTTACCCCGCGAACCTTCCAAGTGGCTTGAGGTGCCTCTTTCTAGGACGAAAATGTTGACTAGTTCCTACTTTAATACTTTCGGTCTCCTTTATCCATTACTGGATCGAGACGACTTCACACGAGTAACATTTCCTATGACTCTGAAATCCCCGGGAGACGCTACTGAAAACACAATTCTGACCCTGCTTGTAATGGCACTTGGAGAACTGGCTCACGAGGTAGCACCCACTTCCCAGGGTACAGTTGGCGAGCCAGCAGACCATCTCCTGGGTCATTTCTTATTCGATAAAGCAAGACAGCGAATAGGACTTGCCTCCACAAGTTACACATTGGGAAGTGTCCAGATATTCTGTTTGATTGCGTAAAATCCATCTCTTTTCCGCAAAGCTATATGATATGCTAACTCTCCATGTGAACACAGTCTCTATTACGGTCAATGCGGTCGATACATGGTAAATGTGACCAATTTTCAGTTGGTTCGCTACTAAAATGAATCTGCTAGGAGATGTGGCATGCTGGAACGACTGCAGCGCATAACTGCCTGATACTTCTTTCACAGTAAGATCAGGTATCCTATCTTGTTTCACAATCCGCTCATAGTGCAGAGGACCGATAGACTACTCCGTCAAAGAAGGACAGCAGATTGCCCTTGCTTACTGGAATTGCATGATAATAGAGACGTATGGTCTTTTCCTTCTCTGAATAACACCACTGACTGTAGGGCAGCATCAGCCACTGGGAACTGGGACTCCCTAAGACTGATCTCGACCGCTTTGAGAGTACTATCCCAATGCCGAACTTCATCGGTGCTGAGAACCCAGTTGATAGACTGTGCGAGCAGTTATGCAAATTCCGCCTACGCTTCTTTGTCTATGTCAGCCTCATTCGATTTTACAGAACTGTCCGTAATATACTCTCTGAGGGTGAGATGTCACTGTTGCATAGAAACTGTGCAAAACGTTAACGATTATGCAGAGGACTGGGAAGCTGAGGTCCCTCATCGCCTTGGAATTGGCCAACCGGTGATTTACAGCGATATCTCTGCCGTAGTTGAGGGTTGGCCCAATTGTGTGCCAGACGGATTGAAGTGGACGATGGACCTACCTCTAACCAGTATCCCGGCGCAAGGTCGGTTTACTGTGCAAACATCAAGCACAATTCCGCTTGGAGCGTTGGTTCGGCCACTCCTGTATGGAAGGCTTAGAATGTTGCACACGCATGTCCAATATTGCATATACCGGCCATACCTGTATAAGGTATTGCATTTTCCGGAACAGGCTTCCAGCGAGGATATCGAGAAGAGTTTATTGTGCTTGAAGGTACCTAAAACCTCACATTTTCTCGACTATTTCTCGAGCCTTGAACTGATGCAAATGTGTTGCAGGCTAGCGTTGCTGTCCCGATGTATCTGCACGCAGCTAAAGATATAAAACGGATGGTGCCATACCCGTTCGTATGGACTCAGACGTATGTCTTCCTTTGTCCAATCCCCTGAGCCTCATCATATGGACGAGCTGACCCTGCATGCCAATTCCGCAGGGTTTTAGGAATCGTTCTCCTCTTCCAAATGGCCAGCTGCAATCCTCTCTTGAAAGATTGGAAAGAGAAGTGCCATGCCCCTGCGGACATCGAGGTGGTGACGCAGGCGATTCTCGAATGGATACACGGGATGCGCGAGGGGGATGGAATTACAAAGTGGGCGTCGGATGTTTTGAGAGAGATGGAGTTGGCTCAAGAGATATGCCAGGGATAGGTAGCGAGGCTCTGCTGGTTGGAAGGGGTGGGAAGTGGGGTCACGTGGTTCGGGTTGTCCTTGGAAGAGAAGGAAGGAGAAAGAAATGGGGGTTATTGCACTTGTATATAAATACTGTATGCTTATCCATCTAATGGCTCTTTTAAAAGAAAAAAGGAAGAAATAATATCAATAAAACATCTCGGCCGAGAGCGTGTCGGACATAGAGGCTCCCTCGGTGGACGGACCCCCGATATGGCGACATGGTCTGTGTGGCTGCTACACTACGTGAATGATTCGTTTATCGCGGACATCGGTACTTTATACCTCCCAACGTTTCCCCGAGACTCGTTACCCCAGCAAGGCTGTCGCGGCTTTTCGCAGCCTAATTGATTACTACGGCACATTCTGACATTCTGCGGAGATCAGAATGGCCCAGCCCGTCACGGCGTCCAATCACAACCCGGTCATGGCCGCCCTGTTCAGCCCCGTGGGAGACTGTACGTACACAAGGCGGCGGCCCCGGTGAGCTGCTTTGGGAAGGTCGGCCAGGTTATCTGGGAGACTGGGATTGATTGACCGACTGACTCTTCGTCTGCCTGGCCCCGGCCAAGCGAAGCTTTTCTGCGGCCGAGCCCCAGATAGATAGGGCTGTTGGGAGATATATCTACATGAGTGGAGGGAGAGAGACGCTTGCAGTCAGAAACAACACACAGAGACGGACGTCTATCCCATTGAAAGAAGCGTGATGGGGGCTTCTCTTGCCGACGCGTCGTACGCTGCCGCAGGCCTCGTCCTCGCCTTCACCATCCCCTCGATATGGAGGCTGGCAAGGGCGCCGTGGCGCGTCAAGACCGTCAATGAACCCGCGCTCTACGAGGACGAGGATGGCGTCGCGACCGAGGAGTCTATGGCGCGCTTCTCCAACAAGCGGCAGTTCGTCGTGATCTTCAGCGCGGCGAGCTTCGGGCTGGCCGAGTCGTTTGCGCTGGCGGTGCTCGCGACGGTGCGCAGAGGCGCCTTCGCGGGCCTCTGCCTGACCCAGCTGTGGCTCTTGTTTGCGGCTTGGGTATGGGGATTCTCTCGTTGTCTTGGGACGTGTTGCAGGTGTCTCGCTAATTGATCAACAATAGGTCTCGATGTTCCTGCAGATTCTGGATACGGCTCGAGAAGGAGACATCCTTACCCGCTTTAGACGCGCAGCGTGGGATACGGTATCGTGCGCTCTGATTGCTGTTCTGGCTTGGGCTGTCCTACTCGGCCAGTTCCCTAAGTACCCGGATGATGTTATCTTGGGCGTGATGACGGGCGTCCAAATGCTCGCTGCGGTTGTGTTGGCCGTCGCCCTGGTCTCGATCGAGCGGCGTCCAGATGTCTACCTCCCCGATGGCACGCTCGTGGAGCGGCAATTCAAAGCATCGCTCTTTGCCCGATACACCCTGAGCTGGAGTGTGGATATCCTGGACCTAGCCGCGACGAAACCGATCAACGTGGAGGAAATGCCGGCTCCGGATTCGAGGCTCCGATCCGAAGAGGCAAAGAATAGATTCCGGGCAATCGTGCTGAAGCCCACGGTCAAACTCTGGAAGCTCATCTTCTGGGCCTTCCAGAACAAGTTGTATTGGCAGTGGTTCTTGATCTTCGTCTCCTGTTTCTTTGACGTGGCTCCCCAGTTCACAATGCTGAAGCTCCTGCAATTTCTCGAGAACCGCCGGGACTTTAACCCGCTCGACCCGCAAGCCTGGTTCTGGGTAGGCATGATGTTCGTGATCACGGTGGGCTCGACGATGATCGACTACCGGATATTCTGGTTGATGATGTGCGAGGTTGCCGTCCCTGTCCGGTCGGTCCTCACGGCTCTCATCTTTGAGAAGATGATGAAGATGAAAGACACCAAGGAGCCTCCTTCCCGGAAAGAGGATTCTAAAGATCCATCAGCGGATACCGATGCCAAGGACAGTAACACAAAGACTAAAGGGGAGACGGAGAAGAAGCCCAAGACCCAACAGGATATTGTTAATATGTTCACTGTGGACACGAACTTGGTCGGGCTCTTCACCGGCAATCAGCAATTTTATCTGAATTTTCTTACCAGATTAGTCTTGGCCATTGTCTTTTTGTGGTTGCTCGTCGGCTGGGTAAGTATGATCGCCGGAATGTCCGCAATGGTCATCATGTACCCGATGAACCACTATCTCGGGAAGAGGTATGCTTCTCTCCAAAAGGACTTGATGAAGGCTAGAGATACCAAGACTACCGTCATAACGGAAGCCTTACACGGGATCCGACAGATCAAGTTCTCCGCCATCGAGTCACAATGGGCTAAGAAGATCGAAGACATTCGAGCAGTAGAGCTCGAGAAGATTTGGCAGACCAAAGTGAACAATGTCATCATGGGCTTGGTCTCGGATCTCAGCCCCGTGCTCTTTGCAGCCCTTGCTTTGGCTACGTATTCCTATATCCATGGGAATCTGCTACCGTCGATTGCGTTTACGGCTCTCAGTCTCTTCATGCAGCTAGAAGGCTTGATGCACATGATCCCGCTCCTCCTCGCCATGGGGGTAAATGCCAAGGTCAGTGCTGACCGCATTGACGCATTTCTCCAGGCCCCTGAAAAGACCGAGAACACGTACCCGGGGGATTCCATCTCGTTTAGCAATGCATCTGTCACCTTTCCATCGGACTCGCCCAAGGACGACGAGGATAGATTCATTCTCCGCGATATCACATTGGACTTTCCGAACGGTGCTCTGAGCGTTATCTCAGGCCCGACGGGGTCCGGCAAGTCATTACTCCTGGCAGCGATACTCGGCGAAGCGGATGTGCTTTCTGGTGATATCAGAGTGCCCAGGTCACCGCCGGTTACAGAACGCTTTGACAGCAAGGCCACTGCGGCAAACTGGATCATCCCTACAGCGATAGCGTACGTTAGCCAGACGCCCTGGATCGAAAATGCTACTATCAAGAATAACATCCTGTTTGGACTACCGGACGACCCTGTCAGGTACGCGAAGGTCATTAAAGCTTGCGCACTTACGAAGGATCTGGCTATGTTTGAAGATGGCGATTCGACCGAGGTCGGTGCGCAAGGAATAAGTCTCAGCGGAGGTCAGAAGTGGCGCTTGACACTGGCCCGCGCTTTCTATTCCCGAGCAGGTATTCTGATACTTGACGATGTCTTCTCCGCTCTGGATGCGCATGTGGGTAAAGAGATTTACGAAAATGCGCTTATGGGTGAGCTGTCAGAAGGCCGAACGCGTATCCTGGTCACTCATCACGTCTCTCTCTGCCTCCCGCGCGCAAAGTATGCCGTAAGGCTCGGGGCTCATGGAACCCTTGAGCATGCCGGTCTGACGGAACATCTGCGGGAAACCGGAAGTCTGGTAGACATTCTCAAGGCTGAAGCTGGAGACGAAGATAGTGGCACCATCGAGGTGGCATCGACAGCTGATGAGGGACAAACCGAAGATGCCGCGCCTGTGGCTAAAGCTACTCCCAAAAAGCTTATTGAGGAGGAGTCACGCGAGACCGGCAGAGTTAAGAAGACCGTTTATCTCAGTTACCTGAAGGCCAGCGGAGGCTTCCCATTCTGGACACTTGTCGTCCTCGTATACTTGCTGTCACAGACATTGACCGTGAGTCGCTCATGGTGGGTCAGGATTTGGACAGCCAGCTATGAACATGCCAGGGCCGAGATGATACACATTACGCACAAGTATTCTATCCAGAACCAGTTCTTCATTCCAAATACCGATTCTGCCGAGCTCTATACTCAAGGTAACAACGAGGCGCTGCAGAAGTTAGGATACTATCTTGGTATCTATATTGCCATTTCTCTGGTGTCCATCACAGTCGCCGCGGGCCGTGTTTTCCTAGTCTATCGGGGCTCCCTGGGTGCTTCTCGCAAGGTCTTTAGGGATATGACTTATAGCGTCCTTAGAACGCCGATGCGGTGGCTTGATACGGTTCCAACTGGTAGGATCTTGAACCGCTTCACGGCTGATTTCCAGAGTATGGATTCACAGCTGTCTTTGAATTTTGCATACGTAGCCGGGGCTATTCTTGAGATTATTGGCATTTTGATCGCAGCGTAGGTCTTGTTCCTTTATTTGTGGCAGTAGTGTACTGACTCTACCTAGGTTCTTCGTCACGCCCTACATGATCATCCTCTCTGTCGCTCTCCTGGGTTAGTTGGAAGAAGTACAAACAAACTGGAACAACATGTGGCTGACAAGAAAAAATATAGTGGTCTGCGGTCAGATTTCTAGCCGCTACCTCCGTGGTGCTCGCTCGATCAAGCGCCTTGAATCAATACAGAAATCACCTATGATTTCACACTTCAGTTCCTCACTCGAAGGCCTCGGCACTATCCGCGCTTTCAACAATGTCCCGGTCTTCGAGTCCCGAATGTACAAACTCATCGATTCGTTCACAACGGCCACATACCACAATCAGCTTTTCAACTGCTGGCTCGGATACCGCATGGCCATGACTGGGTCAATATTCTCCTCCGCCGTTTCTGCTTTCATTGTCTCGACACGTGGCGTCGATGCGAGTCTCGCTGGATTCGCCCTAGCTTTTGCCATGGATTATAGGGGAGCAGCAATGAGGACTATCAAACTGCTTGCTCAAACTGAATTAGACATGAATGCAGCGGAGCGTATCTTTGAATACTCTAAGCTCCCAACAGAAAAGCTGGATGGTATCGATAACTTGCGTGCTTCCTGGCCCGAAGAGGGGAAATTGGAGGTAGAGGATCTGGAAGTCGGATATGCTGAGGACCTGCCTTCGATATTGAAGGGTCTCTCATTCAAGGCGGAATCTAACCAGAGAATCGGCGTGGTAGGCAGGACTGGAGCTGGTAAGTTATCGTGCCCGATTTTTACTTGTTGTATTTACTGACATGGTGCCTAGGAAAATCCACCTTGTCACTAGCCCTCTTCCGCTTCCTCGAAGCACGAAAAGGACGGATCCTTATCGATGGGGTCGACATCTCGACGGTAAAGCTCCATGACCTGCGAACCCGTCTCGCGATCATTCCGCAAGACCCAGTTCTCTTCTCTGGCACAATCCGCACGAATCTCGACCCCTTCTCCGACTTCTCCGACCACCAGATCAAAGAAGTCCTCCAGCGCGTCCACCTCATCCCCTCATCCGACAACAGCCCCGCCCCAGAACCCGAAGCCGAATCCTCTACGAGCGGAAGCAGCACCGCGGCGCCTACACTTACAGACGTGAAAGGAAACGCGAACATCTTCCTCGATCTGTCCTCCCCCATCTCCTCCTCCGGCTCCAACCTCTCGCAAGGACAGAAACAACTCCTCTGCCTCGCCCGCGCCATCCTCTCGCGGCCCCGCCTTCTCATCCTCGACGAAGCGACGTCCGCCGTCGACATGGTCACCGACGCATTGATCCAGCGCAGCATCCGCGAGGAATTTGCAAACACCACACTCCTCGTCGTCGCACACCGCCTGAGCACCGTCGCTGATTTCGACCGCATCCTAGTCATGCGCGACGGCGTCGCCGCCGAATTCGGCAGCCCGAAAGAGCTGCTGGGACTAGAAGACGGCGTATTCCGGGATATGGTAAAGCAGAGTGGTGAGCAGGAGGAGTTGGAGAAGATTATCTTGAGATCTTGAGATCTTGATTTCCTTATTACCTTCTCTTTCCTTTCCTGTCGTAAACGGATCTTTTAAACTTCTCTTTTTGTTTTCTTGATATTCATATAAAAGCGTGTCATAGATAGATAGATATCTGATCTGTATCTTATTATTTTCGAATATCGTTTTATCGATGACGATACAAAGACTGCAGTGTTAGTTTCTTCTTTTTCCTCGTAGAGCCATATCTCTCCTGATCAAACTGCTCAGCGAGTTGTCGTGTGTGTTGGAAAAAGGGGGGATCATCGCTTAATCTCGGCGTCTCCTGATTGGAGGATATTGTGTATCCTGCATAGGTAGGTATCTAACGAACGTATGCAGCAGAGAGACTGTCTGATTCAGGTATATGTCGCTAGATTCTTTTCGATAATTGAAATGAGAATTGGATTTAAGCTGCCAGCCATCCATCTCTGTCATCAGTGTAGATAAGTATGTACTGTACCTAACCAACCCCGCGCACTGAAAGGATTACTGTGTGAGCAAGAAAGGATCTACACGAAAACTTGCCTAGGAACGTGAGATGAGAGCTCGATCATGGATAGATAGATAGGAGGATCTTTGTTGAATATACATTATGTAAGGGTAGTAGTAGTCTACATTTCTTTTGTCCTTTATTCTTCTCTCTTTTTTCTTTGCGCCAGCCAGCACTTGATGATTTTGTTGATGCGGTCGATTTTCCCCGTCACAAGGCCGTCACTTTCTCTAGCTTCAGATCATTAACTACCATGTATCTACTGAGGCCGATCCAGCCCCAGCGGAACCATTTCATCTGGCTCTTATGCGCCGTCGTCATCGCAGTCTGCGCGATCCTGACCTCTCCAGGCCCGCTCAGGAAGAGAAGGGGAGAAGGATGATCTCCCGTCTGCTTACTGCTGAAAGCCATAGCTAGCACACTCACGATAGAATCAAAGAAACTGGTGTATTTCCGTACAATGTTGATGCTTGTAAGAGTGTAGAGATCGACGGGACATTGCCAGCCCGGACGATTGTGCATCAGGGACGCGATGAAATGGCGCGCGCCGTGGAAGAGGGAGATGTGGTTCGGGTGCGACGAGATGCCGGATCTGTCGAAGGTTATGAGGACGTCGATGGTGGCCGTGGGCGCTTCTGCGCCTTTCGACTTCAGGGGTTTTGTGAGGTTGGGCGCGAAAGCAGCGCTGAGGAGGTTCGCGATCTTGACCTTGTCCCAGGTGGTCGTCATGCTATCTTGGAAATCACTGCGCCGCCGCGGGTCAGGAGAGTTCTATCCAGGGAGGCCCTGGAGTGGGAAAGTCAAAAGAACGTACGGGCTTTCGACGATGAAGACATCGTCTTCTTTGCGCAGTCCCAGAGACATGCCACTCTTGACCAACTCCTTCTTGCGCGTCTCGCCCAGCCCATCCGCATCACCTGTATTCCAAAAAAGAAAACCAAGTCAGTCGCAAAGTCCATCTTCAAAAACAATGGGGGAGCAGGAAGGAAAGAATTCGCACCGCTACTCAGACACAGGATCTTGACATGATTCCCCAGCCGCGGATCGGTGAGCGCCAGCACCGTGGGCGCAAAGAACATGGCCTCGTCATCGGGATGCGCGATCAGCAGACAGATCCTCTTGTTCCTGAGCTTGGGGAACCGCGCGCGCGCCACGTTGGCCGTGTAGAGCCACGAGGCCACCACGAGGAGGGGCAGCGCGACGACGGTGAACCATTGCATGGTTGCGACGGCAACGTGGGGGAGGGATGGGATCTCGAGGGGCGAAGACTCGAGAAGGGGGGAGGGGAGGTCAATTATCTCCTCTGCTGCTGCAGCGTCGCGTCTTGGGAGCGGGATAGGATAGGGGGCGAGGATTTACTCCGTATGTACCATGTATATGTAGACTCTGTAGAGGGAGCGTGGGATGGATAGATACGATACCGTAGTAAAGTAAAGCCACATTGCAATTTTCCCGACTCCTGGGGCGGCGGGTCCCTGGGAATTTACTGGAGCAAGTAATATTTATTCCTGATATTTAGAGCCGTTATTTATATTTAAGCTTATTTCAGCCGTCGACATTCAATCCGCCTTGATCCAGTCGATCTCTGCGAGCTTCAAATGCCACAGAGATCGCGTTCTGCTGCTCGACTACTCGCCCGAAGCTCGACAATCGATAATTCCCACTGTGTCAACCATGGCTCGACAGCAAAAGCGCAGAGAGAAGGATCCTAAGATCAAGCTCAAACAACCGGATCGATCCGGCCCCTCCCAGGAAACGCTTCTCGATATCGCGGAAAAGCGCGGTCTCTTCAAAGCAGTCGAGGAGAAGGAGAAGGAGAAACATAAAGCGGAAGAATCTGCAGACCAAACTGAAGATGATTCCGTCATTGGAAGGTTTGGGGAGGCTTTTCTCTGGAGCTTGAGTCTCACGATGCTACACTTCACTCTCGATGTTCTAGTCACTCATCAGTACGCCGTCGAGGTCTCCTGGCCCGGCATCATATCGCGGGCCGTGCAGGCATTTCCCGGTATGTCCTCGACCATTGCATCCATCTTCCTCCGTATGGCCTGCTAACAAGAGATAGTGATTCTCCTCCTCTTCTACTCCTTCCACCCACACGCCTCTCCCTCCGTGCTCCTCCCCCGCCTCCCTCCACGAATCCAACCATTCCTCCATCAACTGTTCTTCTTCGTCCTCAGCGTTTCAGCAGGATGCTACTTAATATACATCTCGAACACATATGGCTATTACGCCGTCATGAAACGCTCACCTGCGTTGGGCTGTATCTGGGTCTGGTCCGTGATCGAGCTGAACTTGTTTTGTGCGACTACCAGTCTGATATGTTGCGGCGCTTTCCTCAAATATGGAGATTATTCGTTCCTATGAGATATACGACTTGCATAGGACGGATCGGATAACAGGCATTGGGTCCTGGGGTTTCGGTACTTCATTCTCGGCGGGTTTGGAAGGGAGGGGGCCCTTGACGCTCCTCATATATCACACTGCTTGAGATTGGCTCAACGCAGCTATGATGCGTAGCACGATACACCAGGACTTGAAGCTCCTCTAATGTCTCGTGTTGTGCGAAGAACGTTGTCTACGGACCCCAGTCTGGCGAACATCACGTACACAGCTGCCACGGTGGAAAAGGGCGAAGGCGAGGATTCCGGTGATGACGACGGGTATGGACAGGGCGGGTTCGTGAATAGGACTGCACAGAGCAACGTCTCTCACAGCTCAAACAGGGAGCTCTTGAAGGTCTCGTGACTTGTTCCCCTTTCTTCCCCCATATCCTGCCTGGGCTACCACTCTTCGAATGGCGTCTTAATCATGAGAGCAGGGAATAGATAGATGTCAATTACCTTGTATCGCCATACAACTGAGGTTTGAAATGAGTATGGATGTTTTGAACGGATGATGAATTTTGTCCCGATTTGTGGCGCCTACTGGATGTTTCGCCGCCTTATTCCCTACGCGAAGTACTGTCAAAGTTTACGGGAGTATTCTTCCAGGGTCAAGTGGCCGAAATGTCTAGGTACATTGATTTTTCTCCGTATACTCGATATATATGCTCGTCCTATCGTGAGAACGATCAAGGGAATCTCTCATGCATAACCTTTCAACTGGGGTGGTGATCGACATCATGATTAACCCTTGATTGATCCTACCCCGCACTTCACCGCTTCACTCATTAACAGACTCTACTGGGATTGGTAGAGAGGTCTATCAAGTCATGTTCTCCTTTATCTTCCTCAGTCTTTTTCTTCCGGTCTTCAACTGTTCTTGACATTTCCCAGCAGTTAAATAGCACAGCCAAGATGGCAGCCAAGACAGAAGCAGAATTAACACTCGTCGACATCGAGAATGGTAAAGAGGTGC
This sequence comes from Amorphotheca resinae ATCC 22711, assembly GCF_003019875.1. Lineage (NCBI taxonomy): Eukaryota > Fungi > Ascomycota > Leotiomycetes > Helotiales > Amorphothecaceae > Amorphotheca > Amorphotheca resinae. The sequence continues at coordinate 529,652 of NW_020194479.1, forward strand.
CGCAGCTGTTCATATAATCTTTGATTTTCACCCGTTGACAGATCTAGAACACTTGCCAAGAGACTGAGTGTACGGCTCAAAGCGCCGCCAAAGAAAAAGCCCTGATATGGAAACAAGACCTACGCATCGTCCCTCTGTCTGCTGGGATCTATCTCCTGTGCTACCTCGACCGCTCTAACATCGGAAATGCAAAGACTCTCAATTCCGCAACGCACAATGATCTCCTATCTGATACTCACATGACGGATCACCAATACGTGTAAGTTTTCTAGTACCAAGGCCTAAAAACATTTACTAAGAAGTACAGGATTGCTTTAATGGTTTTTCTAATCGCATATGCCGTATTCGAAGTCCCGTCGAATTACTTCCTGAAGAAACTCAGTCCCAGCAAATGGCTTGCCTTTCTGATGTTCTCATGGGGAGCAATCACCATGGGGCTTGGCGGGACACATAATTTTGCAGGCGTCACCGCCGTGCGCTTCATCCTGGGAATGTTCGAAGCTGGTATGCTCACGCCGATGCCCCTGCGCGCCGGGTCTGATCTTTTCTAGGCCTCTTCCCAGGATTAGTCTATTACCTGACCTTCTGGTACCGCAGCGATGAGCGCTCGATCCGTGTCGCCTTCGTCCTTGCATCTGCTACTCTGGCCGGGGCGTTCGGAGGCGCCATCGCCTACGGCGTAGGCCATATGAATGGCACGCATGGCCTCTCAGCCTGGCGCTGGCTATTCATCCTCGAAGGGATCCCCTCCTGTCTCTCTTCCATACTCGTACTCTTCTTCCTGCCCGATTATCCCGAGACCGCAGGCTGGTTAACCGTCGAGGAGAAAGCGCTTGCGATTGCCCGCCTCGCGACTGAGGGATCGCATGGTCATGGGCGGAACCTGACTTGGGCTGAAGCGAAAGAGACTTTGACTGAATGGAGATTATACGCTCATTACGCAGTTCGCTATCCTTCGCCTCGGACGGAGATGTTCATGCTGATCGAACTATAGGTATACTTCGGCATCTCAACCCCGTTCTCCAGCCTCTCTCTCTTCACCCCAAGTATCACTGCGGGGCTGGGATACAAAGGCCTGAAATCGCAGCTGATGACCGTCCCGCCGTACGCGGTTGCTTGTACATCCCTCCTATCCCGCTCATGCACCAAGTTTGCAAATATTCCTAACATTAATCAGATGTCGTCACGATTCTGGTCTCGTATTCCGCTGATCGGTTTAATGCGTATGTGTTATTCAACTATACCTCCCTTTACCAGGACAGACAAAGAATCGCCGGTTATTAACGTAATTCACAAACAAGCCGCGCTCTCCACTCCGCCCTCTTCGCCACCATCGGCGCCGCCGGCTTCACGGCCTCTGCTCTCCTCCCTGCAGATTCTTACACCGTATAGCCCCCCCCCTTTTTTTCTTCCTCCCCATCCCACGCCCCCCTCTCTCTTCTCTACCAACTAAGTTGAACTAACACTTCCCTTCCCAAAAAATAAAGTCCCGCTACGGATCCCTAATCGTCGCCGCCTCAGGCGCCTTCTCCTGCATCCCGCCGCTCCTGGGCTTCCTCTCCTCGAACCTATTCAGCACCGGCGCCGCGGGCCTCGCCATCGCGCTCAACATCTCAGTCGGCGCGCCGGGCCAGATCGCCGGGGTCTGGATCTACAAGGCGGATGAGGAGGCGAGGGGCTATCCGACGGGCCATTGGACGAATGCGGCGTTGTTGTTTTTCGTGGCGGTGGGCAGCATAGGCTTGAGGCTTTGGTATGGATGGTTGAATAGGAGGGGTGGGGCGGCGGATGGGAGGTTGTTTAGATATTAGGAGGTGGAAAGGGGGGAGGTGGGTGCGTGGGGATTGCGGATTTGGGTTAGAAGTTTTATAAATTTAGGATCGTGTCTAGTGCCGTTAAGTCCCCTCTTCTTCATCTAACAACAGCAGATGTGGCGGTCGACATTGTTACGTCTCGACTACGTGAGTTGTCTTCAAGGTGATCACAGTCACAGATATCTCCCGAGCAGGAGATCTACCTATCTTCCTATAAGCACCATGTCCTTTTCTGTTCGGTTAATTACCATGTCTTGAAAAGAAGAACACTTTATTTATTTATTACTGATATCGAATGGTGCGGGTCAAACGCTATCTCTTCTGAGAACCTGACGTACCTACCTAGGTACTGTAGGATGCCTGCCTGTGCGTCAGTCGAAGATGATAAAACTGTATGCTAGTTAATTGCGGGGAATCCCTGTACCTAGCTGCGACATGGTCCCCATCTGGACTTCTGGATCTTATTATATGTAAGGTAAATGTCTACTGTACGTGCCGAGATCGTAGTTCACATGTTGCAGATATTTTTTGATTAGGCGAAGTTATCTGAGAGGTGTTGTATACCTTAGCGGGATTTGTAGAGAAGATAACAGCCTGTATATATAATTAATCTATTTTACAGCTGTAAGATGAGACCCGCTTTTAAAATCAATAAGATATCTATAAGATGTAAATATTTTAAGGCTGTAACATATTTAATCATGTAGAATTTTTAATCATGTAGATATTTTAACGATATAGCCAATTAGAAGGCTGTAAGGACGGCTACGCGTAGCGAGGCCGCGTCCCCTTAGGCCTGCGCGGCCCTGTCGCCCTACCCTCTCTCCCTCCCTCTTATAGCGCCCCTTTCTACCGGCAGACCCCTACGCGTAGACTTTAGCTAAATCGATCGATTTTAATACTCTTAAAATTCGAGTGTTGATTACTATAGAGTAAGAGAGCTACCGAAGAAGCAAAAGGTTAATAAATAAGCTTAAAAAGAGAAGGCTGTTCTATAGAGGAAGGAACTCGTAGATCTAGGGTAATTCTATTAACACACCTCTCGCTTAAGGTATAAACAACTATTCTAATTAGCTATATCGTTAAAATTTCTACATTATTAAAATACCTATATCATTTAGAACTTTTAAGGTATTCTATAGAATTAGAATACAAAAAATCATATCTATAGATACACTATTAATATATATATAGTATTATAAATATTAATTAGGTATACATAGTAAACTAGAAATTAATCTTGTTAAAGCCCTTTAATTTTTCTACATAGTCTTAAAAGCATTATATCCTCGCGTATTTTTCTGCTAAGGTAATCCATCTTCCTAAGGTTCGTCACGAGACCCGCACTCTTTATGCCCAGAACTTACCTACCAAAAGGCTTTCAGGACTTTGGATTGCTAGATTTCAGCGTCTACGGTTTCTAAGTTTGGCGTTAGATTTGGTTTGAAGTGTGAATCCATGACCATTCGGGCTGCTTTACTCGCCAGCTCGATATTACTATTCCAATCTACGATGTCGCGAATCACGCAGGGGAATTAACTTCGTCTCTACGAGCATTCGCTGCCTTTCCTCCCTCGATATAAAGCAGTCTGCAGATAAGTTCGCTAGGGAGGAGAACAGAATATAATTAAAGTGACAGAAGAGTGAGTAGGTATATGGAGCGGTACCTATTCTGCGGTCCTCAAAAACACACGACAAGGAAAGTGATCCGCAGGATGCGCAGCACCCTCATCGATCTGATAAGCTCGCTCTCCATCCGCGGTACGGAGGCCCTTTTTCGGATTCAATTTATCCCATTCGTCATACGCGGGTTTGATATCGAATTCTCGAACCGTCAGAGCCAGTACTGCCTTCACTTCTAGCATGACCAGAAGTTGTCCGATGCAATTCCGAGGCCCGTACTCGAATGGACGCCAGGCTCCCTTGACTTTCGGGTATAGTGGATCTCCCGGCTCGGCAAGCCAACGTTCGGGAAGGAATTCCTTCGCCCGGACGAAGTTCCGTGCGTCTCGCTGCATGATACTGTGGATAATGTAGACCAAGCAGTTTCCAGTCGGATAGTGATTTCCTTCTTCGTCAACGAGATCCACCCCATCCATTCCTTCGCGCAGGCTAGCCGCAGGAGGGAAAAGCCGTAATGCTTCCTTGATCACTGCGTTGGTATAGGGGAGTTTGTTCAGAAGATGTGGATCATTGAATATTGCTGAACCAGCCTTTGACAAGTCAGTTCCGAAGACGCTATCATGTTCAGCGCGGATAAGGGCCAATTTTTCTGGATTTTGGGAAAGAAGGTAGTAACAGTACGATATGGTGCTGCCAGTTGAGTCATGGCCGGCGAAGAGTAACACCCGAATGTTTCTCGTGGCGAACGTTCTAAAATCCTTGTCCAGCTCCCTAGTAGCAGCCCTGGAAGGGTCTGCCATATAATCTTGGAGCGCAAGATCAATGATTGACTCGAATTTTCCATCCGAGTCGTCCGGTTGTTGCTGGTTAGCCTTGAAGCGTTCGTCGATTTGTTTGTTGATATAAGCGTCCATCTTTCGGCCGTTATACCACTCCACGATTGTACGGACAAAGTTAAGCCACTGGAGCGGGTTGATTTCCTGATTAGAGATTTTCCATGAGATCTGGTTCAGGAGAGAATCGGCCAAAGGATTCCGTCCCGTCTGGCAACCCAAGCGAACATTCCTGAAGGATTAGAATGTGCTAAGATCTACAAACACGGTCATATACTTACAGTGCGGTTCTTCCAATGACATCAAGCATGAAACGCAAGTTGGTGGGATCCAAGTAGAACATGTCGCCCTTCTTGGCATGTTGGCGGAGAGTCTCGCAATAAACTTGCGTCTCTTCTACCATATTCGGAATCAGGGTCATCAGGTGATTAGCACTGAATCCTCGATTGAAAGCAGCTCGGAGCGGCTTCCACTTTTCAGCGGGGGCGTCAAAGAGAGAGATTCCCCCACTGATAGACCAGAACCATTTGCGCAACGCATCGGGCTTCTCAAATGCGATAGGGGTGGATGTAACTTGATTGGCCAGATGAGGTGAGGTAATGACCAGGAACGGTTCAGAGAACGGCCATAAGTCTAAATAGCAGGCTCCGCCTTTGGAGAACCGTCGACTTATCTCACCGAATAGGTAGAACTTGATGCCATCCCTTGGGTATAACGGTATGATTGATGCAAGAGCTAGAAGATGGCCCGTCACAAGGCTATGTGTTGGCATTGGCTGCAGAGTATCAGAGTTTTGGTGGAGCGTTGGACATCGCTGAGACTCACCAGACCCTGTTTTCGTAGCTTGGCGAAGAAGGCTCGGGCAGCCCATAGTTTGGTGAGAAAATAGACAAATACAGTTCCGATTAGGGCCAACAATCCTCCCGCGACGGGCCCTAGCCCCGTGCTGAACGCCATACTAAACGCCATGCTGAAGTAACTGAACAGTTCAACGTGACAAACTTGGAGCTTTGAAGCTTTGAGATCCGCACTGCGCACTGCGCGTTGACGGTACGAAGGGAGAAAGATTGATGGTTGGGCAGAACTCCAGAAGGTAGAAGTGAAGTCTGAGAAGTTGATAAAGATAAATATAGAAATTAAATAAATACCCGATGCGCCAACCTGAGGCAGCTTAGTGTGCGGCTTAGCGGACACCTTAGGGCGACGCTAGATGTACGTACAAGACTCCTATTTGTACGTACAGCTAATCTGGCTAATCTGCCCGCGCCCTGGGGGATCCCTGAACCCCATTCTAAGTTTCTAACGTTGAAAATTCGGTTTTCCTCTTGTGGAAAAGGTTTTACATCTAACGCGCGACTCTGCTCCTAACTTTTACCTGCTTTGGATATTGATACTCCAGCTCTACAACGTGCCGCACGGTGCGCAGCAACTAAGGCTGAACAACAAATGGAATCGCTTTCTTCGAACCCCATGTTGATTCATGACAGGCTTATATCTCTCCTTAATAGGCTGACTGGGGCTGAAACGCCACATCCTAAGTGGGATAGCTTAATGTTCCTTCAACAGGCAACAGCTGAAGGGGCTCATTTCTCCCTTTTCCCTTTTCTTCTTCTTCCTCTCTTCCTCTTCTTCTTCTTCTTCTCACTCTTCAAGTCTTTCTGGGTTGCGTGTCTTCCTGAGGTTCTGTTACTTTGAATCCGTATCATATTTCCTACCGTTCATTCCTTTGCGCGCCTCTCGCCAACATGTTCATCAAGAACCTCGTCCCTCTTTTGAGCCTTGCCGGCGCCGTGCTTGCTGAGCCCATCCCTCAAGCAGCAGCCACCTCAACATCTGACGATGGGGGAGCCTACGTGGGAGCCGCCACAACAACAACCGACGACTCAGCCTACGTTGGAGCCGCCGCAACCACCTTCGCCGACCTCCCCTATCCCTCATTCGCTCCCTCTGAACAATCCTCCATCGAGTCTCTCCTCGCCGGTGTCCCCGCGCTTCCCACATCTCTCGAGTCCGCCGTGGAGTCCGCAATGCCCAGCTCCTTCGCCACCACCGACGCCGATTGCAATGGCTGGTACTCGAGCCTGCCCCCCGACGTCAAGAGCGGCTTGACCAGCTGGATCAGCGCCGTCAGCACCTGGTACGACGTCCACAGTACGGATATCCCCAGCCAAATCGCCCCGCAGTCCCTGCCCTCCATCCCGACCGGGAAGTGCGCCCCTGGATCCGGAGCCTCGACGGCCGCCGCTACAACTACGAGCGGGGCTACGGAGACAAGCAAGCCGGGCAGCACATCTTCTGGGGCTACAGCTACTTCAACGGCTGCTTCTTCGGGGGCTACTGGATCTGCATCAGCTGGAACGGCTACTACTTTGAAGACTACATCTACTGGATCTGCATCTGCATCAGCTGGATCGGCAGGACCAAGTTCGTCATCGCAGGCCGCGGCTCCCCGTGCTACCGGGGCTGTGGCGGCTACTTTCGCTGGACTTGTCGGCATGCTGGGTGTCATGGCCGCTCTGTAAAGTGATACTAGTATGTTTAAGTTAATTAGGATAGGGGCGTCGGGTTCCAATATATGGACATATATGACTGTTAAAATAGAGCGCCCTTCATATATTCTAGAAGATGCATTCCAACCATGATAGATAAAACTTCAAAGCCGTTTGTTTATTTCACAATGATTCCTTCCGAACCAAATGAATCCGCTCTAATCAGCGACAACGGTTCCAAAACCTCGGGCTTCTTGGCAGGTAGAAAATCTTGCCTTTCATGATATTGATATTCATTAGGATGCATGGTTAGGTTGATTCGTTGATTCTGTGGCTTTTGCGTACAAGCTTGTCATCAGATCCTTTATACCGCAGATTGGCGCCCTCGTAGTAATAATCAAAACTAATAAATCGGCTGTGAAGCACTTCTCTACCCCTCCATCCTCCCCACCATATCCCCCGCTCTCCCCTGTTCTATTACTCGTCCCTTGCCCAGCACGACACAGAACTCTGCATTCTTGACCGCTTCCACGCGGTGCGCGATCGTGATCACTGTGCTGTCCCTCATCTCCTCCCTCAGGATCTCCTGGATGCGCATCGCCGTCTCCATATCGATACTCGCCGTAGCCTCGTCCATGATCACGATGGGGCTCCTGCGGAGCAGCGCTCGCGCCAAGCCGACCAGCTGTCGCTGGCCCTGCGAGAGATTCTTGCCGCCCGTGTCGATATGCGTATCGAGGGTCCAGGCGTGTCGCGAGGCGATCTTGGACAGGACCGAGAGGCATTCCGAGTCGGAATACTCGTCGAGCGGGTCGAGATTCGCGCGCATGGTGCCGGGGAATAAGACGGGTTCTTGGGCGAGGAACGTCACGCGTTTGCGTAGCGCTTGCGTGTCCACGGTCGAGATGTCAATGCCATCGATCAGAATCCGTCCGCTGGTAGGTAAGGTCGTGGCGAGCAGTGAGAGTGCTAAGGTGCTTTTTCCTGAACCGGTACGGCCTATGAGTGCGGTTGTAGACCCACCTTTTATTGTGAGTGATACGTTGGAGAGCGCAGGCTCCAGATGGGGTGCGTATTGTATGGTCACGTCTTCGAACACGATATCTCCTCCGAAGGTTGGCCAGTAGGCTGGAGGTTGGACATTTCCGGGTGGTTCTTGGTCGAGATATAAAAGTTCGACGACTCGCTCAACGGACACAAAATCCATTTGAAGTTGGCCGTATGTCTTACAGAGGGTATGTGTTGCTATAACGAACCTGGATGCGGCTGATAGAACGAATGCTGTGAGTCCAGGTGACACTCCGGTAAATAATGCTAGAGCAGTCAAAAGAAACGTCGAGCAAGCTGACAGCGCATCGAACCGGTACATTAACCAAGCCTGGAGGCTCCAGTAGAAGTGATCCATCTTTTGGAAATTGTCCGTCACAGCAATAACCCGCTCTTGGAAACGATATTGTGCGCAGAAAGCGCGAACGGTGGTCAACCCATCAGAAAGAGCACCAAAGTTTGATATGAGTGGGCTCAAAGATACCATCTCCAGTCGCCGCAGACTTTGAGATGTGGGAAGGAAATGAGAGAAAATGATGACGAAGGCGATGGTGAGAGCGATGGCGAAGATCAGAAACAGTGGAGTGACTGATCCGATGACAACGATTGACGATACCCACATAATCGATAATAATGCAACGTTCTGGAACAATATACTTATGTTTCCATCAGCGGTGTTGATATCGGACGTCAAGCGGTTCATCAACCGGCCCACAGGAGTAACATCGTAGAATCGGAACGTTGCGTGGCTGACCCGGGTCATGACCCGCTCGAACAAATTCTTCCCAGCTTTGTAGACGATAACCAGCATGAAACCCTGAGAGATGAGGAATGCAACAGCATTAGCGGTAGCAATTAGGAAAAACCCAAGAAGCCATGGCTTGACATCAGTTTCTGGGGAGGGTAGATGACGGAAAGGATTTGATGCAACTAATTGTTGCACTTTTCCATATGCCTCACCCCATTGTTTGAGGAACCAAGTTTCCCCAATATCAATGAGGCGGTTTAAAGCAAGAGCACATATGAGAATGAACCACCATTTCAACTTTCCTGCTTTGATGTATTCCCAATAAACTGAGGCCTTGACACCGCCGTGTGCTCGATGCTCGTCTTCCATGAATTTCTCGGGAATGGCGGATTGTATTTGCTCATCGTTCATTTCCTGGCCCTCAGACGAGTCGGATGATTTTACTCTGTGCAGGGTATTCGAAGGGATCGAATTGGGATCGAGAACCTCAGCCCTCCCATCTTTTATCTGGACCACTTGCTCAGCAAGAGGGATACAGAGCTCAGTTCGATGAGTAACGAGAACAGTGGTTCGATCCTTGAGCAATGGGCCTTTGAGACATTTTCGTACGATGCTTTCTGCAGTCTGATGATCCAAAGCTGAGAGAGGGTCATCAAGGAACAGTATATTGGCCTTGGAGTATACTGCTCTTGCAAGGGATAGACGGGCTTTTTGTCCGCCTGATAGTCCAATACCATTCTCGCCAATCATTGACAAATCGCCATGTTTGAAGTTTGCCATATCTGGAAGTAAGGCGCAAGCCTCTAGGACTTGCTGATATCGAACCTCTTCGTATGGAGCAGAGAAGAGTATATTCTCACGGATGCTCATGCTTTGAAGCCATGGGGTCTGGCCACTGTAACCAACCATCTCATTTGACCGATGGTATTCGCCTTCCACGAGGTCCACCTCACCAAGCAGCGCCTGCAGTAGAGCTGTCTTTCCAGCACCGACTTCACCACAAACAACAGTCAAGCCAGGTGGAAATGCGAGTGTGATATCTTTTAACACAGGCTCCTTAGCTCCAGGCCATGCAAATGAAGCATTTTTCATTTCAAGCTTGTTGGTGGAGGTTGGGCTTGCTTCTTCGGGGGCGGCTTTATCCGGTTCCTGCATGAAGGCCTCAAGACGTTTGACCGCAACCATCGCATTCAAGAGTACGGTAATAGTGTTCGGCAATTCTTGCAGGCTGTTCTCGAGCATGCTGAATAGCTGTAGTGCAGGGAACGCGATGTCAACCCGCAAAGGTAATCCCGCCAGAGCTGTATATGCATAGAATGCGGCTACAGGAAACATACCACTTGCAAAGACGTTGGTGAAGTTGATCATCATACGGAATATGGCAGTTACTACTCGGAGAGATAGCTCATGCTGTCTTGCTTTCATGACGCGGCTGAGCCAGACATCTTGCCATCCATACCATCGTAGGTGTCTGCGTTAAGTCAGTGATAACTCTAGTGCTAGGTTGATTTCCATGGCGACGATTACCATGGCTGGGATAACAAACCTGATAGACTCAACAACTTGAGATATCTTTTGGAGTTTTGTATCTGTGGCTGCTCTACGCTCTGCTTCCCAACGCAGAAGGACCCGCGCAATCAAAGCATTGATGGCTTGAGCAAAGAACACTGTCAGAACTCCGATCAAGCAAGGCCAACCAATCAATTTCCAGATAAGTACGACCGAGATGACCAAGCCAAGCGGCTGGGTTATGAGATTCGAAAATTCCCAAAATCTTTGCGCAACTTCGTAGGCATCGAATCGCATGAGATTCAGAATCTTGCCCATCGAAGCCAGTTCCTTTTTATCTGGAGACTTTGCCTTCTTAAAACGATTCCCACAGCAAGTTTGAAGCGGATAAAGAACATAACTGAGCCATCTTCTCCAACCAGAGGAGTCCGTTTGTTTTGCATGTCCATTTGTAGTCTGCTCGGAATTTTCCTCTATCCTGGCTTTACTGCTTACACTGACGACTTTTCTTGACAGTGTCTTCTCGTAAAGCATAGTAATCATCTCTCCTCGCGATCTTTCGTAACAGCGTCTTCCGTACCAAAGACTAAACACGGAGGATTGATCTGCTATTAAGCGGATAACAAGTGATATGACAGCATATGTCAAAGCAGCACTTTTCGGTGAGCTAGGATTCTCCATAGATTGGAGGATCTTCTGCAAGAGTACCGGTGCGGAGTAATCTACAATTCGGATTAGTACATTGCTCGATGGGAGAAGACATACTTATCCATACTTGCGAACAATTCTATCAAACTGAGAAAAGAGATGATAATCAGATCAAGGCCATTGGCTTCCAAGAGCCGTCTCAGGACTGTTCCCTTTAGCTCCCTAAAACTGTCATGCAGCAACCTATGCTGAAATTCATACCCAAGGCTCCACACATCTTCATCGTTTAATTGTCTAGAATTCCCCAACTTGATGAGTGGTGACATCCACGATACGCTCATGTATTGCCACAGCGTCAGATTATCTTCAGGACTCCGAAGATTGTATGTTGGCGGTCCAAATGCGGGGCTGATTTTGTCACTTGGCAACGTGTGATGCCGCAGTGGCATATTGCAGATAATGATGATCGCGCCAAGGGCCGCGAAAAGGGCCAGAACCGAAGGTACGCCGTATGGTCCGACTTCAAGAACTCCGTCTAGCAGGATGATGAATTCCGAAATAAAGATGCTAATATAGAGGACAAGCAAAGCTTTTGGTGTAGTAACAGGGCGCGTTATGGCAACCAGGAGACAAGCAGCGGCCCAGGAAATTGTGAGGTATATCATCATGTCCATCCGAAAGATTGGGAAGAATATGGTAAGTATCTGCAGGACAAGGCCAGCCATCGATACAACAAATAGTGGGAGAGTGAGGCGTCTAAGCCTCCTCTTTGCCTGGGAATTAACCTCGTCATCTTCTTCTACCTCTTTGGGTTCTTTAATGAAGGTTCTTGACCATTTTGGTGACAGTAAGCCACATGGGTGCCTCAGTAGAAATCCAAGAGCAATGCATACTGATAGAGCAGCTGGGATAACTGAAATGACTGGAAGAAAGCATGTCGTAAAGCGAGCGTTAACGGGGTCCTGTTCTGATATTAGATTTTGCTGCCAGAAATGTGTGGGGGTAAGCTCACCCAAATACCACATCGAAGAGGGTCACCTCCCGATTCTTGGTAGGGTAAAAGACTGGCCCCGCTTTGAACTTTGAATTGGGTCATGACTAAGGTGGAATGGCAAAGTTCCAGCCAGAGCCTATTTCCATGATACAAACGTCTACGCCAGCTTAAGGAGAGTGGGGAGGCTCGACGTGCCCTCCGTCAGATCAATCCGTCTTAGCAATGAAATCCCGCCTAGAAATGCGTTATTATTTGGCAACAGGTTCAGGGTCATTTACCTACACAAAGTCGAGCACATTAAGGCGTAATTGATCAAGCAGTTGGTGAGGGAGGAATTTTGATATTGGATGTGAAAGAGGTTCGCATGGGTGTGGGGTTGAGGCGCAGCCTTCCGGGGTTAATTATCCCGTAAATCAACAAATATTCAAAAATCATAAACAAATCCAAAAGGTCCGGCCTAGTGGCCTAATGGTTAAGGCGCCAGATTTCGGCTCTGGAGATTGGGAGTTCGAATCTTCCCTGGGTCGAATACGGATTCTTTGTTTTTTTGTTTCTTTTTTTGAGCCCTCAACCTAGGTATCTAGGTACCTATACCCCTACTAGTACTACATAAGTTGTAGTTATCATTTTATTCATCTACATGGCGCCTGGAAGGCTAGATTAGCCCTCAAAAGGAAAAAACACAAAAACAAATTGATCCGGCCCAGTGGCCTAATGGTTAAGGCGCTAGATTTCGGCTCTAGAGATTGGGAGTTCGAATCTTCCCTGGGTCGATCCGGAATTTTCTTTTTTTTCTTTTTTCCCTCTTCTTTTTGTTCTTCTTCTTTTTTATGAAACTCTATCTACCATGTGCTACATAAAAGAAAATAGTTACTTTAGTTTATATCCGGCCTAGTGGCCTAATGGTTAAGGCGCCAGATTTCGGCTCTGGAGATTGGGAGTTCGAATCTTCCCTGGGTCGTTACGGATTTACATTCTTTTTTGCCTTCCAATTTTTTTTATAAACTCTGTCTCCAGATAGAACGATAATTATCCTTGTATTTATATACATGGCTTCTGGGCAGCCAAAAAGCCCCTGAATCGATGTATGAAAGCTAGAAATATAAATGATTTCAGAGGTTAACGACTGAATCTTGGGTTGTCCATTTATTACTGGACTAAAGTTTTGCGGAATAACTGTTTATGGAAACTGGAAATGTGACCGTCTGATGATCTGCCTATTATTTCTGTGTATCGGTGTCTTTATTTCATGTTTTTATATCCTTGGTTCGTTTCTCTATTTTTATCTTCATTTTTCATCATTTTTGAAGAGAAAAGGGGGGGGGGGGGAGTCGGTTGCTGGCCCTCAAATAGTTGTAGTACGTAGAAGAGAAGATGACGACAAATCTTTTTATTTTTATGTTGTCGAAATATAAACGTCAATGTGATACTCAACTCTAACTCTTTGTCCTTCTATTCATATATGATGACACGCCTAGAGGCAGGGAGCTCGTATTTACGGAATGATCCCAGCTTGGAATCTGGCCTTCTGATAGAACGTTCGTCAGCTGCGAGGCTACCAACTTTAACATTCGCGTCGCCGCCTCAGCCCGACCAACATGAACGTGTCCAAACTCTAATTGCCCTCCCCAATTTTCCGTTTATAACCCCAATTTCTGTCACCCAAGAATGGTTGTTTTCAGTACAACTGGGAGAGGACCCTATCCACCAGCATGAACCGATGTCACATCGTGGTCTTTTCGGGCGGCAGCGCAGCGAACAATCTCGTCGATGTGTTTGGAAAGGTGGCACAGGATAAGGAATGTTCATTGAGCTAGTAAGCCAAACTCCCTTGTTCAGGAGGAACTGGAAGAGATGCTGATCTTGGGCGATCTACAGTGTGATTCCTATCAGTGATAATGGAGGATCTTCGAGTGAGCTTATTCGGGTCTTCGGTGGTCCAGGCATTGGCGATGTGAGAAGTACGATATTGTATTCTTCTTTTCATTTTTTCAAGATATACGAGTAAGCAAATCCATAGGTTCGCTTTGTCTCCGCTCCAAGTTGGAGTGCATATCGAGACAGACTCCAAGTGGCATATATTCTCCTATATAGTCTTCACATCACGTGCCACCTCCTGACAACGACAGGTCGACTCGTGCGGCTCATCCCTGAAGACCCCACCGGCAAAGACCTCGAAAAGAGTGCCATAAAGGCGCTCTTCAACCACCGTCTAAGTTCGTCCCCGTCTCAGGCCCGCGTCGAATGGTTAGACATCGTCGAAGCCCGCCATGCGCTGTGGCAGGATATCAGCTCCTCCAAACGCGAGCTAATCCGAAGTTTCTTCAACACCATCAATCTTGAGATTGTCAAGCGCGCCCGTCCTTCTTCGGTCTTCAATTTTCAGTCTGCTAGCGTTGGGAACCTATTCTTGACCGGAGCCAGGCTGTTCACGGGCAGTTTCGAATCGAGTATCTACCTGCTGAGTGCCATAACGGGCGTCCCAGCGAATGTAAACGTGATACCGGCAATCAACTCAAATTTCTCACATCATATCTCCGCCGGCCTTCTCGATGGGACTGTGATAGCCGGCCAAAATGCCATTTCTCATCCTTCTGCCCCATCAGCTCCCGCCCTTGTCCCCAATTCCGGGCTATTAGGCAAGGCTTCTGAAATTACACCCGAAAGTCCAACAAGTCAAGAGCGTAAAGAGATCTCCCTCCACGACCTCGTCGAGGATGCAAACCTCCCGGGCTCGCTCCCCACGCTCCGCAAGCAGTACATCAACTACGCCAAAACGCACACCGCGGACCTGCCCTCGCGCATTTCCCGCATCTGGTACATCAACCCTTACGGGCAAGAGATCCGGCCCGCCGCCAACCCGGCCGTCATCTCCTCCCTGAGCGATGCCTCGTGCATCATCTACTCCATCGGCTCGCTCTACACATCGATCATCCCGTGCCTGATCCTGCGGGACGTGGGAGCGGCGATCGCGGCGCGCAGCGTGCGGTTCAAGATCCTGATCCTTAATGGGTCGCTGGACCGCGAGACCCGGAGCGCGTCTATGGAGTTCGGGGCCAGGGATTTCGTGCAGGCGATTAAGGACGCGTGTGATAGTTCGCGGGGTACGGTGGGAGAGTATAGAGACTATGTGACGCATGTTATTCATCTGCATGGAGAGGGCACGCCGAGGGTGGAAAGGGAAGAGTTGGCGGGGTGGGGCGTCGAGTGTGTGAGGATTTATGGGAGGAAAATTAATGGTGTGGATGGGGAGGGAGGTATGGTTTACGATGGCATAGCGTTGGTGCAGGCGCTGGAAGCTATCTTGGGGAAGAGGGATCTAAGGGGTGATAAGTCGAGAAGGAATACCTTAGAAGCCAACGTTTATAGCCCAAGAAAGCTTGGTCCTTGACGTCAAATAGATTTGGGAGGCAATTTAGAGAATAATTGGTTCATTTGATAGTTGATGCATGAGAAATAGAGGACATGAAAATGCCCACGTTCCACCTATATCTCCCCGATAATGCAGAAAATCCTATGCTGTAGTCTTGAGCTACAAGGTATCATGCCGAATTCCCAAACGCCACAATGCGCCATATCCTCCCTCCATCCATACTCCAAGTTTGTTCCGTCACATGCACCTCAACTTCGGTCATCGGACGCCCTGAGATTTGGCTGGCTGCTTTCCCTTCTTACTCGCAGTCATCAACTTCATTTCCAGTGCAAAAATACCGTTCTTCGGCTGTTTCTTGTCTTTCCCCTGCAACGTCGTGTTGATCGCTGTTCTGCAAACCGGGCAGCATTTCTTCGCGTTGCCTGCATAGAGGGCTTGGTGGAGGCATTCCGAGCAGAAGAGATGGCCTTGATAATACCAGTCAGTCGAGGTAAGAAAAGAGAAGAAGGGGGGAAGTGCACATACCACAATGCGTAACAGTCAAGTCTGTCGGATTATCCATACAAATAATGCACTGAAACTCTGCCAGCCTGACTGGTCTAGTTGCCTCCTCCTGTTGTTGCTTCTTGACCAGCTCAGCCTGTTGTTTTAACTTGAAATCTTCGTATTTCGAATCATCGTCGATATCAACCAGATCAACCAGATCAGGTGTCTCAACCTTTGCCTGTCTTGTGGGCGATCCCCCCAGATTCCCTGATGCCGCACCACCGCGAGATGATTTATTAGGCCGTTCGCCCGCTGGAGTATCCGCCTTGCGTTTCCTACTCGGTGGCATATCGTTGGTGT
The DNA here is from genome assembly GCF_003019875.1 of Amorphotheca resinae ATCC 22711. Taxonomy (NCBI): domain Eukaryota; kingdom Fungi; phylum Ascomycota; class Leotiomycetes; order Helotiales; family Amorphothecaceae; genus Amorphotheca; species Amorphotheca resinae. The sequence continues at coordinate 545,576 of NW_020194479.1, forward strand.
TGTTGACAGTGGGGGAAGATTCCGTCAAATCAACCACACTACTCTCCCTCGTCGTATTTCGTGACTGTTGTGTCGTGGGTCGTGAAGGTGAGCGTGGAGGAGTCAGATCGATGAGGTCTCCGAAAGGATCTGGAGATTCTGAAAGTTGATAAAGGTGGCGTTGCTCCTGCTGGGTCGAAGGCGGCGACTGCTGTTCTTGCGAGCGCGACGCCGAAGGTTCGGGCAGGGTGCCACCCGGCGATGAAAGACGAGGTAGTGAATCGAAGAACTGATCGGTATCGGCATATTCGGCCGGGTCGTCACCACTGTCTACATCAGGGACATATACAGAGTCGTAGTTGGTTCCGGATTCTGGTGAGGCACTCCATGGCGAGCCCGAGATGGTAGACGACAGATCTTGGGGCGAATATGGGCGAAAGGCGGGAGGATCTTGCGGCATAGTGAGGTGTATACAATCCTGGGGAGCAGATATCCGGTCAATTGCCCTTCGCAACTGAATCAAATGGTCCTAAAGGAGAGAGGGGCAAGAAAGCAGAGAGGCATGTTGGGCGGGTCGTCCCAGAAATACGGAGTAGGGCTACCCGTGTACACGGCCCAAAACCGTAAGTCCGATAGCCGCCTTATCGATTAGCCACTCCCGAGTCCCTAGCCACAGTTGTGCAGGGGCTCGCTTGGCGGCTAAAGACCGGCTAAATCCAAGGTGGCTACTTTGCTTACCAGAACAATCTCTTGTCATCTGATATTCAAGCATCGTGAAAACGAGTCCCGCTTCATTCAATCAGAAATGTGCAACGACCAGTATCATGCTCTAGTACGTTCTGGTTGCACATACTATGCTTCTTTCAACATGCGCTGGTCGTTCCAGCAGGCCGCGCATGAGCTCTGTTAGGATTGCAAAGCTTCGGGCGCATTGCCGTCCGGAATCTTTAGCACCAATCCAATGGAGATTCTACGCGACAGAGACTGCTGTGCCGAAAGCAGAGCGCTCTGAAGGGTCGGCATCACGCTTGAGTAAGTCATTTCCTCTGGAGAAATGAGAAACGTAGTTCTGACGGGTCTTAGAAAACTCGAAAGCTCGGTTCAATGAAATAGGGGTCCAACAACTCAGCAGCCATGTCTTCTCCCAGATCTTTCCCGTTAAAAGCCCGCCGCCTCCTCAGGAACTGGTGGACCTCTCGAAGGACCATCTGCGGCGGCATGATTTACTAGGGAAGAATACAGACAATACCCCACCCATTTCGTTTGACCTCCCGGAGTTGCAAGGAACCACACTTGACGAACACTTCTATAAACTTGGCTCAGATGCGGCGGAGCCATATCTCACAAAGGCGAAGCAATTCACACGAGCGAATGCCCCTCCGAAGCCGCGGAAATGGGTACAGAGGAGTGGATGGACAAAATACTACAGCGACGGCAGGACGGAGGCAGTGGATGCGCCCCAGGAGGAAATGCTGTGTTTCGATACTGAGGTTATGTGGAAAGAGAGTTCATTTGCTGTAATGGCATGTGCTGTTAGTCCCACGAATTGGTACGCCTGGTTGTCGCCGTGGTTACTTGGGGAATCGGAGAACGACCGACAGCTCATCCCCCTTGGAGATCCGACCAAGCCTAGGATTATCGTCGGACATAATATTGGCTACGATCGGGCGAGAATAGCTGAGGAGTATGATATCAAGCAGTCGAAGAATTTCTTCCTAGATACAATGTCTTTGCACGTAGCCGTTAATGGGATGTGCTCCCGCCAAAGACCGACGTGGATGAAGCATAGGAAAAATCGAGAATTGAGGGATAAGATTGCCGGGGAGACAGATAATGCGGAATTGGCGACCTTGCTCGGCGACAAAGCTTTGACTGAAGAGGAGGAAGACTTGTGGGTTGGGAGAAGCTCAGTCAATTCATTGCGGGATGTGGCAAAGTTCCACTTAGATGTCACAATCGACAAAGCGCAGAGAGACCAATTTGGTGAGTTGGACCGAGCCGGTGTACGAGAGAAGCTTGATGAGCTCCTGGATTACTGCGCCGCCGACGTGGCTATTACGCATAGGGTCTACAAGATTGTATTCTCCAATTTCATCGAGGTCTGCCCTCATCCTGTCAGTTTTGCTGCCTTGAGGCATCTCTCCTCAGTCATACTCCCCGTGAACAAGTCTTGGGAGGAATACATCGCCAACGCTGAAGCAACATATCATAAGCTGTCTGACGCTGTGCAAGAACGACTCATATCGCTTACGGAAAAGGCTCTGGAAATCAAAGGAGATTCCGAGAAGTGGAGCAATGATCCATGGCTAAAACAATTAGATTGGTCTGGCCAAGAGATAAAGATGGTTAAGGGAAAGAAGAAGAATGACCCTCCAAGACCGGCTGCCAGACAAAAGATGCCTGGAATGCCAAAGTGGTATAAAGATCTTTTTGTCAAAAAGGATGGCCCCATTGGGCTGTCAGTTCGGACTCGCATTGTGCCCCTTTTGCTGCGCCTGGCATGGGATGGCCATCCTCTTGTCTGGTCAGACAAGTACGGATGGACTTTCAGAGTATCACTTAAGGAGGCTCAGAAGTACAGGGAGAAACAAATGCCGGAATGCAAAGACTTTGATGAGAAGGACTTTGCCCTACGAGATGACAGGGCCGGTGTTTACTTTAAGGTGCCACACAAAGATGGGCCTGCTGCTCGATGTGCTAACCCACTGGCAAAGGGCTACATGCCCTACTTTGAAAAGGGTGTTCTGTCTTCTGAGTTCGACTACGCGAAGGAGGCAATCGAGATGAACTCTTCGTGCTCGTATTGGATCAGTGCAAGGGACAGGATCATGTCCCAGATGGTTGTCTATGAGAGCGACGGTGCGAAAGGACCTGCCCAAGAAGCCAGCAAATCTGAGACCGGCTATATCTTGCCCCAAGTTATTCCTATGGGCACTGTTACTAGACGAGCGGTCGAGAATACCTGGCTTACAGCGAGCAATGCGAAAGCCAATCGTGTCGGCTCAGAACTAAAATCTATGGTCAAGGCACCTCCAGGGTATTGCTTCGTTGGAGCAGATGTGGACTCTGAAGAGCTTTGGATTGCTAGTCTTGTCGGTGATGCACAGTTCAAGCTACATGGTGGTAACGCCGTTGGCTTCATGACTCTGGAGGGAACGAAAGCAGCCGGGACGGATCTACATTCACGGACTGCTTCAATATTAGGAATCACCAGAAATGATGCTAAGGTTTTTAATTACGGACGTATCTACGGAGCTGGCCTCAAATTTGCGTCTACTCTGCTCAGGCAGTTCAATCCAGGGCTATCCGAAGCCGAGACCACCAAAGTTGCTACAAACCTGTACAAAGCGACTAAAGGGACCAAGACAAGCCGGAAGACACTTCACAAACGTGCTTTCTGGCGCGGTGGAACGGAATCCTTTGTTTTCAACAAACTTGAAGAATTCGCTGAGCAGGAACGTCCCCGTACTCCCGTCCTGGGAGCCGGCATCACCGAAGCGCTCATGTCACGATTCGTTAGCCAGGGCGGATTCATGACCTCGCGTATCAATTGGGCCATCCAATCTTCCGGCGTCGACTACCTCCACCTGGTGATTATCTCGATGGACTACCTCATCCGTCGTTTCAACATCGATGCCCGCCTCGCCATCACCGTTCACGATGAGATCCGCTACCTCGTTCGCGATGAGGACAAATACCGTGCCGCCATGGCCTTGCAAGTCTCTAATGTTTGGACAAGAGCTATGTTCTCGCAGCAGATGGGGATCAACGATCTACCTCAATCCTGCGCCTATTTCTCCGCCGTTGACATTGACCATGTACTGAGGAAGGAAGTGGATATGGATTGCATCACACCTTCCCACCGAACTAAAATCCCACACGGCGAATCCCTCGACATCACCACCCTCCTCTCCAAACCCTCCTCCTACCTCGACCCCACCATTATCCCGCACGACCCACCTAAGCTCTCACACATCAAATACACGCCCCGCGTCCCCGTAATGGAGACCCTCCAATCCGCGAACTCTTCTCTAACCTTCCTCAAAGCGCAAATCACAGCCGACGACAACGAGCTGCGCGACATCATCAAAGAGCAGCGCCAACTGGATCTCGAGAAAGCCCCCAAACCCGATCCCAAATACGCAAAGGACAAGAAACCTCAACGTACGATCCTGCCATATCAAGCATATGCGGAACCCATGATCGTCAGTGATGTCTTGGCGCCTAACCGTTTCCGCACCAACACATTCGAGAACGGGAACCCGAAGGCCAGGAGCTGGGCGTGGGAGGGCCGCCATGTTGGCGGTAAGGGTGCGAGACCTATTCCTACCAGCCGTTGGTAATCCGCCCTACCTCTTCCCCTCTACCCATCTCTCATGTTCTCCTTTCTCTGTATGATTCGTATGTATGTCTACATGTGTGTACGTCTATATGTATGTATGTAAAACCCCCCTTTCCATTGCGGACAGATAAATTCTCTGTTATCTTTCGCCCCCACTTCTTCTCTTTTGTACGATCCGGCGCGGTTTGAGACGGCGCTCGGTGCTTGTCCAGTTTTTTGGTTTTGTTCTTTGGCTCTGGTGCGTCTGTGTTATTAGGGGGAGGGAAAGGAAGATGGAATAGGGGGCGCTGGGTGGCCATTTGTCGTTCAATAGTGTTTGTTATACATCCATGTACGGCTATCTCTCTGTCTCGTGTCCCTCGTAGATAGGAAGGAGGACTAGGGCTTTCTGAAGCTCATAATATGAATAGAATCCTTCAAATGGAGTAAATCTTCGGGCGCCCACACAAAAGCCACGTAAGTGTTCTAATACTCAAGAATTATGTGTGTCTATAATGAGGAGTGAGGTCTTGAGTCCTTTCCAGAGCGTTCAATTTTTATTTGTATTTTTTTGCCATTCTTTACTTTTTCTTTCTTGCCTCTACATAATATATGTAATGTAATGTAAGGTAATGTAAGGTAATGTAGTATAATATATATCCCGAAATGTCCCAATGCATATCGCATACACATTGAATATGATATCAGAAAAGAAGAAGCCTGAATCCAAATCCCCCCTTCCACATAATGAATATATGATATACCATGATGCATGATGTAACCTGAAGAACCATCCCATCCAACCCATCCATCCATCCAACAACGAATGCTCCGAACCGTTCCTTCCCGTCCCCCCGGATCCCGTACCAGAAAACTCCTACTCCTTGGATTTTTTCACGCAATGGTTTGAACATTCTTTCACCCTAAGCTGCGCCGATTGTTGCCCTTTGCGAGACGCCCTGAACCCATATCTCAATGAAATATGTGCGGGCATCCCAGTCGTATATATGCTCTTTCCTTTGAACTCCGTTTCTCATAGTCGACATTCTAAATACAAAAATCTTTTGTCATCGCGTCATGCAGCTTCAACTGTTGAAGGTAGCGACTGTCCCTCGTTCTCGGTTTCGCGTCTAAGGGTATTGTTGAAGCCCGAAGGATTGAACATGAAATTCCGGTCGATATCCATGCTGCGAGCAATTCGCCCCCCAGGGGTTCTGGGGTTGACGATGTTGACTCTTCCGCGGCTGGTTGCTCTATTTATGTCTTCCTCGTCCGTGTTGTTCTCATCTTCATATGTCTCGGCCAATCTCGCAAAGTAATCCGCTAGACCATCGTGGCTTGGAGTCCCGATTACCTGTTCATAAAGAGGCGGTGGTGTTGGAAGTGGTGGAGGGGGCTGTTCTGCATCGAATGCAGGCGGGTTATAACTTGGATGCCTTAGCATATGGATCGGGCGTTGAACGACTGCACCTGTTGATAGGTGAACCTGGGGTGGTCTTGTAAGGCTTGGTGGGACAAATTGTTCGGGGCCTTCGGGTGTTTCGACAGCACCACCATGGCTATTAGCTATGGCCTGGGCGGTTGATTCAGATGTCATAGTGGCGGTGGGAGCGGCGTTGGGACATCCGCAGACGTGTTGTTGACCGAGACTGGCAGCATTTAACCCCGAATACTCCGGAAGCATTAAGTTGTCTCTTGTCGCGCGACAATTGAGAATGGTGAAGGGCGAGTCGATAGAGATCTCGAAGTGACGTCTCTTTTTACCTTCTGGATCCTCGGTATCTAAACGAGAGATACGCATAACGATCTAGTATCAACATTAGTAGGATGCATCGGAAGGAAGAGGTTCTGGGAAGATACCTTAATCCAATGATGCACATTGACGTTCTTCCAGCTACAGTCATGGACCAATCGTTTCGACTTATCCTTCTCCATCATCTCACATGTCGGTAACTGAACATTCATCTCGATTTCTGTCTGACCCCAATACTGCTCGCCTAGATCCAGTTCACCAAGAATATTTTCCGTTGGTTCGGGCAGAGGTTGCGGTGTCGTGCCTTGTACCCTCGCCAACCTTTCTCTGTATCTCCTAGTATTCTCCCGTGCATGAGCCCTGTCTTCCGGGCTCATTTCCCCACCAGCGAGAACTCTCACTTCTGATGAGCTGTAATCTTTCGCTAAAGGTCGCCCCGCTACCTTTTCAAGCAGCAGGATCTTTCGCATCACATCCTTCCTAGTAACTTTCCGATTGTTTGTGAAGTACTCGATATTTTCGCTGACATAAACCTTGAGCTTGTGAACTTGCACCTTAGCCAAGGGCGTCAGCTTGAATGCGATGGGAATCTTGGAACCTAGAGGAAACGATTTGCCGGATATCATAATTTCATAGTACAGTTGATCCTCCCATTTCCTGCTGATAGATATTGGCTCGATCAACTCCAGGGAATCTTCTGAAGGTGATCGGACGACTGGGATCTCTTTGAACCCTTGAAGGTTCGGTTTGAACGTCCCATTTCGCTCTATCAAAGCTTCTAACATCCATTTTACCGAAGCGAGTGGCAGATTTGCTGTCTCGGGGCTGTTGTTATCTATTGGAAGTTCGAAGCTGTACTCGTAAATCCCAGGATGAAATGTTTTGTATCCCTTCTGCTGCGGCGTGGGGCCGACTGGTGAGTCCCCTTTCTGAAAGCTCCGGGATTGATTGCTCTGTAAAGACAGTCGTTTCAAATCCTTCGCTGATAATATCGTGCTTGATCTGTTTGATCGATTACCAATGATTGGCAATGAGATACCGTGTTCTGAATGGGGATGATGCAGGTTTGTGCTCGAGTGGTTGCCAGAAATACTTGTGACCGAGGAAGTTGCAGTTTTCTGGCGCAACACGTAATTACACAATGTGCCATACCCCTTTTCTGACCCTTGGTACAGAGCGTTGAAAAATGGTAAAACTTGAGTTCTGAGAGATTCCTCTTCATATGTCTCAGTCTTCGTGGGAGGGATACCTAGGAATTTGTTAGACGGTTCAACGTCAGAAATTTCATCTCAATTTCTTACCTTCGGGCCATTCGGTTCGAGCCCTCCCCGTAAACTTTAAGGTTATGGCCTTTATCTTGACACTCTTTGTGATATCTAAGCGTAATATCCCTCGAAGCATCGCACTGGAGGAACTTGACCTGTGAGCGTCCCGCGACATAGAATCGTGGTCCAGGCCTGTCAAGAAAATTGTCGGCTCGGCCAGGGTGATGTAACAGGAGACTCCATTTCCTGCGCATACAGGTTTCTCCTGAACGTAAGAACCAGTGTTCGCTGGTGTCACCGAAGCCCCGCTGACGCTGCCCCTGGGTGCAGCGCCTTGGGAGCTCACCTCCGCTCCAGACACCGCCGTCGATTCAGGCATTGCAGGATCATCCACTCCAGTTATTCCCAAGCCGGACCTCCTGGAATATAGTGATGTGGGGTCCGCGGCTGCCGCGGTGAAAGAGGGAGGCCTCGTGGACGCTGGGGACGCTGGGGATGCTGGGCTCAACGATCTTCTGGAACCCGCCGCCGGTGACGAGGCGGCGGAGGAGGAAGATGAGGAGAGGGAAGGAAAGACCGACCCAAGCAGCCGCTTTGCACTATCTCGGGAAGCCAGCTTTCTTAATTCTATGCGACTTCTTGAGGGCTTTCTGGGTTCTCGGGACGGCGGCGACGGCTTTAGATCAGCAGCAAAGCCAGCAGGTAAACGGGTGATGTGTATCGAGTGCGGTCTTCGTGGTCTAGGTCGGCACGGAGGCGTAGGAAACCGGGCTGGCTCTGATGGACCGGCGGATACGTCGGTAGGTGTGTAAACGATTACACCTCTGCTCGTGTGATACGATACCGGAATAGTTCCTGTCATGGTGCGCGTCAATGAGGAAATCCTTCAAAATCTCTCAAGATGCTGAACATCGGAGGAAAGTTCTATGAGAGAAGAGCGCAGATTTGATGCTGCTAAGTACCACAGCATGGGTTGCTGCACAAGATGGCAGGACACCGTATGTAGGGTGTACACTCTGTAGTCATGCAATCAAAATGACCCAGGGATGGGCTCGTGTGCTGATGGGGGAGGGGGCACAATGCAACACTGCAAGCTGATACACGGCATACGACTTGAGGATGCTTCTGGGTGCTTGATGGGTGGATGGGCTAGACTCACAGTTCAGGGTCGGTAGATGCGCTTTGCTGTCACCGCCATAAAGCATTGAAGAACCGGGCACGCAGTGGTAGGCGCTGTGCTTTGCCAGCGCATGGGGGGTTCGAGTTGACTATTGAAAAGGCGGTCGTGATTCAAGAATTGTAGATCTCTCCCCGCGCAAGGTCGAGGGTCGGTCGGGCGGTAATGCTTCTTTTGCCAATCCCTGTCAATAGATGCCGAAAGTGATGACGGAATAAGCAAAATCTTTATCAGAAGAGATAGAGATGAACAGCCGGGGCTCGGGTCACTTGTCGAGGGGCGAAGAATGGATATAAAAATCAACAGAGGACGCAACAGAGCGAGGGAAAGAGATGCAACATGGACCGAGAAATGTATATGATTTTTTGGGGTTTTTTTTTTGGCTTGTAACACTGATACAGTAGAAAGCACAGGTACGAAAGGCGAAAAGCGTGGAAGCTTCGCAACCATAGCCTGTAGTAGCGTCCCGGCACAGCCGTACCGTCCACGTAAAGAGTGCTCCAGCCTCCCGAACTCCGGCAAAGTGGAAAGGGATGATCATGATGATGTAAGATGCCCGCCAAGAGACCGTCCACTGGGTGACTGGGAGTAATAATCAGAAAGAGGGGTGATAATATGATCAGACATGAACTCCTCCGAGGATCTATTCTTTTCCAATCCTTGCGGGTGGAGAAGTGGTCTGATGTGAGTCTGCAAATTTTCTGCCTCTCTCTCTGGCACTATGCCTGATTATTGCTTCTAACTGCTCTTCGTCCCTCTGGTCACCCAGCGTTGTGTGCTCTGTATGGCCCATCCATCTGCTGGCGAAATCTGCCGCCACACTGCGCGAGTGCCGGGGATCTGTTCCTGGCACAGAAGGAATATCTCGGCTTGGGGTCTTCCTTGGCGTCATCGCTCTGGGGTTGAAGCACGTCTGCCATGGAGTTCGCGGTTCCACGTCCCATCCCAGAGGGCCAGAAGCGATTTCTTCCCGTGGCTGCTGGACCGGGGAGTCGGGAGCATGTGCTTCATCATGTATGCGATAGGTAACTTGAAAAAGCTCACATCACCAGTCACGTCTGAATTTCGAGTACAGAGGTAAAAATTCCGAACTTCAATTTTCACTTCAATCTTCACCAACGATCATCCACGGTACCCGCGCCGGCCGAAAGTCGGCGTCTGCTAAAGTCGTGAGTCGTGCCCTTGAAGCTCGACGTCGATGATCATGGAGCGAGCAGGGGATGCGGTGCACGAGATCACTTTCAAATCCCTGGTAAGCCGGCCTACTGTCGTACGCGGGAGGGATCTCTCGCCCCCGTCGTCAGCTGTACGGAGTATTCTGTACGCTGTAGACTGATACTACAGAATAGCCCGCCATCTCTTGCCCGTTGTCGGGTTCCTGGGTGTTCCTCTTCCCTCGGGTATCTGGTTGACCTGCCAGAATGCCATGGGCTTACGGGCAATGCGCGCGAGGTCGGTCGTCGGGGGTGTCGAAATGTCGAGGTAGTAGTAGGATCTGGAACTGCCTGCTGAAATTGTGCGCGCCGTCCCCCAAGACTAATTTGGCAGCTCTTGACAACCCTTATCCTGCCCACCCCCATAGACTGCAGAAATCGCATTCCCACGTACTACTGTATGCAGTACATTATTGCAATAATAACCTGTGAACTTGCGGAGTTCCCCCCTTTCCGGTTCAGGGAGAGGTCCCTTCCAATTGGTCCAAAAGTCTTCAGAGTCAAATCCAAGGTATGCGGCAGTATTCAACTCCACTCTTGAAAATACCTAGGCAATTCAAGACCCTGGCGCAGATCCTATGCCGTTTTCAGTGCTGCGGGGAGGAAGCAGTATTCCGTGGTACTGGGGTATTCGAGACTCGACTGCAAAAGTGATCTATAATAATCATTCAACCATCACCATCAGGTATATTATTCCTGGACTTAGGAATCTTACCTTCTAGCTTCGGGCTGAACGGCCATGGAAAAATCTCAAAATAAAAATAGCTATTCCTTGAAACAGCAAAGTAGAAGTCTTGTATCGTAAGGTATCTCCCCTGGTGGGGTTGACGGAAGCAAGAGGGCTTGCTTACTAATTATGGTATCTTATCGGAGATTCACGTGACTATACTATCAGTACGCGACTTTAAGGCTGGCAGAACGCGTCGATAATACCGCCGCATAACTCAAAATACCAAAAGACAATGGAGAGCGGCTCAACTCACTGGCAACGCTCTGTCCAATTGAATGGAGCCGCTGACTCTCTACCTTTGAAAGGTGCCGTCGTTTGCTGCACCTCCGTCCCAGATGAAAAGCGCGTAAGTATGCTAAAAGCATTCTTGCCCTGATATATTTCCTCCATACACCTCAAGCCTGACTGACGTGTTGCAATGAATTGTAGACAGAGCTGGCGGCGTATGCCGAGCAGATGGGCGCGGTGCATCGACACGACTTAACCCTCGACGTTACGCATCTTATAGTTGGCAAATATGATACCCCGAAATATAGATATGTCGCGAAGGAAAGACCAGATGTGCGGCCAATGACCATAAGGTGGATCGAAGCTATCCGGGAGTTATGGATTAACGATCAAGAGATTGACACCGATGCGCTGGAGCGGGAACACATCTTGCCTACTTTAACCTCACTAAGGTTTAGCATGACTGGCTGTGATGATCGTAAGGACTGCCAGAATTGCGGAGGTTGTGCAGCTTGCTAATAGATCGTGGTCAGCTACGGAGAGGCTCGAGATTGCGGAGTTGGTCAAGGCAAATGGCGCGATATATGAGGGAGACTTGACGAGGCAGATTACACACTTAATATCATTCCGGACCGAGGGCGATAAATATAAAGCAGCAAAAAATTGGGGCTTGCACATTGTGTCTATTGAGTGGCTGAGGGATAGCTTGGAGAGGGGTATGATTTTAGAAGAGAAGCTGTATGACCCAGCTCTGCCGCCTGAAGAAAGGGGGAAGGGCGCTTGGGATCGAACGAAACCGAAGAGGACGTCCCCGGGGAAAAGATCCAGAGATGATAGCAGCACAAGTTTAGATGGGGGAAGGAGGAAGTTACGCAGGACGGCCAGTACGAAGTTGGGCAGTCAAAACGAAAGTATATGGGGAGATATAGTTGGAGGCGGAATGGTTGCCCAAGTCGCCCGAAGTGGTGTATGGGAAGCAAATAACGACCAGGCCGCGGTGCGAAATGAGTCAACATCCAGAAGACAGTCCGATCAAGGTTCCAGTATGAGGATGTTGGAGCTCACCGCCGACCATCAGCCGTCGATACAAGGTGTGTTCAGTGGGTGCCGTTTCTACTTAGAAGGATTTGGCCTTAAGAAGTCGTCAATCCTGAGTGGACATTTAACTCCTCATGGAGCTGATGTGGCAGGCACGCTCGAGGATCTGCTAGCTCCGAGGCAGAACGACTTACCGCTACGTTTGTTTAGGATCGTCCCAAGTGATCTTCCCATATCGAAACACTCTCCCTTGCCAGAGTCTCACCTGTCGGTCGAAACGATTACTGAGTGGTGGGTGGAACTGTGTCTCCATCACAAGAAGTTCATGGAGCCTACCGAGAATGTCATCGGTAGGCCATTTCCCAAGTTTCCAATTGAGGGGTTTCGGGAGATAATAGCCTCATCGGCTGCATTTACCGGTATTGACTTACTACACGTTACGAGAGCAGTGAAACTCCTTGGCGGAACTTATAGCGAGTTTCTAACCCCCAAGTCCTCGGTGCTAATAACGAAGTCAGTGGAGAAGCTAAGGAAGGACAAGTTTGACTATGCACAGGAATATAAAATTCCAATTGTGAATGCAGCCTGGCTCTGGGACTCAATAAGTGTTGGTATGTTATTACCGTTTCAGAAATACCGTTGCCGGCTCGCAAAGCGTACGGAATCTTTGTCGCGCAGTGGAAGTTTGGCGGTATCCAAGGAAATTCAACAGCATGGACGGTCAAAGAGCGAGATCTCGAAGTCTGTCCAGAGATCAGATAGTCACTCGTCGAATTCCGCAGCAAGACCACCTCGAAATTTAGGACTGGATACGACAGCCTTCACGGCCGATGAACCAGTTGCTGTCAAAGAAGAAGATTCACCAAGTCTACTACAAACCCTAGCCAACGCCTCCAACTCATCTACGAAACCCTCAACCGGAACGGAACCCCTCGCGGAGATCAATAACAACTCACCTACAAGAACCGTTTCAACCGCGTCCGCACCAGAGAATCATCCTGCCCCAAGACCACAAGCGGAGATCAACAGCGCCATCTCCAACCTGCTAGCCAAAACAAAATCCTCTTCCAAGCACCCCGATGAGAGCGAGCCCACAGAAGGCCGCAAGCGCGGGGCAAACAGAATCCTGGGGCGAGCTGCAAGCAACGTCTCCACAGCCTCGACACACTTCTCCCGCGCCTCCTCTGTCGATTCTACAGCGACGCACGGCCGGCCCGTCGAATACCCCAGCAACTCCGCATCTGGCCCCTCCACAACCAACGAACAAGTCGAGAAATTCCTCGACGCCTCCAACGACCGCAACATCGACAAGAGCCTTGACAGCCAGCCCCCGATGACGCAGCTACAGTACGAAGATCCCGAAAGCAAAGAGTACCAAGAGATGGTGCAAGCCAAGATGCGAGGCGAGAAATTTGAGATCGGGGGGAAGAGGACGGGGTTGAAGGAGAAAAGTATCACGTTAGGAGATATTGCGGGTGCGAGTGGAGTGCACAAGGGGAGATCAAAGAGGGAGAGAGCTCCGCCTGGGTTCAGGTAACGGGCCGGAAGAGTTGGATATTTAATGACGGGAATGACGAAACTGCAACTGCAGTACTATCTATCTGACGACTCACTTATTCGGTAGTTGGAAAGAAAAAAGAAACACTATTGAATACATGATGATCCTCCCAAACTTCTTTCTTAATAGGTCATGGTAATATTGGAATGCTGTGATCTTTACTTTACCATACCAATCAACTACCTACCTTACCTTAGGTATCAAGTATTCTTTAGCATCCGGAACCCCCACCCCCCCCCTTTATATCGCTTAAAAATATAAATTACTGAGAACCGCACATCTCACCATCAACACCGCTCTCAGACTTTGTTCGTATACTCGAGATTGCGTAGATCTGCAGTTAGTTTTAGAGAGAAAGGGCGTGTCTAGTAAGGAAGGAGTTTTGGGAGGACTTGGGTATATGGAAACAGCGAAGTTTACAGTACAGCTAACATAAGGATATAGGTAAGGTTAGCAACTGGCATTTCCACAGAAGACACTGATCAAGACAATGTGTTGAAAGAACTTGTTGATTTTTCTCTTTCACGCTCATGTACACATCTGGATCCAAGCGGTATCCTATATGTTCGTTACTCCCTTCTCCAAACTCCAAGGTTTCGCGTGAACTCCACAGAACGCCCGCAATGCCAACTACTGAACCACGACCAACTCGCTAACAGCAAAGATCCAAGCCCTCCCCCCGTTCAAGACCATAACTTTCCAAGTTGCATCCTCGGGAAATAAAGTCGGATCGTAAGGTAATCGTCGTCCTTGCCCGCCCATCTCAAGATCTTTCCTTCTTCTTCCCATAAGTTCTTCCTGCTCGCGATTGTTTCTTCCTCTGTCTGTCTCCGCATCTTCGCTGCTCCGTTCAGACAATAGAGGGGGTTTGTGTCCCGGTCTATGTGGGGGCGTCGTTTGACTTTGGGTGCTCCCTTACTTGGTTTCCTGCCTTTCCTAATGACGTCGCCGGTGAGGATCCAGGAGTGTCCATCGTCTAGACAGGTGAATTCCTTCTTCAAGACACCGCTGTTGCATCTACCGACGACGGCATCCATACAGTCGTCGCTAGCGCAAGTGTCGAAGATGTGCGTGCGGCGGGAGAGCTCGGTCGTGAACATCCAGCGCTGGAAGATAAATGAATACTCGACTTCCAGAGGGTAGGATACCGGACGGTAGCCGATGAAGTCGATATCGCGGAGTCGGATTTTGTTTGTTTTTTCTTGACGGCGCTTGGGGAAAAGCCAGCCTTTGGGCTGGGCTAGTGGTTCCCGAGGAGGTGGCGGCGAGGGTAGGTCGTCGGCGCTTATCAATTGGGAGAGTGGTGATTTTAAGACTGGTCGGGGAGCGGCACGGTAAGGGTTAGATTCTTGCCTGGGTGCAGGGACAACGAATTTTACGGTTCTGCGGCTGGAGGCGCCGGAGCTGTTGGAGCTGTTGGAGCCGTCGGTGATAGCGGGGGAAGAGGGAGAAGCGGCAGAAGTGGAGCGTATAGTGCCAGTGGTGCATGTAGCGGCAGTGACCCAACATGACTCTCCTTCATCCACTGACCCTGTGAGGTTGTTAGCCTGCCCTCAGATACTGTGAGTAGACAAAGCCCTAGACGAGACCAAAAAGGGGGGTTGGTCACGTGATGCCTCTTTCAAGGTCTATTCCGAAGTGCGTTGAAGAGGATGGAAAAGCTTACATGTGTAGTCTATTGGTGACCTCTCCATAGAATTTTGCGGCTTATAGATTCGTCTCTCTGGCTCAGTGAGGCCTATACGGTTCTTGAAAAGACAGCCGCCGTCGTTCGCGCCCTGAGGCTTGACGGCGATAAGGTAGCGGGTTGTTGGTAGAATCAAGTAGATACCTGGAACTGGCTCTGACTGATAATGAAATTCGTAGCGTTCATCGAAAGGCTTTTCGGGAATCCAATCCCCGACCGACTTGAGACAAAGGAAGAGATTTGGCGACATGATGAGGAAGGCGCAATGATCAAATTGGCAATTAAAGTTTGTAATAGAGTTCGACAAGTTCAAGGTCGAGCTTCAAATAAGGTTTGGAGTTCTTTGGATGAGTGTCGAATAAAGTTTGATGGTTGAGAGAATAGAAAACAAAGAGTTGAAATCTGATGGATTGAAACGCAGAGAGCTTGATGTTGGATGTTAAGCGAAGAGGAAGAAGAAGCAAGAAACTGGGCAGAAGAGCAGGATTTTATATACATCATGGTAGCTGTAAAGGTGCTACCTTGCTGGTCTCGAGTTTGGTGCAGATTGGAGAATGGACTGAGAAAGCCCCAAAACGCATATGTCACCGGAAGACCTTTGAACTTTATTATACCCGAGAACCAGAGTTGAAGCAAAGGTTAACTTACCATCGATGGGAAGAAAGAGGGTGCCAATGCAACGAGCCACACAGGTCGAGTCTAGAAAGGTCTCGGGGCGCCTTACAGTCTGCGTAGCCGCTATGAGAGCAAGATTGTTTCTGCGCACTTGCCAGCAGGAGGGAAATAAAAAACCAAGAGGGTTAGATACTTCCATAGCTCTTGCCGTAGGTAGGTGACGCCCCAAAGACCAGGCACAAAGGCTTGAATCTTCTATAGCCCTTGGGATAGGTCATGCTAACCAGTCCAGATGGCAATAGGGTGCTCTGAGGATCCAACAGTACCTTGGTATATTGGCCTGCCACTCACAACAAAACGACTTAAGTGTTCCAAGGACTAGCCCTAAGAATCGCTGGGTTTCAGTAGATTTCTGCTTTTGCAAGATTGATAATCGTGTCGGTCCCGTGTGCCCTTGAGATGCTCACCCTGAGGCAAGCCTATAGACGATATGAGTAGACAGTCTAATCTACCTAGTCAGCGTAGAAGAAATCTACCGCAAAGAAATTAGACTTTGAATTTCTCACCATAAGGCGCGATTGATATAATCTTGTTGAGTAGGTATCCACAAGACTGGTCTGTCGTCAAGTGGGGCACAGGTATATCACCTCTCACAAATAGCTGACACGGCACAAAGTACTTGCTCAAATTTCATTGATCGTAGAGCATAAGCTACATTTCTGCACTGCTCGCGCTCATGATAACAAGCAATTCCTTTCCCATGCAAAGCCCCCAAACGAAATCCAGCACCTTAAACTTCAACGGTAAGCTTCGCCTTGGGGTTTGTGACCTTGACTCCCAATTCCTTAGCACGGGCAATAATCTCAACTCTCTTTCTTGATGAAACTGCGTGTGCGATCCTATGTCACGTTAGTCGACGGAGTCTAATCGCCCTTTTTCCATAGATCGAACATACTCTGCGGCGAAGGTTCTGTTGTGCATGAGGAGGAGGTCAACATCTCGGACGTTGTTGACGAGGAAGGCCTTGTGGCCGGAGGGCATCATGTGGCGGGTCTTCTTGTTGGATCCGTAACCAATCTGTAACGGTATCAGAAATTGTCCTTGATGTTGATTCACAAAAGTTGGGGATGGCTTCGAGGTCCATGTTTGGAAGATCGGCCTTCTTGTGCCACCATCAACCTCAGGGATGTCTTCCACGTACCGATGGCATAGCAATGGTACCCTTGAATCGTCTTCGGACACGGTTGTCAATACCCTTGGGCTTTCTCCATGATGGGTCGACACATTTGAAGGTGTCACTCTGATGTCTGTTGAAACGCTTGGTGCCTGTATGAATATGTCAACGCCAGTCCACCGAAATTCACGCGAACAATTCTCCATCTCGGTATCGCATTCTCTAGTTTTCAGAGATCCGGGCGCGCGAAGAATCGAGGTCGACGGAAGGGTGGGAACTTAACGTACGCTTCTTGACGATCGGGACGTGCTTCTTTGCGGAAACCATCTAGGAAAAAAACTGTCAGACGACCACTCTCCGACACTATATTATCCAAATACTTCTCTGGAGAATCAATCGTACCTTGTCGTCGGTTTTGTCGTGGAGTTGTCGATTGAAGACGAATGATGGCCCTCACAATCTTTAACTTTTCAGAACGCCTCGCTTGCCGAGAATGAGGCTCTGCACTTTCCAATTTTCGCGGCTAGGGTTTTAAACCTCTCGTTCCCCAAGGCACCAAGGCAACAAGGCAACAGCAACCAGGCCGCGATTATTGATGACTAAGCCGAGCAGTCGACGAATTCACGTGCGAGGGATCTAACGAGTTGGAAGGTGAGATATTTACCTAGGTAGGTACCTTATCTTACCTTGGGTACCTCCCAGATACATAAGGATAGCTACGTTAGGTAGCTAGGTAGGTAGATTCACGGAGCTGTCTGCATTGTACCATAAAGCCTGGGGAAATTGTATTCAATAGCGCGGTAGCAATGACCGCATCCTGCCTGTCTATGTGCCAAAGCGAATCCGTTCCCCTGTAACGTGCCGCAGGTCGTTATCAAAACGCTTGCATGATGAGCTCAATACTATCCGTCGGAGATGTCTTCCGAGATATCTTAAAATCCCTTTATTGTTGTGCACACTGTGCTCCGCCCTCATCTTCATCTTCATCTTCCCATCCGCCGCCAGCGCGAGGATCTCCAGAGTTTGCCCCGAACTAGTCCTGTTAGAACAGCCTCAAAACAATCAAAATTAGGGACTTACCTCTTCAATATCAGCATCAGAGTTGTACTCAACTTCATCAACCTCAGTCGCTTCGATTGGAGGATCAGGTCCTGGAAGAATCTTCTTTAGACTTTCAAATGAAGCATCATCCTGAGTCCAGCCACTTTTTGGGAACTCAATCTTGACCACCAAGAACAAATCGCCCTTCGCGTCGCTTCTCTTGAGAGGCATTCCTTCACCAGCGACTTTAAGTATTTGGCCGGGTGTTAGGACTTTGCCTTTGGGATGGTCGATGTGAATACCACGGCCATCAAGATGCTTCAAAACTACCCTCGAGAAGCCGGTGAGAGCCTCGGCCAGAGTGATTTTTAGTTCAGCCGACAGATCATCACCAGCTCGTTGGAAAACCTCATGTTCTTCCTCCACAAGCGTAAAGACGATATCTCCAGGGATATCTTGCCATCCTCTCCCAGCTCAAATCTTGGGCTCCCTTTGCCCACGTACTAGATCCTGATCAATCACTGACACTACGTGTGCCGGGACTATATCAATACAGTACAGGATTCTAGCACCTCACAAAACCCCCGTCTTCCCGGCAACCCGCTATCATGGAGGCCGAGGAAGTGGACCTCTACGGTGAGTAACACGACCATGAAGCAAAGGCAGCAGAACTGACTCCATACAGAGGTTCTAGGGATCTCCAGGTCTGCCACTAAATCGGAGATTAAAAAAGCATATCACAAGGTTTGTCTCTCGTCAGCCTTGTAAGCTATTCGTTAATTGGTTCCAAGGCAGCGTTACAACACCATCCCGATAAGGTTCCTGAAGATCAGAGAGAAGCGGCAGACATCAAGTTCAAAGATGTGAGCCGGGCATATGAAATCCTTTACGATGAAGATAAAAGACATCTTTACGACACCCATGGCATGGCTGCCTTCGACGGAAGTAGGGGTTCACCTGGTATGGCAGGCGGGGTAGATCTGGACGACGTCTTACAACAAATGTTTGGTATGGGTATGGGAGGTATGCCACCTGGATTTGGAGAGGGACCACCAAGGAAGCCGCGGAAAGGACGGGATGAAGAGCAGAAGTACGAAGTTACGTTGGAAGAGCTTTACAAAGGCAAGACGGTGAAATTCGCTAGCACGAAGAACATCATCTGCAATCACTGCAAGGGCACTGGAGGGAAGGAGAAAGCGAAGCCAGAGACGTGTCAGAGGTGTAAGGGCCAGGGTGTCACTGTTGGACTTCGATCTGTTGGCCCTGGACTTGTCACCCAGGAGAGAATGATCTGCGATCCTTGCTCGGGAACTGGCAAAGTCTTTAAGGAGAAGGATAGGTGCAAGAAGTGCAAAGGGAAACGAACAACGTCGGAGAAGAAGGTTTTAGAGATCTACATCCCTAGAGGTGCCAGAGAAGGCGAGCGGATAGTTCTGGAGGGCGAGGCAGATCAAGTACCGGATCAGTTGTCCTGTAGGGCTGATTAAAAGAAGCTGCTGGGGAATTTTATCTTAGCGTCGTGAGAGAGAGGCGCGCTCGGGCGAACGCAGAACTACAAAACGACAACAAATAAATTAATTACTTGAAGCCGATTAATTGGGACTACAAAGGACATTCGGGAAACCTATTCGCAATGCGTTTGCAATCACAGTGAAGCTCGTAGAAGCGATGAAGTTATTATTGTCTGCCGCGAGGCCGACAGGTTCATCTCTGTGGATTTGTCGTTCGTGTCGTGGCCGTGGCATCAAATACGCCTCGACTTCTGCTCCCCTATCAACCGCCGCGCAGCAGCTTCGAACAGATGGACCGGCGAGGACACGCTTCGCTCCTTCACCAACAGGGTACCTTCACCTAGGCTCATTGAGAACGGCTCTATTCAATTACCTGGTAGCAAGGGCAACTGGGGGTCAATTTCTCTTGCGGATAGAGGACACAGATCAGGTGACCGGAGTTTGATTTCCCCTTTCGAAGGGCGCTGCTGACCCGCGAAGAAAAGGACAGTACCTGATGCCGAAGAGAGACTGTATCAAGATTTAGAATGGGCTGGTATTGAATGGGATGAAGGTTTGGAGTCTCTTCAAAATCAAATTGCTTTCATTCGCTCACTCCTCTTAGGTCCGAACATAGGGGGTCCGTACGGGCCATACAAACAAGTATGCCAGCCCCATTCTTCACCTCAACATTGATCTCCCGTCTAATCAATTTCAGTCTGAACGGACAGCATTGTACAGAGAGCACGCATGGCATTTACTTCACTCCGGCCATGCATACCGATGTTTCTGCAGCCCAGAAGATTTGAACAATCGCGCAAAGCATCGAGCTGCTCTTGGACTACCACCAGATTATGATAGGAAATGTGCACATATTCCCAAGGAGGAATCTGATGACCGGGCAGCAAAGGGAGACGCTCATGTGATCCGACTCCTTACGCCTGATAAGTATCCTGTTTTCAAGGATCTTGTCTATGGACTTGTCCGGCAACGGAAAGACTTCACAACGAGGCCAAAGGATCAATCATTTGATGACCCAATTCTACTAAAAACGGATGGCTTCCCTACTTACCATCTTGCTAATGTGGTGGATGACCATATGATGAACATTACTCATGTCATTCGTGGCTCAGTACGTATCTCATGATTTGTAAGGGACTGCTACTTACTTGGGTATCAAGGAATGGATGTCATCAACACACAAACACCTTGCAATGTATGAAGCGTTTGGCTGGACTCCACCTCAATTTGCCCACGTCGGCCTCCTCTTGGACAAAGATAGGCAGAAACTCAGCAAGAGACTCGAATCGATGAGCATGACAGAATTACGAGACAAAAAAGGGATCTTCCCAGAAACCCTAACTAATTTCGTGGCTCTCCTTGGATGGTCCCATAACGTTCGTAGCGATGTCATGAGTATGGAGGACCTGATCAAAAATGTATTACTACTTAGCCTGCCCTCCCTTATGAGACAACAGCTGATATCTTCAACAGGCCAGCCTAAAATTCACAAAAGGCGACACAGTAGTGTCCCTTGAAAAGCTATGGTTCCTCCAAAAACGCCATGCTGCCCGCTACGCATCCCTCCAACCCCCCAAACCTTCCAACCCATCTCATGATCTCGAAGAACTGGCTGTGAAGCCAATCCTCAAGTTCTTAGATAACAGCGCTTCCCACCAACCCGACCGCTTCCCATTCTACAATGCTCTCCCTGAAGGGGAAGCTCGGTTCAATTTCGTACGTTCAATTGTCTGGGCTGATGCCCAAAATTATACGGATCCCGAGGAGTTCATATCTCGCAACAACTATTTCTTCGTCTCACCCACGGCCGAAGAGCTCGCCAGCAACGCACACCATATAAAACTACACAATGTGCCATCCGACCTAACACACACCATCCCATCCTCCAGCTTCCTGCTCTTCTTCCAAAATATCGGCGAGATCCCGGAGCAGGATTGGAATAAAGCGGTGCTCAAGAGTTGGATCACGAGTATTGTGGATCAGGGGAGTATGATGAGTATAGGGGAACTCAGGAAGGAGGAGAAGGGGTCAGAGGAGTTGGAGGCCCTGGTCAAGAAAGCGTGGGCAAAGTTAGTGCATGGGTATATTCGCTGGGCAATTATGGCGGGAAGGCCAGGCCCTGATGGATCGGAGATAATGAGGATATTGGGCCGGCAGGAGTGCCTCCGGAGATTGGATGCTGCTGGGAAGGTCTTACTTGCAAGGGAGGAGGAGGAGAGCGTGGTTGCGAAGGACGGGGTTGAGGCAGGGTTGTAAGAATAGATATCAGACAAGAGTCAGCTGTAGTGTATGATAGGGGCCATTCTGCTCTGTATTTATGGGCTATTATGCCGTTTTCATAATGTTTCCTGACCTGAACGCCACCATGTTCGTTACGCCAAGCAATGCTCTGGGTACTTGAAAGGTCCTCTCGTTGCTTCGATTCTATGACGCCGTCCCAACATAATTTCTCCTGCATTCATGATTCCACAGGGCCGGCGGGAGTACTGCTCTGGCCTTTCCCCGCATCGCCAAGACCATTGAAGAGCTTCGCCTTCACTTCCCCAGCCATCAAACCTGTCATCTCCTCCCCTGCAATCTTATTGCTATCCTTGAGCACCTTGTCCAACTGCTGATCCGTCGTCTTATGTACACCATTTCCCATGGGTGCTCTACCCGTACGCTGGATCGCCGAGCTGGCCTGTCTGATCTTCGAGCTTAGATCTAGCATCTGCTTGCTACTATACTCTCTATTCGTAAATAGCGGGCTCTGGCTCAGCGTCTGCACCCAGTATTTATTCCATAGCAGCTCCAGCAGATGCGTATCGAGCGAGCTCTTAAAGTGGGAGACTTCCAATGAATAGTAACGACTGCTGTGTGCGCCAAAATCCTCAATCTTCGCCAATGGGATTGTCTGATATCCATCGCCGGCTCCCGCATCCACAGGCTTATAATTCTCGGGGTAAGTTCTGAAAGCGCCAATCTCGACCTTACCAGCTGAGATCGTGCGGTCAGGGTCAATGACTACAGCCAAAAAAGGATCCGAGAAGGTTTGCTGCGTTGCCTGTGTGCTGACATCGATACCACTCAACCAGCATCCGTAACCCGGATGAGAATGATACCAACCAACCGCGTTCTCAAGCTTGCCTTGCTCACGACAAGCCTGTAGATAACCGACCATGTATTCGTTCGCCTCGTCTTGGGCGTTAACTCGTGTTTCCGTTCCTTCGACGGGGAGTCGGAATGCGTCGGTCACGATGATAGTGTCGCCGGCGATCTTACCCTGCATCAAGCCCATGACCTCAATGGAGCCGCCGGAGCGAGCGTGCATCACCATCTTAAGAAGAGCAACGGCGGAGATCCGTACATTCTTGAAGTGATGAGGGTCGGTTTTCCAGGGTTTGGCATCGTTGATAGCCTTTTGTTCGGCTATATCGTAGGTGTAGAGGGCGTCGCGGTGAGGGTCGACTAGCTGGATGTTGTTGTCGAGCTCTGTTATCGATAAGTTAGCTGGTGTTGGAGCTAGAGCGACTAGCTAAAGGACCAAATCGCACATACCCCATGACTTGAGGGCGGTATCCATGATTGTGGATGGCCCTTCGTATCGGATTTGTGGATTGGAGGATGCTGTGGGAAGGGTGTTGCAGTTATCCCAGTCGAAATCGTCGCTGTGGTTTTGAGGCAGCCTTGCGCGGGGTCAAGTAATTCCGGGTCCCGATTTGGAATGGCGTCGCGGTGTGAACCTAGAAGCTCTCTAGAATCTAGAGATAGGAAGCGGGTTGCCTTGCCAACAGAGGCGAAAACCGAACACAAACAGTGTTTGAACTTTCACCGTCCCAAGCGGCACAGATCCAAAGAGATCTACCAGTACACAGCAGAGCGCGTGAATCTCCATTCATTCAGACCCTCATTGATGAAGCTATTCCGAGCCTCCTTTAATGATTTCGCAGTTGCGACCACGTCTTGACCACTGCTGAGCTATATCAAACCTAATTTTTGGACCGTTCTTATCAAACTATCAGTCTACTCCGTACCCTTCGTCCCCCGTGATTCTCCACCAAACATTGCGAATTATCGCGAAGCTCCCTTTGAGCCCAACGCGCGACGCGCCCGCTCGTCATGGACACCAGCTACCTGTCTTCGCAGGTCTCGACCATTATCGGGCAGCTCCACGGTCTATTCGATGAGATCGGAGTTCCCGCCCATGAACGAGAGTCGCGAGAGTCCGAGGTGAGTTACACACAACCCATCACCATATAATCTAGCTAAACCTGAACTTATAAAGCTGTTCGCTGCGCTCTCCGAGACCCTTCATAATCAAGTACGACAGGTCGCCGCCGAGAAGAATGAGATGACCGAGGAGGCACAGCGTATCATTACTACGATCAAGCAGATGGAAATATCGATCAATGGCCCCAGAGATCGCCATGAATATGAGCCTGAGGATGAGGACCTGAAGATTACTACCCCATTGATTCCGTGCTTGCAAGCACTGAAGGAGAAGCACCTACAGATATCCAGAATACACAAAGATCGATTCGATCAAGTCAAGAGTTAGTAATTGACAATATCCCGCATTACATGTGCTAACAACTCTGCAGAACTGGTACAAGCTCTTGAATCCTATTCATCTCATCTCGAGCCCTCCTTTATCAAAATTGCACTACCGCCAACTTCAAACAACTCGAACATTCCGCCTACGTTCGACCTTTCAAACAGCTACGTGGAAGCCCTCGATGACGAGTTTACACGTGTATACGAAGAATACACACGTCGAATAGCCACAGTGAAGGCTTTATCAGAGAATATCATCCAGCTATGGGCAGAGCTCGGCACGCCGCAGGCGCAAACCGACGGGATGATAGTAAAGCATTATCGAGACTCCCCCGAACAGCTGGGTCTTCATGAGGAAGATATTGCCAGGTTGAGAGCAAAGCGCGATAAGCTAGGAGATGAGAAGAAGGCGCGCGAGAAGCGTCTGAAAGATCTCAAGTCTATGGTGGAGGCATTATGGGAACGCTTGGGTGTGGAGGAACACGAGAGAAAGAAATTCCTGAATGGAAATCGAGGATGCGGAGTCCGACAAATCAATGAATTCGAGGATGAATTGGCGAGACTGAACGAACTCAAGAGACAAAACCTCCATCTATTTGTTGAGGATGCACGGTACAAGCTGCAAGAGCTCTGGGACGGACTTTACTTTTCTGAAGAAGAGATGCTGGACTTCACACCTGCTTTCTCCGATGTTTATAGTGATGCTTTGTTGGAGGCACACGAACAGGAGATCAGTCGTCTGGAGGCTCTTAGAGAGCAGCGTGCGCCAACCCTGGCTCTTATCGATCAACATCGAGCACTCGTAAAGGAGCGCGATGATCTTCAAGCTTCCAGCCAGGATGCGTCTCGTCTGATGATGCGTGGCCAGAAAGGAGAGAAGCGTGATCCAACGCGTCTACTAAGAGAGGAGAAGATGAGAAAGAGAGTTGCAAAAGAACTACCAAAGGTAGCACAGCAATTGAGAAAAGTATTGGAAAAATGGGAGGATGAATATGCCAGGCCATTCCTAGTTCACGGGGAGCGATATCTTGATGAGCTTGAAGCGTCCGAAGCCAAACCGGCTCCGGGACCACGATCAAAGACACCCGCAGGGCCTGAAGCCAGACCCGTTCCAGGACCAAGATCAAAGACACCAGCAGGGCCTCCACCATCCGCTGCTAAGACCCAGAAGGCAGCACCGCAGAGCCGTCCAAATAGTGTGATGAAGGCCCCGCCTCCTCGGACTGGCGCCAAGACTCCCACCGCTGGAGGAACGGTAACCGGGGGGACGATTCAACGCAGTCAATTTGCCAGTTCGTTATCCGCATCCGTGAAAGCATCGCCTTCACGGATTCCTGCGCGAGCACCCCTATCGAATCTCAACAACGGAAACAATTCGGCAGAGCGACGTCCTCCACCTCCAGCCCCAAGATATGACATGAGCACGGTTCGTGGAAAGATGTTACCGCCAGCGAGAGCTCCACCACCAAAGATGAGAGATCTTTTTGTTCCTCCAGAAGCGCCAACACCAGTTTCCCGTTTCCGCGCTGATAGCGTTTTATCCAGCGGCAGTGTGCGACATGTGAGCCCTGAGGATGTCTATGATGATAGGTATGCAGAGCAACATCAGAGTCGACCACAACCTTACGAGCTTCAATCCTCGATGCGTCAGAACGAGCGATTCACGCAGTCAACTTCGTATTCAACAGCACCGGCGAGCCGCCAAATCTCAAATACATCCAATTCTACAGCAACCGTCTCGGGAAGCGAGAATTGGGAGACGTATTCAGAGATATCTGAACCCGAGCCAGATGCATCTGATGCTTATTACGAAAAACTTCGTGCCGCTCGCGGAAAGCGATTCAGCCCTGACGATGCTTACGCGCGAGGAGCCATGAACAAAAAGCAGAGAGGAATCCCACCGTACGGACATCCTGCTCACGGAGTCACCGATGCCGAGGGCAATCGTATCGTCTCGGGCAGTGAATGGACTGACGAGGATGCGTTCTGAGTTGTTTTTTGTATGCTTTCCGGGTCTGATCTATCAGGATAGATACGACTGTCATGACTGATGCTTCTGACGAATAACGGCGATCTGGATATCACGACGTTCAGATGATTTTCATTCGGCGTCCTTGAACTTGTTCAGCGTTATCCGACTCGTCATCGGCCTGTCCTCTTGGCGCATTCCCAGCGGCTTCCTCTTAATTCTTCTCTTTTCCAGCGTGGGAGACTCTGCTTGCTTGTTCGATTACCCTATTCCTTTCTAGCGTTTGATGAAGGAATACCAGCATTATGGTCTGGTCTGGTCTGGTCTGGTTGCTTTTGCTTCTTTTTTTTTTTGGTTTTCCTTCCTAAGCCGTTTGGGAGGCAGGCATGGAAATATTGATTGTTCGGAGTTATAAGGTGGATCGCAATCGCAAGGGATAGGTAGGAGGTAATGTATCACGGCGTTTAATGATACGATCGATACTTGTATGTTTGTTGTGTGTTGTGTTAGGTACCTTAGGTAGGTAGAGAAATGAAAGTCAAGAATCTTGTCGTCGTCGGTTAGGTAGTCAGTGGTTTTAGGATTGTGAGTGAGTGAGTGAGTGAGTGAGTGAGTGAGTGAGTGAGTGAGTGAGTGAGTGAGTGTGTGAGTGAGTGAAAGTGTGGTTTTTGGATTATTTACTGTTTAATAGGTAAGAGTGAAGTTGGTGCCAGTATTGAGAGACTGGTCGCATATATTTTGTTTTGTTTATTTACCCAGAACCTACCCCTCCCCTTTTCACCCCTTTCTTCAACCAACCCCCCCTTTCTCATAACTACAATTCCTCCCCTCGGTAAACAAGCCTTCTTTCTTCCTCCTTTCTTCTATTCTTCTCTCGCACAGCACTCACTCACTCAGTCTAGGTTTTTTCAAGACGTTGATTTATTAGATTATTCTGGTTTTTTCTTGGGGGGGGGGGGGGGGGGGGGGATGTATGCTTCATGCTCAATTCTTGTTTGTTTGTCCATCTCGAGCGCTTTCTAGACCTTCAATATGTACATTCATCCGGTGGCGCATACAGCAGTATAGTAAGTATATGTACTCTCAATTCGAATTATCTACAATGAACATTACTAATAGATCTAAATCTAAATATCATCTAAGGTATATCGTTTTCGTCATCTTATCATCATCACTGAGCATAATATTCCTGAACCCATGCCACGATCTGCGCAACTTCATTATCGATCACTGTTTGAACACCCGCGTTGACCTGCCCGTTCTTCAGCCTCAGATCTGAGCAGTGGAACCCGCCAGGAATGATCTGGACCGGGTGTTGAGCCGTCGATTGGAGAGGGCCGCCGGGGCGGAACTCGGATGATACGCCGGATGTGCGCCAAGGGTCGAATTCCCCGTTGGTCCAGATGAGACGGGTGGTGTCTTCTAATCGCCAGCCCTGGGTGTGCTTGTTAACTTGGTGAACGTTGTTGTTCGGGTTGATGGCGCTGCCGTATGTATATCCGTTTACGGTTGGAAAGTAGAGGGAGCATTGGCGTTGGTAGTATTCCGCTGTAACAAGACGGGAGACAATGGTCGGTGTGCTCCTTGGTGCTCCATCCTGCCAGTAGGCAAACGGCTCGTTGCAAAGCATCCAGTTCCATTGTCTGTCGGCGGAGATAGCGGCGGTGTCGTTGATGTGCGTGTGGCTGAAGATGTAGTTGGACGGATCGTAGCTATTCAGACATGATAGGTCCGTTGGAGACTCGTAGCCATAGCCCTGGCAGTAGCCGGGGAGGATAGTGGTATTGACATAATTGGCGTAGTTAGCAAGAGCCTTCTCCAAACCCACACCATTTTCATCAGGTGTATCGGCCTGTCCGGGTTGGACGCCCTATGGAATATGGTCAGTAGGATCCCACTGAAGGAAAGGCAAGGAATTCACCTCGATGGCATCACAGAACTGGAAGAAGCCAGAGTAGCCTGTGTAGAAGCTGTTCGATTGCCATAGGTATGGGCCGTTGGCAAGTACACTGCACAATAGGTCAGCTTGAGTCTGAGAACCACGTCGTTTGGCACATACACAGCAAAATCGTCATTGTGTTCGACAGCTTCCATTCCAAACATAGCTTTCAATGAGGAGATCTGGGAGGGCGTGCCATGCATCAAGATATTGTCTATATAATCGATCACAAGGGTAACGTCTCTGGAGCAGTTGACGGGCATGCCTTGCTGGATTGGAACAAAGTATTGCCACTGTACGTACGTTAGGTGATGGTTTTCCAGAGGGACTGGGATGGCTCACGTAGTCATAGATGGCCTCCACTGGTGCACTGGAAGCATGGTATGCCCAGAAAGTACCAGGGGATGTAGATTCCGTCCAAGCTGCGATCGCACCCGAATAGGATCCGCCCGAGAGAACCCACGGTGCCTTGTCCGCATTGCTGCTGTGATTAGTGTCGAACGGCAGGTCAATGGTCTTTGCGATGTTGACGAAGTCGGCAATGGCATTGCTCAAAGTCAAATATTGGAGAGTCTCGGCATTCAGGTCGTCGTATGGAGAAGACTCGCCCCAGTATCGGTCTACATTGTTATCAGTAAACGAACCCTCGCCCAACGGGGCGGGGAAACCCACGCTCTACCATAACGACCGCGCCCTTGATCTCTTGCGCATAGAGACCGGTGATGGTGACATTGGTCAAATAATCACCATAACCCGACGCGGAAATCTCGCCCGGTGTAAAGAACACAACCTGTTCGATCAGTTCCAATCTCCAATGACGGTGGCTGGGAGGCTCACAGGTGAGCCCGGGCCGCCCCAATACTCTGAATTCCAGAAGAACCTCTGCTGGAAGGTTCCCGCACTCGGGTTCTCATGGTCTAGTAACTGCGTAAAGAAGCCAGAGCCGGTAGTATTGGAGGCGACTCCTGCGGCGGGGAGCGAGGACCCCTCTTCGACGGGCGGGAGCAAGCGTCCGAGATGCAGGAACTGATTCTCGGCCGTCGCACTGGCAACGAGCAGCGAGAGGGCGGAAAAGATGGAAAACCTCATGATGCCCATTGTCCAACAAGGTCAATTGGCCAAGAGAGAAAGGGAGAGAGAATGAGAGAGCGTGAAAGAGGGATGGGGGACAGGAAATACCAGCAAAGAGAGGAGACCCCAACCTTTTCAACGATTCCAACCTCCTGGTTTGGACAAGACTACGCCGTCGACCGGATGGCAGGGCCATGTAAGGACGTGGTAGTTGTCGCACATGGAATGTTAACCACCTACCCCATTCAACCTCTTCCCCCGGTTCGAGGCGGTCTGTGAGGGCGGGACAGAAGATTTGTGGTTAAATGAGAGAGAGAGCGTTATCGTATTTATCGTATCAGCGTACCTTAATTATCGCCCCTTGCTGTTGCGGGACGATGCGATTGGACGGCCCCTGGAGCGGGCAGAAAGGGAGCGAGTCCCAGATGGGAAGGCGGTCGGCTGGGGTAGCTGGACCGTACCTGATTATGTAATTCCTAGCCTCTCGCGTCGCATTTCCGGTCTTTCAAGGGTTTTTGCCTTGCCTACCTACCAGGTACCTTCCCTTACCTACCTACAGCATCTCAGCATTGGAACAGAGCATCGATCATCACGAGTGATCAACACCAGAGTCGCTGGCCCACGAGTCTCGAAGACGCAGATGGGTGGGTGAACGAGAATAAATACCGCGTCTGGCCATGGGACTCGGTCTTCCCGTAGGGCCGTAGGCCCATGGCGTAGGCCCATAGGGGCCCGGACGGCTGACATAGATGGTGACGGGGTGCAGAGCCGCCAGCCGCCGCCCCTGGTTTGGATTCGAGCTGCCGCATGGGGGGAGAGCTGCGCAATACTGTGCAATACTGTATTCTGTATTGGTATGTTCTTGTATTGTGTCGTATGGGGACTAATGCCACAGTAAGCCGTGCATACGGTAAAGAGTTTCCATCCAGTTGTTCGTTCTCTATTCTCCCCAGACATCTCTAACAACCTCCTATTCACAATGACCGCTGCTTACATGGCACGTGCTATACGCTTGTTGATCCTCCAGGACCCCTCCCCTTCTGCCCAATATCCAATGCAATATGCCCGCAAAGCCAAAATGCACGACACGCCGATGCCGTCGTCTTCCATTCTGCTTAGGGCCTCTTCAAGCCATAGTCCTTCCGGGGAGAAAGAAGCAGTTGTCGGTGGCCTCTGATCTCTCTCTGATACATGCAATTCTTCTCATGTAATGCTTTCTCCTCCTCCACATTCCGGGCGAGGGGCGACGGCCGGATTATCGATAGTCCGCGATAAGGAAGTCTTATCGATTTGCCGGAGGTGAGCTGCGCATCGTCGACCACATCAACCATCCACTCTTGCACCAATCAATCAGTCCTCCCTCACCGTCCCATCTGAGAGCAGGTCCTCGTTCCCATTCTCTGCCTCCCGGGACTTTTATATTTATATCTCCCTTCTTCGTCTCCCTCACTTCCTGCACATATTAACGTATACCCAACAACAACCACTCCCTTCTTTCCCTTCCCCTCCATTCTCCCCCTCTCTCTCACCGTCTCTTCCTCTCCCTCTCTCGATCATCACCTAATCCTCACTCACTCACTCACAATGTCCCAATCACTCCCCTCAAACGTCCACGTCTCCTCGCATCCCTGTCTCCAAGCCAAGCTCTCGCAGCTGCGGGACAGCACCGCCAATTCACGAGAGACCAAGGCCCTCATCCACGAGATCTCCCTCATCATAGGCTGTGAAGCCCTCGCCGCCAGCCTCACCACCAAGAGCGGTCCTCCCGTACGTACCTCCCCCTCTTCTCTTCTCAATAATATCCACCCAACTGATCCCCTATCCGCGCAGGCCAAATCCCCCCTCGGCTATGAATACACCACCACTACCATCTCGCCCTCCACCATCTCCCTCGTTCCCATTCTACGATCGGGACTCGGTATGGTCGGTGGTACGTCTCTCTCCTCCCCCCTCTTCTGTTCCGAACCCCCTCAAAAAGAGAACCATACTAACCCCCCCGAACAGCCATAGAAACCCTCCTCCCCGCCCCCGTCCCCATCCACCACCTCGGACTCTTCCGCGAACCCTCCACCCTCCAACCCGTCGAGTACTACAACAACCTGCCCTACCACCGGCCCTCCTCCCCGGGCGCCTCCCCCGCCTCCTCCCTCGCCATCCTCCTCGACCCCATCATCGCCACCGGCGGCACCTGCGCCGCCGCCATCCAGACCCTGAAGGAGTGGGGCGTGCAGCGGATCCTCGTGATCGCCGTCCTGGGCGCCCTGCCCGGCGTCCTGAAGGCCGCTGAGGAGTGGCCCGAGGGCACTGAGATCTGGGTCGCTGGCGTCGATGAGCAGGTTGATGCGAAGGGCATGATTAGACCCGGCCTGGGCGATGTAGGGGATCGCTTGTTCTTGACGATTGGGAAATAATAGCTGGATGGATGGATGGATGGGTAATGGGGGATCTGACTGACTGATTGCTTCTTTCTGTGCCTGTACGTTACGTTACGTTACGTTACCTAGATATTAGATATAGATTTTCATATATCTATCTAGGAATTATCTAAACAAAACAAAATGAAAGCAAAATGAAATAAAATAAACTTAAAAAAGCAGCATGATCAAAATTCATCCACTCATTCAATTCATATCCATAATCCCCTAAGATACCTATCTACCTTATCCTCTTCTTATTACTACTATCAACTACTACTACCTATAATAGCCACAGTAAGTAAGTAAGGTAAGTAATACTTCCTCCCTCTCAATCAATCAAGATTCTCAAATCAAGCGTGGGTCAGTATTCGGATGGGGTATTTTCCCCCCCGCCCCTCCCTCCCTCCCATTTTATTCCATCCATTCCATCCATTCCATTCCATTATGCCATATATCATTAATTTCATCATTCTTGCAATCCACCAATCCATCCCTCCATCACCACCAATAAATCCAAATTCAAATCTGCCATTCAACCCCCTCCTCTCTCAACCCCACCGCAAAATTGCAAGATTGTGATAGCGGGCGGGCGGGGCTCGGTACTTGGGGTGGAGAGGTTGTGTTGTGTTTGTAGGTAATAAGGGGGGTTTTGTGGTAGGGCGGGGGTGAGAGCTGATGTTGGTGATGCTGGTGAGGTTCTTGGTGTGTGGGATTTTTTGGGTAGGTAGGTAGGGTGGAGATTGACGTATGTGTATGTATATGAGGTGTGTATCACACGCTTCATGATACATACTCGGCAGCTATCGCTCGCAGCGCTGACGCAAGCTCCTCAGCGCGGCATGCCGGGAGCCAGCAAGCCTCTCACCCTCTCGATGCGCTGGACCGCGCCCTCGAGCCGCTCCAGCCGCTTGCGCTTCTCGCCGTCGCGGCGCTCCAGGACCTCGACGCGCTCCTCGAGCTTGGCGCGCGCCTTGCGCTCCGCGGCCACCATCTCATTAGCCTGCATGAAGAGCTGGGCGCTGAGCTCCTCCAGCTCGCCGGACGCCTCGCTCAGCTTGCGCTCGGCGCCCTCGCGCAGGCTCTGCTCGCGGTTCAGCGCGGCCACGAGGTCGGTCGTGGAGGGGGGCGTGACGGGCGGCGGGAAGGGGTGCGATTTGAGATTCGGCGTCGATTTGCGCGATGAGAGGAAGGCCGAGAGTCGGTTCGAGAGCCCCCCGCTGGGGGTCGATGAGGAATTGGAGTTTCGCGTGGGAGAGGGCGAGCGCTCGTCGAAGGGCACGCTGCTTATGGCGGACTCGGGACGGCCTTCGGGTTGGAGCTGGCTGTTCTGGGCGCGCAGCTGGGCGATCTCGTCTTCGTAGTCGGCCCATTTGTCCACTGTGCTTGGTGTTAGTAGCTGGGGCTGGAGTTTTGGGAGAGAGAGGAGAGGAGCTTACCAGCTGCGGTGGCCTTTTGCGTTAGAAGCCGGACTTGCGCTTGGAGGTCCTCGATCTGCTTCTGGGCGTCGAGAGCAATGGAGGGGCTGGGCAGACTGATGCCACAGCTGGGACAGGTACACTCTGCTTGGTCGGCTTGGGCCATTGTCAGAGTCACTGTGGTAGTAGACATTTGCTCGGGTGTTGTGGTTATGAGACTGCCCACTGCCAGCCAGTTTCTTTGTTGTTGTAGAGTAGTGTCGTAGTGTCGTAGTGTCTTGTGTTTCGTTTCCGGAGGCTGGTGATGGGGCGTTGTGAAGCCGCGCGAACAATTCGGCTCGGTTCCGACGCAAGCTGGTGTGCAGAGATGAATGAGGAGAAATCGTGAACGAATAGTCGGAGGCAACGGGAGGATCAGGTTTGTATGTGTGTATGTTGTATGTATGTTGTAGTTGTTTGACGTCGATGTGCTTGCTGCGCCCACGCTCTCTGGTTGGGTGTGCCGAAACAACCCCTGTGGCCTTTCTTCATGTATCCGCGTACCTGAATGGCGTCGGATTCTGATTTCTGCCTCGGCTTGGTGGGTGGCTGGTATTTTGCTGGCGAATAATGCAATGATTCCGAGTTTTACGGCATCGATGTCATCGAGTTGGATACCCGGCTACTTCAGTCCTTGCACACCGTCATCCTGGAGGAACAATCGCAAGTCTCCATCTCCAATTATCGCATCTCGTGCCCCCCAGCACTGCTGTCACGGGGCCGCCCATCCTTCATCCTTCGCGGTAAGGTCAAGCGCGGGGGATTTTCATCAGCTTCACATGAGCGCCCACCAACCCCACCATGGTTTCGAGTAATCGTTGGGTTGTACGTATCGACCTTCCGCGACATATTCGGAGGAGGATCGGAAAACTATAGTGTAGTATAAGTTATAACCAACAGCATCAGATACCCTGAGCTACCCAGCTACCCAGCTACCCAAGTCTGCACGGACACTTCCCTCCAAACCTTCTACTCGTTCTAGCGTTCGATCCAATTTCTAGATTGAGCCCGAAAATAAACATGGCACCGTTCGTTTTCATGGTGGATGAAGAGGCCAACTGCTGCCCTCCAAACCCAAAGTGGTGATGAATTAACTATCTACATTGCCCCAGTATTTGACGTATCCGGAAGACGTTTGCAAGACATATATATTTTGGGCTCCCATGATCCAGCTTATTACAGTGTTCTCCCTTGTATTTATTACTCGTGCTGCTATGTTAGTTTTGAAAGAAGGGCAAGCACTTGAACCGCACGACGAAAATCAGGGAATCTATCAAGGGTCACACTCATAACGTAACGTAGGCATGCGTGTTCTGTTTCTAGATTACTGTTATTCAGTAAACCTCCCAGTCTAAAGTAAACAGCTACCTACCTAAGGTATCTTACCTAAATTTGGTAGTAACCTCTGGAGGGTAACAAGTATCCTTTGAACTAAATCCACTTTACCAGGAACTAAATTCTATGCCTTGCGCTTCTCGTACGGTGAAAATAACTTATAACATGATACAAGCGCCAAAATGCGGACATTGATTTTGTACCAGAATATCTTAGAGCAGTACAGCAACTGAATTCAACGTCCTGCCGGACCTGCTCATAGCTCGTTCTCGCGAACACGGCTGGTGGTGGTATGCTGTTCTCGACTGGGAGATTTTAGTGTAAGGAATACACGGATTGGAATCTCTTCACTCTCTTGCGGGGGGTCGGAGGAGCTCACTGCCGTCCCTTGACTTGGGACGTCCAAGGGATTGGTAATGGAAATAAAGCTTCTTCCCGCTATCGTCGAAGCAATGAGACTCACAGGAGCCACTTTGCATATGAAAGAGCCTATCAAGGCAGTGCCATCATGCCTCTCAAGATTGCACAGGGCAGGCCACCTGGTTCCAAAATCTTAACACCCGACGTCTCCTTTAACAGCCGCAAAGCTTCTTCTCTCGCTCATGACTCTTCGATCATTCATCTGGGTACTGACCAGATGATACACAAAGAGAATCACCCACACAAGCAGCACAAGCAGGACCATCCCAGCTGCCAGGAACAACGAGGCTACAGAGAAACCATAAGAAGCGTTCTCAAAAGCTCGGCCACCTCTTGCCACAGCGACAACTACCTGCATCGCTGATAGAGCCACAGATATTACAGCAAAGACTGCCAGCAACCAAGCAAAATTCCGGGCAAAGAAGTCCTGATACCACGTCGATATTGTCATATATCCTCGAACAAAGTCTCGCCAGTTGAATCGGGTGAGACGATAAATCTTATCCAACCGGGATAGCCGCAACTCGCCATACTGGAATCTCGGCGAGATGCCACGCAAAGACTGCAAATCCATGTGGTCGAGGAAATCGCCCGTAAATTCTGTCCACGTCGCCCAGTCGATAATATGCGGCAGCAGCCCCTTCTCATGTGCGATGCGGAGGTCGCTCT
The DNA here is from genome assembly GCF_003019875.1 of Amorphotheca resinae ATCC 22711. Classification (NCBI taxonomy): domain Eukaryota; kingdom Fungi; phylum Ascomycota; class Leotiomycetes; order Helotiales; family Amorphothecaceae; genus Amorphotheca; species Amorphotheca resinae. The sequence continues at coordinate 580,674 of NW_020194479.1, forward strand.
CATGTCTAACAAGCCATGCATACGAGAGCAGGAAGCTACAAGCAGCCTCGAACAGTTGCTGGGTCTTGCATAGCTTCTGTTCCCAGCAGTCGAGATTGAACAAGAAAGTCGGGAATGGTTTTACAAAGATGCGTGTCTCGTACCAAACAAGGTGCTCGTTAACATCCTCAGTTATGAGGATTTCGCGGCCCAAAAGCAGTTGTCGATGCAGAGCTCTCGCGCAGCCGGGAAGGCCAGCTAACCACAGGTATGTCTGGATCTCATCAAGGCGCTCAGTTCGAAGCTCCTTTGTATAATACGCATCTTGTTCGTCCTTTGTTCGTACGAGAGTATTGCCGCAACGCACGGCTGCGGGCAGGATGTGAGGAATCGAGGTAGTTAGCGTATTGCGTGGAGTTTCATTATCAGTTGTGATTTGTGATGGTGAAGGCAGAGGGACGGGTCGAGAAAAGGGTGGTTTTAGCATCGAGAAAAGGGTGGTTTTAGTTCTATAGGCCAAAGAATCATTGAGATCTCAGGTTGTCAACGTCACGAAATGGCTGAGACAATCGTCTGGAATCCTCAGCCTTATTGGTGGCATATCGATCGCCGAGATCACGCGAATCTTGTGACGGACAAGTAGATCTGCAGACCCTCAATATGTGAGTTAGATATGATCGCTTGCGCAAGTCCTAGTGAAGACTTCTCCACAACCTTCGCGCGTCGGCTCGTGCCGTGACCCCATCGATAAGAAGATTGGACGTCTACCTATCTGTAGGGCCATGAAGGAATGATCAGAAATTACATCGATTATTTGAGCCTGCCCAAACCATTAGAGACTGATCCTTCTATGATGGCTCTCCAAAGCCCCTCCTCGTATTCAGGCTTTATCAAGTGAAAGGCTATCTGCGGCACAAATGGCCCCCACTGCGAACCTCATTTCTGCGGCTGAAGTCATCTGACGCCTTCGAGCAACAAATCAGCCTCATAAGCAGGAATATTTCACCTGAACGACGATAGATCTGTGGCCTAAGGGGTTTTTAATACACGAACTGCATGGTTCCTTAGCCATGGCTAGCAGCCCTCGATCAACAGTCTTTCGGGTGACTGGCCTCCCTCTCGACAAGTCTGAGCTCGACATCAAGACGACACTATCCGAGACGATCCGCGATCTCTTGACGGAGGATGAGCGACAGCGATTCGGGTTGACTATTGCCTGCGTCCCTTCATGTGACAGCAACCAGACCTCGACTGCGCTGCTGGAATTCAAAGGCGGCACTCCCAAGTTCCTATCGCAGCTCGACGTCAATCCTCTCGGCGATTGGCAGATCGAGATGGGAGATGAGGATATCAACTTTGATCGCCATTTCTTCGGCTTTACCCAGCTGCACCCACGGCTCCTGATCAGCCGATCACTGCTGAGTACTTATAGTTCCTGTCGACGTGTGCAAACCTCATGCTAACCTACCTGACTGCAGCATCATCGCCATCACGGGCCTGGACGGACATGCGTATGGCTCGTGGCGGGGAAAGGGCAACCTTGGGCGAATGTGGCTTCGTGACTTCCTCTCGAAAGATCTCGAACAATGATCTACGGGTATAACTCGAAGCTATCCAGCCACGGCATCGACACGATCATGGATTATGGGCGGGAATTCTTAGAAGGGATCAAGAGGGTCAGGTATACGAAAGAGGTAGGAAGAAACGGTTGGCTTTGGTCAGTAGCTTTTCTGATAAAGGCGTCTGCTAGCTCAGGGAGCGACCGCTCTTTTTCGTCGCACATAGCTTTGGGGGGATCATATTAGCTCATGTAAGTCTGACCAGCTAATGGCTAGGGACTGGCATACATACAGGAAGACTAATGTTCTTAGTGCCTCGTGAAAGCGGTGCAGACGGATGAAAGCGGCCATGCGACAATCGCAGCTTTGCACAAGGCGACCTACGGCATCTTATTTTTTGGCGCCCCGCACAAGGGCCTTGTGATCGATGATATCCAGCGTATGATAATGAGAAAGGACGATCATCCGAGGGCGGAGCTCCTTGAGCAGATCAAATCTAAGTCTGATCTCTTGATATATCAGCTTGCGGACTTTAAGAATCTGATCCGTGATCGGAAGATTGTCAGCTTTTACGAGACGCAGCAGACACGGCGATTGAACCTGGTAGGGTGTTTCTGTAAGCTCTAGTGTTGACAGTGGAAAATTGGTTAACACAGCCTGTTAGGACCCCGAGACAGGATTATGGGGTCGAACAGGGTCGTACATGACAGCTATCGATTCTGGCTCGGCTCTTCTCGACCTTCCGGACAGCGTTGAAGTCAAGATCCCGGTCAACGCAGATCATTCTCAGATTGTCAAGTTTGATAGTCGCAACGCCGAAGCATATAAGACGGCGGCGGGATATCTGAAGCAGTTTGAGCAAGATGCTAGAAGAATTGTTTCAGATCGATTTTGTACGTAACTCAGTATCGGGTGCGAGACTGATGTCAATTTGGCTTGAAGCTACAAGTTTCTTTTGGCATTCTAAATGGCCTTTCGGCAACTTCCCATCTCGTCTCTTACCTAATTTGAAATTGAAAGCTAACTGAGATGACCTTTACAAGCACCTGCCCGGAGGAAGAGACCACCTACATCTACCGTTCCATTTGATAGAGACAGGAAGTTTGTCGGAAGACAAGATATTCTTAAAGATCTGGAATCACACTTCTCCCAGGCAGACTCTCACAATCGAGTAGTACTTGTAGGATTGGGGGGAGTCGGGTACGTCTCTGTCTGCCCTTTTTGCGTCGTTTCTAACAAGGGCCTAGTAAATCACAGATCGCCATTGAATACTCATACCGGCTCAGGGCTAAAGACCCTCAGATATGGGTGTTCTGGGTTCACGCGGCTACCGCCGAGAAATTTGAACAGGCCTACAAATCCATTGCTACTAAACTCGAGCTACCCGGCTGCGACGATCCGAAGACCGACGTCTTGGGCCTGGTTTCGAGATGGCTTGGTGATGTCGACAATGGTCGTTGGCTTATGATACTAGATAATGCAGACGATATCGACGTGTTTTTCCAGAGACAACATAGATCTGAAGACAGAGACAACACTCAAAATGCTGCTCCACTGTCGAGCTATATCCCGCAGACTGCAACTGGATCTGTCCTCCTCACTACACGAGACCGAAGAACTGCGTCTTGGCTCAGCACTGGAGACCCGAGCGCTATCACAGTCGATCTGATGAAGCCGGACGATGCCGAACTATTACTTCGTAATAAGATCCCAGATGGAATCTCTGACCACTCGGAGCGAACCGAGCTTGTAAAGGAGCTAGACTGCCTCCCACTTGCGATCACTCAAGCCGCTGCGTATATTAGTGCCAGAGTAACACGGATGACCGTGAGGAGGTACTTGACCCTATATCAACAAGACGAAAGAAGTCAATACCGACTATTAAACGAAGAACATGGGGATCTAAGACGGAATCCCGGTGTTCCCAACTCCGTGATCAGGACCTGGCAAATCTCATTTGATCAGATCAAGCGGAGTCAGCCAAGAGCTGCCGAGCTCTTGTCTTTCATGGCTATGCTTGATCGTCAAGGCATTCCAGAATTCCTGCTCGGTGTTAAATATCCTGATCCACTTGATCTTGAGGAGGCTCTAGCCCCTCTACATGAATTTTCTTTGATCACGACAGAGAAAGGAGGCAAGAGTTTTGAGATGCACCGGCTTGTGCAACTCGCGACGAGGAAGTGGCTAGAGAAGGATGAAGAAACTGAGAAGTGGCAAGGAGAGGCAATAAATGCGCTGTCAGAAGCTTTTCCGACCGGAGAATATGACAACTGGAAGACATGTGAGGCCTTGTCGCCTCATGCTCGCGAGGTGTTGAGGTGTGGGTTGACATCTGAGCAGTATCTTCTCACACGCGCGTATCTTTTGTACAACATGGCTTGGTATAGCCATCGCCAGGGCCGCTATGTTATTGCTCAAGAGGAGATCCAAGAATCTCTAGCTATTCAAGAACAGCGTCTTGTCGATGGTCATTTGAGCATCTTGAGTAGTACAAGGTTAATAGCTGTAGTGCTATATGGTCAAGGCAAGTACGACGAGGCAGAGACGATGAATCGGCGAGCGTTAGCAGGATACGAGGAGGTACTAGGGCTAGAGCACCTTAATACGTTAGCGACTGTATATAACCTCGCTTTAGTACTACATGATCAAGGCAAGTACGACATGGCCATTGTTCTCTACAACAGAGCTTGGAATGGCTTCAAGAAAACCCTCGGGTCAGAACATCCGACGACCCGAAGATGTTCTGACTATCGTACTGATATGATCGAGGAAATGGAATTACAAGATAATTAAGAGCGAGGTGGGATATGATTCTGGGAATTTCACAAGGGCAACCTGGATGTGTTGGGCGTGTCATCTTTCACAGAAATTCTGAGCCAAAGAATGAGAGTTGAGACATCACAAGTGGCATGAGACCTGGTCATTGTGACTATGAAATGTCATTCTCTAGTAGGTATCCTCAACCTCACTGGCCACGATCCTTGAGCTGCGTCAGATAGCACCTGGATCTGCAGCATCTGTCGACGCCTCCTTATAGAACGTATGCCCAACGCTTTAGAAAAGACGGGGAAATGTTCAACCATGTCGAGATAACTGCGAATATCAGTCCGGATAGGATCACTAGTACTACTAGCTACGGACTAGAGAGTTTGCCAATCTTATCATCACTCAAATCAAAAGCGTGGGCATCAAGGACAGGCAGCTCAACCTCAAGGGCGAATTTCTCAGGAACGGATGGTACAAGGCCCAGTGAGACCAGGAGTCAAGCTTGAGGCAGGGCAAGTGAAATCTGAGTGGAATTGGTGCAGGGCTTTTCTGAGAGAAGGAATGTAACGATTATGACTTCGTTAACCCTTCTAGACAGAGGCAACTAGGAAAGCATATATGGCAACATTCCCTGCGCACCACCCCTCAAATCCCGAGAAGACGATAGAGCAAGGCTTGTTTAGAGAAAGGACACTACTGGAGGAAGGACAATTGCGAAAGGTAGAAGACAGAGAAACAAAGGTTGAACATCGTCTCGTTCCCGATCCTAGTAGGTACGTTCTACGTTGTGAGAAGCCATGAAGTGCTGGTTCACGTGATCTGCCACCCGAATCTTGCTGTTCCATTGCACCAATCGGATGCTTGGGACTTTTGCTCAAACTTTTGTTGCACATCGCATTTTCTGCAGGCCCTCTGCGTATGCGATAGGCACCGGATAGGCACCGGATAGGTACCTTAGCGGAGCAACGTGCTCCCGAACTACGGTATTTTTACGGTGTGGGAGAAATAAACGGTGTGAGAGCTTTGGCCCGTCACCACACGGTAAGCGAATACTACACGGTATTCGCTTAATTTCTAGTATAGCCGTACGCGACGCGGGCTTAGCAAATAGCCAGGCCCCTTACTAGGCTTACCTTACGGGACCACTACTATAACCACTACCCTAATTACTGCCCGCACACTACGCGCGCATCACTTTTCGCTAAATCGAGCGATTCTTACGTCTAATTATTTTAAACGTCGGGCTCTATCAAATCACAGACTTCCGAGTATAATTTGTGCCTTAAGTACAAGGCTACTAGAATTCTACCGACGGTTTTCGTTCGGCGTTCGGGAGCTTAGTCATAAATCTTTCGCTTACTATAGTACTACTGTCTAAATCTCCTACACCGTAAAAATACCGTTTACTCTCGCTTACCGTATCTACACTATAGTTCAGGATCTCTTTGCTCCGCTAAGGTAGGCACCGGACAGGTCCCGGGTCAGTCCCAAGTTTTTGATGGATGTGGGATTTACGAAGCTTCATACTAAGGTACCTAGGTAACTAAGGTAAGGTAAGGTATCTTTCTTTTTTGATGCTTATCAAGTGAAGAATTATATGACTTCTTTCCAACGCAAGAATAACAAATCCGTGACTTGCATCAGTGCCAGCCAAATATACCTAAGGTACAACTTTAAGGCTGCGCCACGGTAGCCACAGCTTGTGGCTGATATCCGAGATCTGAAAAGTGTCCATATCAGCGATTAGAAATCCGCGTCTCCTACAAAAGCAACATCCATTGGAAACCCCCTTTCACTATCCAACATTTGATAGGGATTTCAATAAACACACATATTTCATAATGGTTCTCATTAGGAACCTCTTCCTCGCCGGCCTGAGTGCTACGCTCTCGCTGGCTGCCGGCCCCGGTTCAGCCCCGCCCTACGAGAAGTCAGAGGTCATTGATCTAATCCCCTCGAACTTCGACAAGATCGTGTTGTCCGGAAAACCAGCTCTCGTTGAATTCTTTGCACCGTGGTGCGGGCACTGCAAAAACTTAGCTCCGGTGTATGAGCAGCTCGCGCAGGAGTTCGCATTTGCCAAGAACGACAAGCTCACAATCGCCAAGGTCGATGCGGATAGGGAAAAGAGTCTGGGAAAGCGATTTGGTATTCAGGGATTCCCAACTATCAAGTATTTCGATGGGAAGAGTGAGACGCCGGAGGACTACAATGGAGGGAGAGATTTGGAGAGTCTCTCGCAGTTCTTGACGAAGAAGACTGGCCTTGTGCCAAAGAAGAAGGCGGTTGAGCCCAGCAAGGTTGAGATGCTCAACGACAAATCCTTCAAGGAGCAAATTGGCGGTGATAAGAATGTCCTCGTTGCATTTACTGCACCATGGTGTGGCCGTAAGTAGAACACTTCACCCACTGCCTATCCACAACCCTTTCTAACACAAATTAGACTGCAAGAACCTCGCACCAGTCTGGGAAACTGTCGCCAAAGACTTTGCCAACGAGCCCAACGTTGTCATTGCCAAGGTTGACGCTGAAGCCGAGAATGCGAAGGCTACAGCCCAGGAGCAAGGCGTTTCCAGCTACCCAACCATCAAGTTCTTCCCCAAGGGCAGCAAGGAGCCCGAGGCTTACACTGGTGGCCGCACGGAGGCCGACTTCGTCAAGTTCATCAACGAGAAGGCTGGAACACACCGCGCTCCTGGTGGCAGACTTGATGCGAACGGCGGTACCATCGAGGCTTTGGACACAATTGTTGCTAAGCTTAACGGAGGCACCAGCATCTCTGAGGTTGCTGCTGAGGCTACGAAGGCCGCTGCGGATTTCAAGTCCGGCGCGCAACAAAAGTATGCCGATTACTATATCAAGGTCATTGACAAGCTGAGCAAGAGTGAGACTTATGCTGCCAAGGAGTTGGCGAGATTGGACAAGATCCTCCAGAAGGGAGGTTTGGTGCCGGAGAAGCTTGATGAGTTCACCAGCAAGACGAACATCTTGAGGAGATTCCTTGCTGGGTCTGGAAAGGATGAGCTGTAGAGATCGAAGAATATGCGTGGCACCGAGGAATCAGGAAATTGACCTTGGGGCTTGGTGTCTTGTGCAATACTGAATGGATTTGTTTTTGATACTGTAGTCCATTTTGACTTGTATTATATTTAGGTGCCCTCTTAACGCCCTTTACAACGCCTTGTATATCCTATGTATCATACTCTCAGCCATCTCTCGTCACTCTTTATCTCGTCAAACATTCGTGATCACTTGCTCGCAGGGCTCCCCGCCCCCTCTCTTGTCTCTGTGCCGCTGCTTTGCAATGCAGCCTCAAGATTATCTAGCCGTCTTGACATATCGTCCACTAGAGTCCCGATGAGCCTAATCAACAAAACCATAGATCGGGAAGCAGAAAGACGTACTCTTTGAGAAGATCTCTTTAGACACGCTGGCAAATTTATTCGACAGGGAATTCAAGAGCTCGTCGACGACAGCGGACAGCTCGGCGGGAGCAGCGGCGTCTGATGTTACCTAGCACAGGGCAAAGTTGTTAGTAGAAGCGTCTTGGTAGTCTCTCTCTGTGGAAAGGGGAGAGAAGAGAGCCGGAGGGGGACGAACTGAATCCGCCGATTGCTGACTGTTGTTCAGCGCGCTGGAGGATGGGCTCGATGCCATGGTATCAGAGACGATGCGCAGCTCCAACAGATAGATAAGGCCTCGACGATTGACAATTGCACGGCGCGAAGAAATGCAGGGCTTCCCTTTGGCACGGTGCCAGAATCCGTGTGTTCCTGGCTTCTTGTTATTTACCTTAGATAAGTGAGCGGGCTGCACGGCTGAGGCAAGTGGATCCTTGCAGCCTTGCCCGACGGACGACCGAACAAAGTCGACACTCACGCGAGCTCCCCCAGCTCTCCATCTCAGCACTTCCATACCATTCAAACACACCAGTATATCTCTCCATCAGTACTGCCACTTTCCCATCCAGCCATGAGCTTCCCTCCCTGGCCTAAGGATAACTAAGATGAAGCTTCGCCCATCGCACGACACCACCCATCGCTCACCATGCCACCGCAAGCTCCCGCCGCCCAAGAATACGCCCGCTTCGTGCTCGTCGTCATCCTGCTCTTCTTCCTGTCCTCGTCCTCAGACAACGGGCCCCCGCCGGGCTTCGCAGGCTCGCCCCGCGACTACGCCGCCGCGAAGGTGGCGCGGCAGCGCCGGAATCTCGACGTGCTGAACACGACGCAGTGGGAGGATTTCGCGCCCCGCGCCGCCGACGAGCCGCGGTTCCTGAACCTGACGGGATTCCGCGCCGAGGACGACCTGCTCTGGGACCGCTTGGGCGCGTTCCGGGAGAGGGCCGCGCTGTTCACGGATGAGGCGGGCGGGAAGTGGAGGTTGGATCGCGAGACCCAGTTGAGGGCGGGGGTGTTGGGAGAGGTGTATGAGAATGTCACGGGTATCGTGGTGGGGCGGTGGGTGCGGTATACGGGAGACTTGGAGGGGGGAGAGGAGAGGCATAGGCGGTATAATCTGAGTCAGGTTACGCCGGAGGTCGAGTGGTCGGGGAATGAGGAGCTGTGGGATAGGAATATTACGGGGACGGAGGGAAAACTTATGCTGAGGGTCGATGAGAGGGATGTGGAGGCTGTGGATGTCGAGGGCTTGAGCCTAGGTTCAGGCTGGGTCAGAGAGGTCGCCGCCACTATGACCATCCAGGACGAGAGTAGTAGTGGTGATGGCTGGGATATGAGGATTCATGGGGTTCATTGGCCGAGACAAGGCGTCATGCTCATGACCACGACGAGCGACAAATTCGCTGGCCTCTTTGGCTTACCGCATCTGACCATGGATATGAATCACTTCACCTCGAGTAAGATGCTGCTCAACAAGACTTTGGAGAAGACGGTCGAAAAGATGGAGAAGGCCTATTGGACCGAGGTGAACAACCCCTGGTCATCAAGCTCAGATGGCCAGGGCGATTCTGCTTTGTCAACGCCGCATTGCGAGTATGTGGTCTATGTGCAAGTGTATCCACTGGACCTGGGTCTGGCCCTAAACGACGATTATATGGATACAGCCAGCATCGTACAGCAAATCGAGCAAGAGCTTCGATTTCCAAATGGGGCTCCCACTCCACCAGCACCGAAGATGCGAATGTCTACGGTCATATTCTCTCCCGATTGTGGATTTATGTTGGAGTCCAAAGGGCCTCCTGCCTTTCCCTCCGAAGATGGAGATCATCTTGTAGGCAGGAAGCAGGAAGTATTCTTACATCAAGTCCAAAGCTGGCTACTTGTCTATGCTGCAGTTATCTTTGGACAGGTGCTCCTTCTGAAGATGCAGTCAAAGGAAGCCTCAACACCTTCCACGGTTGGGCGGATCAGTATTTATACGATTGCAATGATGCTCATGGCTGATGCCTTGCTCTTCTCGAGTTTGTCTCTGTTGAGTGCAACAGCCCCGAATATTTTCCCTTCGGCTCTCCTGGCGTCCTTCGCAGCATTGATGTCAGTGGCACTCGGGGTGCGATTTATCACGGCTGTTTACAATGTTCAAGAGCCGGAACGGAGAGAAAGGTTGCGGGTTCAGCTGGCAGCTCAAGCAGCAAACACCCCTCAACCTAGCCCTGCACCGACTCCATCGTCTGCACCTATAATCACTGCTGCAGGGGCCGACACAGCTCCCCCGCCTGGAACAGCTTCGGCCCCAACCGCCCAGGCTACTGCCAACAATACCCCTATCATTATCCCTTCTGACCAGGACATCGACGCTGAAATCGCCGAAGTTGCCAACGCAGCCTCAGCAGTTCCCCGTCCAACGCTTCCAACCACGAATCAAGGAGCTACAACACCTACTCAACAGGTACCACGAGCCTCCAATTTCGGGGCTGTCTACGTCCAATTTGTCCTCGCCCTGACCTTCATCCTCTTTGTCTCCCTGTCTGCCCTCTCGTGGCCCGTCACATTCCGCACTTTTTACATCCACTTCCTCTCCGTAGCCTACCTCTCCTTCTGGGTCCCCCAAATCCGCCGCAACATAATCCGCAACTGTCGCAAAGCTCTGCTCTGGAAGTTCATCATCGGCCAATCCATCCTGCGCCTGCTACCTTTTGCCTACTTCTACCTACGAGAAGAAAACGTCCTCTTTTCCGAGCCTGACTGGAAAGCCTTCACCGCATTGGCCGGCTGGGTCTGGATTCAGATCTGGGTACTCGCCGCGCAGGAGATCCTCGGTCCCCGCTGGGGCATCCCCAAGGGCTGGACCGAAGAGGGCTGGGACTACCACCCGATCCTCCGCGAAGACAACGTCGAAGCGGGCGGGCTCCCCATCGGGCTGGTCCGCGCCCCCGGCTCGCCGACCCTCGAGCGCGTGCGCACCGGCGACGAGGGCAAGAAGTCCGACGGCCCCGCTCGCAACATCCGCACCGTCGACTGCGCCATCTGCATGCAAGTCCTCGAAGTCCCCGTCGTGGCCGCTGGCACCGACGCCTCGGCCGCGGGCGGCGTCGTCGGTATGCTGGGTCGTCGCCTCTACATGGTCACGCCGTGTCGCCATGTCTTCCATAGCGCGTGTCTTGAAGGCTGGATGCGGTTCCGCTTGCAGTGTCCTATCTGTCGTGAGAATCTGCCGCCGCTGTAAAGGCGGGGGGGGGGGTTATATATCATGAGCGATGGCGTTTAGGGTTAACATGGGAAAACTCTTTTCAATTGTATATATAGAGAGATTATTAACTGACAATGAAGATGAAAATGAAGCTGAAAATGAAGCTGAAAATGAAGCTGAAAATGAAAATGAAAGAGCTTGACTTATGAAGAATGTTATGAATTGAACAACGTCGTCTGAAGATTGATATTGGTATTACCTACAACTTATCACCATCGCAAAATACTCACTTTCACCTTGGTACCAAAGGAGGAGGGGGATCTTGGCATTTGTTCAATGCATATCTCATTTGGGCTTCCAAAATCAGATGCGTAAATACATTTACGAGTCATGACCTTCAACCTCTTAGGAAGTCCCGGAGACCCCGCTCAAGGACCACACCACCTACACCCAGAGCCACAATAGTCCAGTACCAAGGGTTCTGTACCTCGCTCAGCTTCGGCCAGAAACTGTTCTTCTGGCTCTTGTACTCCTGCAGTTGTTGGTATTTCGGCAATTTCTCCTTAAAGTAACGCTGCTCTTGATGTGCTTCGTTCTCCCTGTCCCCGCCAACGTAGCGTAAGAAGACGTAGTTGGCAATAGGTCCGAGGAGAACAAGTGGGTGGACGAATCCAGAGCTGTAAACTAATAGAGGGAATGAGGCATGAACGAGAGCGTCGCCAAGGTAGCTTTTGGCATATTATTAGCGTCTCTCAATCACTGAAGACATTGACGAGGCTTACTTTGGATGTCGGACTACGCTCCACACGCCGTCCGTGTTTAAACTGTTGCTATCCTTGTGCCTACCAAGCTGTACATCTGCCAACACCTCGAGCCCAAAACCAGAGCTGAAGAGGAATACAGCAAGACCATGTGCTAATCCAGCATACGCTGGTAGGTCCAAGGTAGTATTAGTACTGGCTTGAGGCTCCCGGAATGGCAGTGTGAATGGTAGCGTGATAAGAGTTTGGAAAAATGCTTCAGGTAAGAATGTCGTGAAGAATGCTTTGTTCCAAAACCCATGCTCATCCTTCACGACTTCATACCGTGGGTCGTCACGACCTCTTTCAATCCCTCGCGACGCGATGCGGTAGAACAGTCGTCCACCCCAGGCGGTAACAGCCCCGAGAAGCAGCTTTTCCGAGTAGCTGAGCGTCGAGAAGGCATCGGAGAGTGTGATATTCTCGTTCACAATGCGAGTCCCAATTGCACTCCACCATGCGTTGATGACTTGTCCAGAAGGCCATAGCCAATCTTTCGCTTCGACGCGGTCCGCTACACGGGCACCCGTGTAGGCAACGAGGGAGAGGCCAGAATGGAGACCAAGTGAGGGTAGAAGGGTCGATTTAAGGATACCAACGGCCGTTGTATTGACCTCTGGGCCTGGCAGCGTGAAGCTGGGAGAAGCAATAGGAGGAGGAGGAGCAACAACAGGCGGTGGTACAGAGCTTGGTGTAGGCTCTACCGGCTTGTCCAAGTCCGCTCCTCTTCTCAAGCCAAAGTGGGAAGCATAACGTTCCTGCTCTGCGCCCGGGCTGTGGCTAAAATCGAGTGACTTGAATGCCGCAGACGCTCTGCCTGGCTCTAGTCCAATGTGAGAGCCATATATTTCTTGTTCAGCCATGGTGACAGTACACACGCGGTAGAAGTCAAGATGTTATAGAGAGGGAGACATAAAGTGAAGATGAGGAGGAGGCGAAGACTTAAACCTATGAGAGGGCGCGGGGCCTGTAGAATCCCAGCATCTTGCAATGACGTTCGATGGTTATGTCACGACTCTTCTGTGGTCTTGCAATTGGAGTTGGCCCACAAAATGGACATGGAGAACCGGATAGCGCATACAAAGAGCGAGCGCGAGCGAATAAGGTGGATGGTCCATCTCTGGGTCGATACCTACTCGTAGATGGTTGGTGGTGAAAGCAGCCCTTGACCTCCTGGAACTTCAGCCTCGTGGGTTTTCGTATGTGGCGGCGGTCTCACGTGACCATACCCCTTGCGGCCGAAGGGGAAGCCGAAGGGAAAGGCTGACCAAAGCTTCCGTCGCGAAACCCCGAAACTCTGAAGGCAAAACAGTCTTTCCGCCCACCACCCTCCCTCTCAACCGCCAACCCGCATCCTTTCTTTGCATTCCGTTGGGTATTTGCGTTGTCGGTTTCACTATCATTTGGTTTTGCTTTTGGATTCGCATCCGCATTCGTTACCATGTTCAATTTTGGAGCAAAGCCCAACCCGAAAATCGCAGTCGTTCCTCCAAAGATCAGGGTCGAGAAAGCGCCTCCAGCAAAGAAACCCCAGCCGCTCCCCTCTAAAATCGCTTCGAAAACAGTTCAGCGACCTCAAGTTCCTACTCGCACATCGCCTGCAAAGTCCAGATCTGCCACTGCGACACCAGACAGGCTTGAGCCGCGCAAGCGCAAGGCTGTGAGACAGAAATCGCCCGTGCAACAAAGGATCGAGTCGGACAGCGACGATGACGACGTGGACAGTCCGGCGTCCTTTGATGAACCAATTAAGAGACACAAGTCTGACAGGCCTCCGGACCTGAACCGAAAGCTTCGCTCAGAGAAGGCCTTCTCCGAGGAAGATGGCGTTGTCTTCCCCATGATCCATGCTGCGGATATCGCTTCTACGAGCAGGAAATCAAAACTTGTCACTGCGGTAGAGGAGAAGAATGTTACTGTCGAGCTGAGGTATCCAAGTGCGTCGCAGCGGGAAAGGTATGCCAATATCCCAGTATCCGGTCTTCAGCTATGGAGCTGACCTTTGTTCACCTAGATACGATCTCGTCTTCGGGAAGGAACAAATCGATCCAGCACAAGAGATTTGCGATGTCGCGGAAATAGTCACCAGTATATATCTGACAGAGGAGGAGGCACTTCCATTCACAGATCCAAATTCCGGCATTATACGGAAGCTGGTGAGAGCGAAGAACCTGCTTTCAAGGGATAGCAGAAACAAGGAGTTACTAAACGGATTCAAAGACGCCGTGGATGTCTACAACAAGGCACTCGAGGTCCCTCTTAAGAACGGAAGTCTTGCCAAGAACCTCGACAGCATGCACTATCTACCTTATGATATGGTTCGTTTGATTCTCCGACAGGTTTATGATCGCGTGGTTTCGCCACAGGTCGACACCCTTAAAAACAAGAAAGAAAACAAAGAAAACACATATGGCGAACTCCTCCCACCTTTTGTGTCCAAAATTTTTGAGGAGACGCACCTGAAATCGGATCAGGTGTTTGTAGATTTAGGATCCGGTGTTGGTAATGTAGTTTTGCAGGCGGCATTGGAGATCGGTTGCGAGGGCTGGGGATGTGAGATGATGCCGAATGCATGCGATCTTGCCGACGCCCAGGAAAAGGAGTTCGCGGCGCGCTGTCGACTCTGGGGTATCCGGACTGGGGATGTCCGGTTAGTACGAGGCGATTTCATGCAAAATACCGCCATCCATGAGGCAATGAGGCGCGCGGATGTGATTCTTGTCAACAATGAGGTTTTCGGATCAATGCTTAATAGGGATCTGATCCATCTCTTCTTGGATGTCAAGGACGGGTGCAAGGTTGTCCATCTACAGCCTTTTGTCGGGTCGGACGATAAGATGAAGTCACGGACCCTCAACGATCCTGTTAACCTCTTTGACCGGATAGAGAAGCAGTACTTCGAGAATTGGGTGAGCTGGAAGTTCGAGTCGGGGAACTACTACATTTCCACGAAGAATGATCGGAGGCTTAAGGAGTTTGAACATTTGGGCTAATTGAGTTGAAGCTAGGTTAGAGCTTTGATTAGTTGGGGTTTGAACATGACTGTCTGGAATAGCATGACTGTAGTATGAATAGATGATAGTGACGATAAATAAAGAATACTCACACATGACATCTTAAAGTTGGCCTCCTTGCCATGACATGTTGTGACAAGAGGTCGTTCACCCCCCTAGTGCCTTGTTCATCTCATCGGCTTCAAGACCCTTACTAGCCATCCATCGATCGATAAGCTGCTGGTTATCCGCCTTGAGCTTCTTGACCTGTTTCTCAAAAGAATCAAGCTGCAAATTGAGCACACTGATCTCGTCTTGCGAATCCTAGACATAATAAGCAAACCCGGAAACCAGCATAGAGACAAAAGGGGGGCATACCACTAGGAACTTTGCCTTGCCCTTTAACTCCTCATCTCTATCCCTAACCTTCTGCGCGAGCACAGCGCGCTCTTTGGTAAGGTCTTGAACGAGTTTCGTGTCCGTTTTGGCCTTCGCTCTGAGTGCCACCAGCTCCTTCTCCGCGGCTGCGATTCGTGATTTCAGCTGTCCGTTCGCACGCAGCGCTTCAGCGAGATCTCGCCGGATCTGGGCCGTCCCATCGTTGGCAGGTATGGGCAGTGCGGGGTCTCTGGATACGGGTTCCGAACTGGGTGTACTGGCAGCCTTTTCAGCTTCGAGGGCAGCAGTTCGGTCGAGAAGCTTCGTGTCTTCTGGATATTAGCTTATGGGGTGCTAGAGCGGGTTAGGATGCTATTTACATGCTTCTATAAATTCGGGGCTGAAGCGCTCGTAGCTGGCCTTCTCTCGCTCGTCTCGTTCGTTGAGGGATTTGATGTATTCCTCCCGCCAAGAACTCATTTTTGGATCCTGCAATGTATAAGTTTGAGAAGCCGCATTGCTGGATCGACTCGTGAAGGTGTAGTGTTTGGCACAGAGGCCTAGAAGTCACAGCGATGTAATGCAGTGTGAGGAAGGGGTTTGATAGGGCGAAGCTCAGCGGCCTTAGCGCGGGATTTCAGACGTCGTCCAAGCAAGCTGGAGCTCCACCATTACAAGCGCTCCAAGCGATAGACATCAACACAATATCGCTTCATACGCAAACACCACCGAACGGGATTCAGTCTTTGAGTTATTAACTTCTTCCTGTATTGTTCTCCAAAACGATACATTCCGAGGCCCTTCCTTCACCCTGTGTGAGCACGCAGAGTTATCGCGCGACCGTCCCAGCCTCGGTAGCTTGCCAACACGATGTCTACTAGGAAGAAGGTCCTGCTCAAGGTGCGCCCAGCTTATATCCTCTCGAACCTGGAAGCTACGTGAGTGGTATACTAAATATGGTCGATCAGGTTATCATCTTGGGCGACAGCGGTGTTGGCAAAACAAGTTTGATGAACCAATATGTATGTCCAATGACTGCTTACTACACGCCGCGCAACCTACTCCGACAGTCGACATACTAGAACTAGAGGCTGATATCTGGGCAGGTCAACAAGAAGTTTAGTGCGAGCTACAAGGCCACGATTGGCGCGGATTTCTTGACGAAGGAGGTGTTGGTTGATGATCGTTTAGTGACTATGCAGGTACGCCGTTATGCTGCGCCAATACACTCAGACACCGGAGGCTGATGGGTTTACAGCTTTGGGACACTGCGGGACAGGAGAGGTTTCAATCATTAGGGGTGGCCTTTTACAGAGGTGCAGACTGTTGTGTACTGGTTTACGACGTCAATAACTCCAAGAGTTTCGATACTCTCGATAGCTGGCGGGACGAGTTCTTGATCCAGGCATCACCTCGAGACCCGGACAGTTTCCCATTTGTGAGTTATTTATGGTATTTTTGTGGGCCAGAGGCTAAGACCGAGTTAGGTTGTCCTTGGAAATAAGATTGATGTGGAGGAGAACAAGAGAGTGGTAGGTCACACGACCAGTTCTAAAGAGAACGCAATACTCACAAGATACTTCAGATTTCATCAAAACGTGCCATGACCTTTTGCCAATCTAAGGGCGGGATTCCATACTTCGAGACGAGTGCCAAGGAGGCTATCAACGTGGAACAAGCATTTGAAGGTCAGTAGCATCTCGTGTTATGTGGATTATGGGGACTCCTGCTGATGATTGAATAATTCCCCAGTCATTGCGAGAAATGCCCTAGCTCAAGAAGAATCAGAAGAGTTCAGCGGGGATTTCTCAGATCCGATCAACATTCACATCGAGAACGACCCTGGATGTGCCTGCTAGACTAGGGAGAGTATGGAATGTTTTTTCTTCGTTCTTGGGGTCCTTCGTCCAGGCTTTTTGTTACACTCTTCTTTGGACGTCTTGGGCTTGTTTATGCCAGGCAGTAGCAATCATGTGTATGTAGTTGAGGATCATTCATGGCGCTCTGGTGTCTGCGTCTCCTTGTCTATACAGAATGCATAATGCTTTCAGAGAGATTTCATGGCCTATTGATGCTTGTAACAATACACTTCTGGACGGCTCGCTCTGTACGATGTACATGAGGCAGTCTAGTAATCCTTGTAATAATACACTTCTGGATGTACGTATCTAAGGTAGACTATGTACGAGGCAATCCTAGGTAAGATACCTAGTCACCTGATAGGCACCCGTGATCCTGGGTTGATATCGGCACAGCATTCCTATCTGAGACAAGTCGGAGGGTCCAGTTGCTTATCAACTTAGTGGTTCATGGATAATAATTACTCCGTCCCCAACACGGCCTGCTCACGCAAGACTTTCTAACGATGAACAAAAAGCCTCAACATGTGCAGCCTACAATACCAATAGACCCTCGCTCTCAGGATTGTGGCCAGATCGATCGTTTTGCGGCGTCTATCCTTAAATTGTCCTACTCCGCCGTATTCCAAACCAGGACCCTCTTCATCCCACCTCAATGGCCCGATAAAATCCACGATAAGCACGTCAGACACGATTTTCGAAACACACAATGAGTGCACAGGAGCCGGCGGTGCCGCCCATGAACGTGGACGAGTTCACGATGGCGCGCGGAACGCCAGGAGAACTCCGCGAACGTCAGTCCACGTCCTCGTCAAGACCGACCTCGTTGAAGTTGAAAGAACCGCACCGCTTCAGAGCCGGCGTTGGGTTGGGGCATGTGGCCCGGCGGACCCTGGGGATTTTTCTCCTGCTCGTTACGGTATTTTTGTGGACTGCCTCGAATTTCTTGGCCAGTGTATGTTGATCCCGGAGAGGTATGGTGGGGTAAATGCTAATATGAGTAGTATATCTTCGCTGATAACTCGTACTCGAAACCATATTTTGTTACCTATATCAATACTTCGTTCTTTGCTATATCGCTGGTCCCTATTTTTGTGCGAATCTCACGTCAGAATGGCGTTTCAGATGTACGGACGTTTTTGGCCGAAAGCTGGCGAGATCTAGTGAAGCATTACAGAAGGCGTGGAAAGTCGGCAAGAGGAGAAGATCCAGAGGATGCGTTATCTGCTTCCCAAACCAGATTACTGGACGATGATGAGCGATCAGAGGAAGAATTCAATGTGGCTGGTGACCCTGAGGTCCCGGATGGTGTTCTAAGCGTACCAGAAACAGCCAAGATCAGTCTCGAATTCTGCCTCCTCTGGTTTATCGCCAATTACCTCGTGGCAGCATGTTTAGAATACACAAGTGTGGCCAGCTCCACGATCTTGACTTCGACTAGCAGTATCTGGACCCTGGTCTTCGGTGCTCTGGTGCACGTAGAACACTTCTCTTACAAGAAGCTTATTGGAGTTCTAGCCTCCCTAGCCGGTATCATCCTAGTCTCGACCATTGACCTTACAGGAAAAGACAATGATGAGAACCGTGGGAACTTCCCGCACAAATCTCAGGGGCAGATTGCTCTCGGTGATGCCATGGCCTTTGGAAGCGCGATCATGTACGGCGTCTACGCCGTGGTCATGAAGAAACGCATTGGGAACGAGGACCGTGTCGATATGCCTTTGTTCTTCGGCCTAGTCGGGTTCTTCAACGTTATCTTCCTATGGCCCGGCTTCCTGATCCTACACTTCACGGGCGTCGAGACATTCGCCCTCCCTCCCACAGGCAAGATCTGGACCATCGTCCTAGTAAGTGATACAGGAATCTCTTCTTTGAATCATCTAACAAAACATATAGTTAAACTCAGCATCATCCTTCATCAGTGATTACTGCTGGGCCTACGCCATGCTCCTCACCTCCCCCTTAGTCATAACCGTCGGGCTCTCAATGACCATCCCCCTCTCCCTGATCGGCCAGATCGTCCTGAGCTCCCAATATTCCAGCGCTCTATACTGGGTAGGCGCCTTGATCGTCCTCCTATCCTTCCTATTCATCAACCATGAGACACGTGACGAAGACGAGCCCTCTAGAATGCACCAATGACCTATATCCGCGAGGCTGGCCTCTTCTTTACAGATAGCGATAGCGAATTCGCGTCACGGGATTTGAGAGATATCAGCGCGCCTGCGGGTTTTCGGTGCAGGAGCTATTTATTCCACGTATAGATAGCTAGACTGTCACGATTCACGATACTGAACCCATCCCCGATCCGTGATCACCTAGATCACGTCCGTTTCCAGGAATACTATGATGGGGTACGCGGGAAAAGGAGGATATGATCCAGATCCAAGACGCAGGGCTGGACGGCGAGCAAGCCTGATTTCAAGAATGTTAGAATTTGAATGAATGAACGAATGAACGTTTTTGTCACGATCACATAGAATATTCTTCTTCACTGCCTGTCTGTTCGCGAAAAAAGCAGAAATAGAAAGAAAAGGGTGTGAGTTCTCAGGACCTCGGATTGATTTCATTCTTCGGTTTTTCTTCTTTGTTTCGTTTCCCGAATCCCTGTCTACCTAAGGTATGTGGGCTATGGTCATTTACAGACTGTCTGCTCTTTACAGACTGCTTGTTCTTGAATCTTAGGAGAAATTCTCTCCAATACTACCTACTGAAGTTTTCTCATGTCCAAATCCCCGCGTAGCTGTTATGTGAGAAAGTCACCATTCATTCATCACACATTATCCACAGCCTCTAGGTAAGTCCCATCCACAGCAGACACGACCCCAAGAAAACAAGCCATTCCACACTCCTCAGATATCTCTCTCTTCCACCACCGGGTTGAACGAGACATGCGCTTGCGATCCCTCTGTCGAAAGACTGCGTTTGAGTCGCGGTCTCGTCAGCGCATCTAGGGTCCTAGTCACCGGGCCCGCGAAGCTATCAAGCCAGCCGCCTTTGCTACTACGCTCCTGGCTTGAGTTTTCCCTTAGCGTGCGAGCGCGAGTCTTCTTAGAGAGGCGTTCCTGGGCGAGGATTACGCTATCGCGGCTGCTCGCCAGGGTCTTGTGTTGGAGTTGGAGTCGCGCGGTCGCGAGATCATCTTCATTGGTGCCCATTACTCTATCCAGCTCGTACACCATCCGGATCATGGAGTCGAAGATTCCTTGCGCTTCCTGGATGATGTCTTCTTTCTCGGGGTCGGTGAGCAGGGTCTCTGCTTTGGCGAGGCGCTGCTGGAATTCCAGCTTGAGATCCTCGCCGTCTTCATCGCCTAGGAAAGTAAAGAATTGCAAGCCGGGAACTAGCGTGGAGACCTGGCCGTCCGAGCAACTTGTTGAGTGGGACCGGGATTGACGTTGTCTTGGGCGGTGATGGCTGAAGCTGGATGGGATATCTGGTCTGGAAGTTGCGTCTCGCGAGACCTGGGTGGGCCAGGGATCGATGGTCCAGAAATCCCCTCCCAATCCACCGGCTACTTGCAACGAGGCTCGAATATGTCTCCCGCCGGAGAACAGAGCCATGTATAGAACCCAAGCATACGCTACCAACACGTGGGGATTCTTCTCAGCCGACTGCTTCATATGAGTGATGAACGCCGCCAACTCGCCATTTTGCGCAACGGCCTCTAATCCCTCGTCGATCTGATGTTCAGGCGCGCCGGTCAGTATGCGGATATCGGCTCGCAGTCTTCCCGAGCGGAGGAGACCAGGCAGTCTGAGGTAGGAGAGGAGGGTTCGGGTTCGCGAGCAGACACTCCCTGCGTCACCGGCTGGTGGGATGTTCCGGGTGGGTAGGCGATGTATGCTCCTGGAATCTGTAGATGGATAATCGGGCTTGGAGGCATTGTGGACAGGACTTTCTTTAAGGGTCAGGGGCAGGTACGGCGCATCGAGGATTGATTGCCATATGGACTCGAAGGTTGTATAGATGGGCGCAATGTGCAGGAGACCGGAGATGTAGGTGGAAGGGTCCGGACTATAGGGAGGGAGGGCCAAGCAGAGGCGCAGACGTACTAGTCTGTTTAATTGACTGTGGGTAGAGCGTGTGGCAATGTTGACTGCATTTTGTCAGCTCAGGTAGGCAGGGTTCGAGGCCATCCTACTTCGTTCTGATAATGAATATAGGCTGGTTGTAGAAGACGGTGGTGGAGAAGGAATAGGAGTAGGAACAGGAAAAGTAGTCATCGTAGGGGTATACCATGTTTCTTTGAGGACACAGAGCACTCACTAATAAGAGGAATCGAGTTTCAAGATCTTGAAGGAACTATTCAGGTTGTGCTCTTGTCACTTGAACTGTAGAACTGGCAAAGCTTATTGGCAACTAGCCGCCGGAAAGTATAATAACATATGGACAGAGCACTTGCTGCAATCCTACCATGATACTTTAAATATAGCGGCGATGCATACACTCCATGGCAAAATACTTCTTCTCCTAGGGAGGATCTTTCCAGGAGGCAGACTCGGATCAACCCCTAAACAGCTGATTTTATCAAGAGGAACAAAAAAAGAAAAGGAAAAAGAAAAACATACAACAGCAGGTATTCGCTGGTGGTCACCCACCCAACTACTAATCTGCCGATCTGAAGCTTGAGTATGGCAGAGCGGACGGGATGCCCTATTTTCTTCAGTCTGTGGTCGTATGTGATTGGTTTTAAGTTATTTGAACTTATCTATGTACACGGATAGACAAAAGCACAGAAAAGAAATATCAAAAATCCAATAAAAGAAACATACAAGTGATGCCCAGTTCTCTGTGTGCTCTAGTCGCTCCCTCTCCAAACGTCTGCAACCCCGTTTCCGGTTTTCTGAAAGCTGCTTTTACCTCGCGTCGATCGTGCTCAGCAATTCTGCCTTGGCGTCATGCAGTATAAGGCCACTTTGTGATTTCCTCAGCTTAGACTTAGAGAATACAACCGTTCTATCAATTGAACTCCTACTCTCCCCGCCCCCACAAATCGGCGACCTAGGACGATTGGTTGTGCTGCCAGATCGATTCAATCTCATATCATCATGTTTAGTTCCCCATTGAAGCTGATGACCGTTCATGAAGAACGGGTCGAGTCTCATTTTCGTTTCTTTTAAGTAAAAACCAGCAGAGCAGTCTGGGTGTCCTTTCCTTCATCACGATTCACTAGTGATACAAGATCACTAGTTTGTCACAAATCTCATCACCTTATTTTTCTTATTTTTCAATGTCAGGATTCTGCGAGGATCCATCTAGATCGAGAACTTCGCGATGATAAACGCTACGAGATCCCGTATAGCCAAGCAGACAAAGAGAATCGCAAGATTCGGGCGACAAAGATAATGGGCGAGCTTGAGTATAAGTATGGAGAGAAATCAGAAGGTACTGTGGCTATTACTGTCGCTGTGGCTATTATTGTCGCTGTGACTATTACTGTCGCTGTGACTATTACTGTCGCTGTGACTATTACTGTCGCTGTGACCATTACTATCGCTGTCGCTGTCGCTATTGTTCTTCTTGTCGTTAACTGGCTTCGTTATTACTAAAAGGCCCATGACCATTAGAACTGATTACCAACTCCCTGTAATTTCAGTCATTCGTTAGATGGGTTCTTATAGAAAAGGAATTTAAAAGAATGTACTTCAAACCAAGCCCAACCGGTTCCTCTGAACACTTCTTGTTCAGTGACAATTTCGCCTCCCTTAATGTAGACTTCCTGCGATCCATCGATTTGCCCGTCCTTATAGAGCTTAATGGCGGCCTTGATATTGGCATGCTGTTGTTCGGGTTGATAGTCAGGATTTTTGGGTCAAGCTAGCCACGGAGTTGTTGGATGCGCTCTTGGACATCAAACACTGCAGGCAAAGGGATCGCAGGTGAGAATTCGATTTTGTCCGCCATCACACATATGACTTCTGATAGGCGGGGACTTGATGTGAAGTGGAAACAGCTGAGAAGAGGGAAAGTATTGAGGCTGAGCGGAAGGTGGGCAGACGCCATGTGCCCTATATCATGTAAATAGTAACGTCTGGCAACTTGATCAATCCACAGACTTAACACAACGATCAAGGATTGCCCCTCACAGCAGATCAGCGGAATCGTGAGAGAAATGAAGTGGTGAGGCGAAGTCCTGTACAGCTAAAACACATCAAGACTTGGGACAGTACCTATATCGGAGCCCTAATTCTCTCCCTTTAGAAATATACTTGATTGAAAACAGAACAAGACACGCCCATCAGGAAGCTTTGCTTCTGCAGTAAAGGTATAGTTGTCGGTCTCCACAAACCATCCAAAAATGACATAGTCGGCGAGTATCTCTATCTGACCAGGTTTCAACTCGTGGCCATACTGACTATTATGTCTTATAATGATTTGGTGCCACTTCACAAGCTTATCCTCGTAATCTCGAGTTTCTTCATCACCTTTCTGAATACTTATTCGAAGAGAAGTGTCGTTTAGGTTTGGCACGTCGGGCGCAATACCACGTAGGTACCCAAAAAAACGGTGATCGCTACCACTCCTATTAGAACTTCAAGATATATGAATGCGGAAGATAGGTTGAGATAACATACATCTCTGGAGGATTTGGTGCAATAATGAATTCCTCGATTTCGAAAAGCTGCTGGTTGGGCGGAGTCGGGCCACAGAAGTATGCTGGATTGTCGCCAGGGACCTGTTGGTGCGCCTCAGTCATGATTAAAGCGTCGACGTTCTTGTGATACGCTGTGCTATGCAGTATCTGTTGCGAGTGCAAAGGGGTATAGTTATAGCGTCTGAACAGCTGATCAAGTTGATTGCTAGCAGAGCGCGACTCAAAATAGTCATAATCATTTCTGGTGCTTGCTTGATATTGACGGTGACAGAGTTTGGGGTTGTGGCAGGTTATATAATTCTGCGCGACGGCCAGTTTCGACTTACGGACTGCCAACACCAACACCAACACCAACGCAACCCACACAGTTGCTGTCTATATCACGTACAACATAACACTGCTGGCCAGTGCCACAGTAGGAAATGCAGTACTAGATGACTGCGCGGAGACTTTGCTGCGTGTATAAGTAATACAATCATTCAAGGCCGCTGCCCCAGCCTATTCATGTCACCGGGGAGCATGAGAATGACTACATTCAGTTCATATACGGGACGCTGAGCTGGACAAGCAGGGATACGAAAGGATCCGCCACCTGCAAGACTGGTGGCTGGAATCCCCGGACCGTCCGATGATGGAGGCTTACTTGGCTACGTCCCTGCCGAGAAGCAGATAGATTGTTGTTTCTCATGTTAAGACAGTGGATAGCGAGTAGAATTCGTAACTGGATGTGTGTGCAGCTACATATCACCTAGGATCTCTGTGTAGCACAGCCTGAGAATTTTGAGTTTGGAAGTAGAGGCTCAAACGTGGGATATCACAAACTGGAAACATGGATTCGAATGTCAAAAGTGGCGTAAGGAGTTCACAACTTAGAGCTAGACTTTTCAAGAGCAGCAACAGGAATGCATTTGCATCAGAGATTGGCAAAACGTG
The DNA here is from genome assembly GCF_003019875.1 of Amorphotheca resinae ATCC 22711. Taxonomy (NCBI): domain Eukaryota; kingdom Fungi; phylum Ascomycota; class Leotiomycetes; order Helotiales; family Amorphothecaceae; genus Amorphotheca; species Amorphotheca resinae. Next base: position 605,130 of record NW_020194479.1, read on the forward strand.
ATACACCGTCACCTAAACCTGATTTCAAAATCTCGAAACATGAAAAGAGATGGCAGACAGCCCAGTTCTCCTCAGTCTGTGGTTATATGTGCTAGCCTCCACCATCTGTATACTCATACAGGACCACCGAATCTTCTCACATCAGAACGAGAAAACGGGAAAACGTGAAATAGAGTTATAGATAGGAGAAAAAGGACAGGAGCACTCTCAAAAAATTGGCAAGATATCAAATGACATCAATTTCTCTACCGCACGGTTTCTGCCTGGAACGTAGACGGTAAACAAATTGCCAACATCATCATCATCATCCCATACCCAGATATTGCTCGATTTACCTACAGCAGCAGATGCACCACCACCCTCACCATCACCGTGGGCTCGCGCAGTGGTGCCGCGAGCGAAGCTCGCGCGCCGCCTTCAACAAACACTCGAAAGAGCGCGGGTTCGCCCTTATAGCTCAATGGTAGAGCGCGTCACTAGTACTACTAGTAAAGGACGAGTGTTGCCGTGTTCGATTCCGTGAGATTCGATATTCTATGTGTCTGCAAAAAAAATTTTGGGGGTATTCGTTTGGGCAAGCCGCTTCGCGGCTTGGCCGTCGCACCTGCTTTCTTTCCATGCGATGGCGCGCTTTCCTGGGGAGCAAAAGGTAAAAATGATATAAAAGCTTAAAAATGCAAAAAGATATGTTGAGGCTTATAATGCCCTTAGACGGAATCGAACCGGCAACCTCGTCATTTACTAGTAGTACTAGTGACGCGCTCTACCATTGAGCTATAAGGGCGAACCCGCGCTCTTTCGAGTGTTTGTTGAAGGGCTCTCATTATTATATAATATAAGACACAGTCTGTAGGGCTTTTTCAACGCTGTTCATGCCTCAGGTATCAAACGGATCTTAGGGCTCGCGATCAACAGATCCATACACCATTTCCGCCTTACTACTGTCGAAACCCATCTTCTTTTTCTGTTAATTTTTGTTTCTTTGCTTTCTGTTCCATTTTGCCTTATTTGGGCCTGACTTATTTCTTGCCAATAGACACAGCCGCGACTGATTGACTGTGTGGCAGATCGAGCAAGGGCTCGCTGCGCTCGCTCCTCGCTCGATCAAGTCTGTCACGGATCATTACTTGGGAGCCGACCAATATTTATCCCGCTAACTGCTGGAAGGAAGAGTTTGATCTTTAGATTTCTACAAATTACAGTACACACTTTCACACTGTACAGAGAAACTGGTCGAATAATCCTTCTATAGCAGTGTCAGAGTGTGGATGCCAGTCCATAGACAACCCCCCCCTTACAATCAATATTGGATGTTGGTGTTATGAAAGATGTTGAGAGTAGCATCAAGATAGCAAGGCATTCATCATATCGCCCCTTTAAGGGTAGGCCGGAATAGTAACCCACCCCTATTTCTTCTTTTCCTAATTCTTAATTCCTGAGCTGGAGTTGGTTATTGTTGTAACGCACCTTTCTCCTATCTCTCTCTCGCTTTATGAGCTTGCATTTTTGGGTAGTGGATTGAATCCAGAAGAAAAGGAAAAAGGTCTACTGTTAACCTGACCCACCGTCATGTGAGGTACGTGAATTCACTTTGGACTCGGTTACCGCATCGTTCGATCTGCTTTCGCAACGCGTACCTGATATATCTCCCGCGTCTTGAAACCGACCCCCTCCCCACCTAACTTCCATCAACAAAAGCATCACCACCAACACCTCCATCACAATGGATCCCGATTTTCATCCGGAGCCATACGTCTCAGAGGAGGTGTCCAGAGAGCGGGCCTTCCAGAGTGGTCTCCCGTTTCGCCTGGCACGGAAGAAAGAACTCTAGGATTTCTCCTAATTTCTCATCCGCTCAATATTTTACGTTCGATACCTTCTATACATCTTATTCTAATGTATTTCTTACTGCGCAGCGGTCTTATTACAGTCCTCTTAAGAGGCACTGCGGGCCTTGTGCCTCGGGCAAGCTCAACTATAACTTCCGATCTAGAGTATCTGAACTCTCCTGATGTTGCCACGCGCTTCAATGCCGTCCGCACCCAGATCCGCTTCCAGCTCGGCCTTATCCAGGTAGCCACGGGCCAGGGAGGTCTTCAGGCTTGGTAGGACGCATTTACCAGCGATTTCTTGTCCCAGATCGAACAATTCGCTCAGAATTAGGCTGATCAGGCTATCGTTGCTACGGCAGTCCCTTATATCGCCGCGCATAATGGTGGCAGGAACCTGCAGACTTATCAGAGTGTTATGAATACTCTGCAGCAATGGAATCAGCGGATCCAGTCTAGTCTTAGATTCCCGCCGTATACAGGCTCTATGCCGCTGCCACAGCCTCCTGGTATTGGCCCCTAGTGTCAGGTGTATTACTACGGAGTGAAAGAGTCAAGTCATCTCCCGCCTAGTAGCATCCGCATTATCTTCAGCTTCTTTAGCCGCTTATGTAAAGCCATTCTAGGTTCGTTTATACCTCACAAAACAGACAATAATAACTAATAAATGAACCCAGAAAGTCGAGGACCAGCGCCATCTCTCCAAGAGAAAGAGCTACATGATTCTACATCCTCGAAGGCCAGCCCATCTGGTATTGAATTATGGAATCCCGAGACAAAGGAAGTATATCGGAGTAATTTCTACCAAGTATCAGGATGCACACTCTTCACGACAATTATGCAATGCATTCACAACATTCCAAAGATCCGGTCTATCTTTGATCGCGACTGTACAAGGACCGATCCTGATTTGTTCTCTGCCATCAAGTCATGCCTGGAAGTGATGGATAGAAGAAGGCTCCCGAACAAGAAAATCCCAAAAGACAATGTGATAGATCTGAAGGTACGGATTCCTTCTAGATATAGACTCGAGGTCCGCAGACTGTGAACTAAATGACCTAACTATTTCTCATAGGGAGTGCTTGAACTCGACGGTGCCAATTTCACATCACAATTTCGTTTCAGTCAGTGGTTGATCAACCGGTTGGATCTGATCGCAGTTAAAGCAAGGAGTCCCGAATCCTAACTTGCCATCTACTCCTATTAGAAAGCCGCAGATTGCTGTCCTGACAATCTCAGGCAATGATGTGGGCTTTAGTGAGTAAGTACTTCCCAAAATCATCCGAAGAAACGATAACCGTGTAAAGAAATATGACAATCACAGCCAAAATTCGACAATCACAGATAAAATTCGACAATCACAAATAAAATTCGACAATCACAGATAAAATTCGACAATCACAGATAAAATCCGACTATCCAGCTTTCTTGGAATCCGTCATGTATCGAATAACTGCTACGAGAAGATATTCCGCTGAACTTCCAGCTGGCATATTGGTCCATGGAGAGAAGTTAAACTTCTCAATGCTTCCTAATTTAAACGCTGCGGGAGGCTCTCCGCGTTTGAGGGGCCTGTTTATATAAGTATGTTGTCTATATCCGACTGCCGGGTAAGGTGAGGCCTTGGGCCAAGTTCGATGTTTCCCGACCTGGCGCACCAACCCTGGAGACTCCTTTTGTAAGGGACGAAAGGTTCAACACGGTTAGTAAGATCCTTTCTGCACCTGTGTGTTGAAATGCTAATGACTTACAGATGGAATGTGATACCCAGCTGCTCTAGGGGAAGGCTGATCCTGCCCCTGCGCTGGAGATACCAAAGGACACTGCAGAGAAGACAGGACACTGCAGAGAAGCCAGGACACTCTCTAAATATCCCAGCAGATTTAGCAGACATTCTCTCTCCCAAGAATATAGATGCCAACGGAAACGGCAGGGATATTAGTCCAGGGGCCGCATCTAGCAGATCCCAACGGGCCAGGGTAGCTCCAAAAATGATTCAAGACAGCTTGGAAGACCGGTTCAGAAGAAATCAAGCTCGCAAGCGATTGGTGAAGCAGAAGAAAGAGGAATTGAGCCGACAACTGCAACGCGAGAGACCTGGTCCTGGTTCCTCCATGCTGGACTGGTTGCGTGCTAACATACCCCGGATGGATCTCACCGAAATATGCCAAGCAATAGAGATGTTGATCCAGGCGGCAAAGGAGATCGTGGGGCCTGATAATACCAAGAGACCGGGCAGTCCGTCGGGTCAATCTTCAGATGACATGAGGGAGCGGACAGCCTCGTCACTGTCGCTGTCACTGTCGCTGTCGCTGTCACTGTCGCTGTCGCTGTCGCTGTCGCTGTCGCTGTCGCTGTCGCTGTCGCTGTCGCTGTCGCTGTCGCTGTCGCTGTCGCTGTCGCTGTCGCTGTCGCTGTCGCTGTCGCTGTCACTGTCACTGTCACTAATCGACGGAGCAACGCCGCGGCAGCATTCCTGACTCTTACGAATCGAGCGCTGACGATATTGCTGGAGAGGGGGAATTCAGTTGAGAAGCAGGATGACAGTTGCGATGATTGTGCTCTGCCCATATGACCTTGTCAGGTTAATAAGCTCTTGCGTCTCTGCCGTGCCCAGCGCAGTATATCTAATCCATACAGCACACTTCTACATAGCGTTCCTCCACCAAGAGCTAATAGAAAAACACATTTTGAAATCCAGCCATTTTATAGACACTGTGGTCAAGTAAATCATGCATCAAAGTTCTAACTTACAAGTATAAAGGGGTTAAATAAACATTATAAGTTTCTAGTTCTAATTTGATAACTAAGGTGGCATTAGTTTTTGAAGTGCTTTACGAACACTAGCTAAACGTTAATTATTAACCTCCCTATAATTCCTACCTATCACCTACTCGTCTTATAAGTGAGTTATCGTACACGAAGGAACATATATTATTATCCTCATAATTTACAATCACTCCCTCTCTCTCGAGACACACGTAAAGTCTTTCTAAACCCCTCTATTTTCTTCTCTTTTTTTTTGGGGGGGGGGGGGGGGGGGGGGTCTATCATAGGAGGACAACCAAGTGTTAAAAACCACTACCAGAAAGAATAAACAACACAAAGCGCATTACAGAAACCAGCTCCAGCTTGTAGACTTAAGAATCAAAGAAAGAAATTTAAGTTACTGTTACTGTTACTGTTACAGTTCAAGCTTTACCTTTCAAGGCGCGACAAGAGCAGAGCAACTAGGTAGGTAGATGCTAAGCTCTAAGTACCCGTCTACGTTTCAAATATTCTATCTAGAAAGAGTTTTTGATTCTGACTTCCCTGAGGGTTAACACACAAGGTAGAAATCGAACTGTGTTATATCGATCATATTATATTATATTACATTATTCATTGTATCTACCAGCTTTCATTCAATACACGGCAGTATCCAAGCAGAGATACACTTCATCTCACGGGAATACCTCCCGGTTGCATCCACACGCACAAGATCCCGCACCTACACAACAGCAAACCTCTCCTCATCTAGCAACGTCCCCTCGCTCCAACTCTCCGTCACCCAATCCCAGCCCACCACCCGCGGGATCTTTCGTCTCCCACTCTCAGCAATCTGTTGCCTTAGAGCACGCACCTGTCCCCTATCCTCATTCGTGACGACGACATGCGTGACCTCCGCGTGCAGATCCTCTGCGATAGCACCGGCCGCGAAGAGGAACCGGAGCCTCGCTACCTTCCTTTCCAATTCTGTAGCCGAGTTCTGTTTCCCATCGCTGGGGGCGAGATAGGCCACGCAGCCCCGGAACAAGGAGCCTCGCAACTCCCCCAGTCCTTTGCCACGCTGCTCGAGCTCGGAGAGGAAGGCTGTGGGCGAGAACGTGGAATTCTTGATCGGCATCATATCTTCCAGGACCCCCTTGAGCTCCTGGGGATTGAGATCCCGCGCGTAGCTATCCCCATACTGGTCCACATTCCTTGCAATAGCCTCTCTTGACTCGGGCGCCACGTGAAGCATATGATTTGGTTCAAAAGGGACCAGAAATCTCTCTTTCCCAGGCCCATCTATCTCCGCCTGTTTCAAGGCATCGAGGATCCACGAAGGCTTGATCACATTGGTGTGTCCCCTCTTTATCAGACTTGCGACCTTGACGACTTTCTTGTCGCCAATACAAAGAATATGCTCTTTGGCTGTAGGAGACTGGAAGATACTACCGCCATTGCTCTTGATGATCTCCTCAATTTCTGCTTTGCTCTTCTTCACCGGCTGAAGCATCTCGCTCAAGACGCAAAAGTTGAGTCCTTCAAGGATCTTCGTTTGGGGCCCACCATACGGGGTCTTGATTTTGCTGTCATTGCCTGCTATGACAAGTTCTTTCTTTCTTCTCTTCGTCATCCTTTTCCGGCTGCTGTCGACTTTCATCTCTTTCTCTCTATCGGCTTCTGCCTTGGCTTTCAGATTGATGAAATCATCGATGGAGAGCGTGCTTTGCCAGTCTTTATCAGTTCGTATTCTCTTGAAACGAGGGAAACGGAGTGTGAATTTCGTCTTGAACGAGTCGCTGCTGCCGACCGACGCTGCTCTGACTTCTACGACCACCGAATCGCTGGGTTTGATCCATACATCTGGACGTTCGTACTGACCATCCGGGCCCCCTAGCTCGATGTACTCGGTGGGAGGGTTCTTACGGTCCCAGGTGACCCATTTGCCAGCTGTGAGATACATGACCTTGTCGTAATCTTCAGCTCTAAATCCACCACCGACCTTAAAAAACGAGTAGAATTTCATAGGATTTGCACCTGCGTTACAGATCAATATCGTGCGCTGGTATGTAACATGACAATTCTCACCTTGAGAGTCGATTATATTCTTAGTCACCCGCAAACCGCATAAGAACGAGGACAGTCGCCCGCCCTTGTGACCTGAACCGTAGTACCCACCGATGATCAAACAATCCAGAGATTCTCCAAACTCAGTCATGTACTCTGGCTTGACCTTCATCCAATCATCGTTACGACTATTCAGTCGATACATAGACCGTGGATTCTTCAGCACCAGCCCTTCCGAAGCTTCGGCTACAACCTTGCGCAAGAGTGGCTCGATCTCGTCAACTGATTTGGCAACCACATGGCTATGAATCTCCATGCGACGGTGGACGTCTCTCACAGACTGGGTGAGAGCTTTATATCTGTCTCGGAGTGTGAACTTGGTAATATCTTGGTCATTGATATACAAGCAGTCGAAGACGCGAAACAGCGGTCGTATTCCCGTACTGAAGGGGTTCTTCTGCTGCTCGAGTGCTGCCGTCTTCAATGTCCCAAATGGTACCATCAGATCTGATTCCGGATCCCACGTTATCATCTCACCGTCCAGGATGATGTTTCTCACTCTTGGGTCAAAGGCATCCTTGAGATGCCTCGTCAGCGCCGAGTTATCGTCCTCGAAACCATTCCCATACAAGTAGGTGTAATCTTTCGCTTTTCGGGACCAAAAAGCAAAGCGTTTCCCGCCAGCAACGCTGTCATCTTCTACCATGTGCAACTGCATTCTCTCGCCATCTAATTTTTCCTCAATCCAAAATTCCGGGTCGTCTTCGGTGACACCCATGCGATCAACCATCTTCTGGAAAGAGAACATAGAAAACTGAGCCAGTTGCGGCTGAAAGCATGACATGAGACCTATCCCGCCTTCTTCATCATCTAGACGTTGAGTGGGATCTGTCAATTCCCAACACACCCGTCGAAGGTTGGAAGACACATTGAATAGAGCCTCTGCATCCGGATGCCAAAGCTAGAAGACGTAAGATAATGAAGAAAGATGTGATGGGGTACTCACGTCCAGGATGGTTTTCTCAGAGGCCCCTAGCTTCATCTGTCGAAGAATGATACGGATAAGCCACATCAGCTCCTCTGCATTCATGTTCTCATAGAAAGTTTCGAAAATTGGCAACTGCTGCGATTCCCCTTGAGCGGCCGCAAGCTTGTCCAGCAACTCGTTGACCTCCGCAATCCGCATGTTGCCAACGGTCGACCGCATGGTCCTCTTGGACAGCACGTCAAAACACCTTCCAGCGAAGTCCCCAGCCATACGAGTCGTGGTGCTCTGACCGGGCAGCTTCCAGTTGATAAGATTGTACCCATCTTCTGAATCGGGGCTGATCTTCATAAGCTTTACCAGCAATTTGCCAATAGCTTTCTCCTTGAGACCATACATCGGTCTATCTCGATCCTTCTCAGGAACAATGAGCCGCATAGCGGGGTAGAAATCGTCTCCTACCTCGCTGCGCCATCTCGACATGAAGCGTTGGATAATGTTGCGACGCATTTCATGGGGAGAAGGGTTATTTGGCCCATGGGGTCCTTGCTTGGCACGAGCCACTGTCGGCCCCGTTGGACGTTTCTTGATGTCGTTCAGAGGATTGAAGAGAGACTTGAAAAGTTCATGGAATGGAAAGGTCTGGGAATGATTGTGGGGACGGTGGGGATACCTTGCAACTTAGCCATCGTCATGCCAGAAGTATGAAAAAGCCTACTTAGCATCCAGTTCTTCTCTGCTTAATGGACCACTGCCATACTGGCGCTCGTCTTCCTCGACGGCCGCAGCATCGGGCTGCTTCTGGCTGTAGGCCATCTTTACTGACCTACAAGCTTGTGGATTCAAGTATGTATCTTGGAGATGAGATGGTGGAGAGCATTCGTGCCGAAGAACATCTCCGCATCTGAAGTTGATCTGAAGGACGTTGAGCCTAGGAGAACGCGGTTGCCTGAGACCTGTGGCGCGTAGGGGACTCCAAAGCTCGTGACGTTGGGAGCCGAGGTCGCTAACTCTAAGAGTACAAGGGTACGTTTATATAGTATTTTGGGGTGTGACCCTAGTATCAAGAACATGCCAAACATCTAAGGCCTGAATAAGGCTTGACGGAATGAAACATCCCAAATCGAATACACACACGGTACACCCGCTGATAACGATGCGCCATATTGATCGACGTGCAGCTGAGATCTATAGGAAGGCGTCTGAGAACTGATCAATCTTCGTTCCCAGGTACTGTAGATACATATGAAAGGGGGCACTGGTGCCAGCACGTGATGTCGCGTGACGTGTTCCGTGGGGGATAATGGAAGGGATCTTCAACTGGAAGGCTTGGGATCTTGGCGGTTGTTGCTCGTTCGATGTTCAACTCTGTTCTGTGCCTTCGAATAATTCTTCATGAATCGTGGTTGATGCTAGGCCCTGCTAAGCTGATCCTTCCGACCCTTTGATCTCCTTCCTCAATGCGACTACCGCTTTACTCTCTTTGGGCATTGTAACGTGGCTCTACGAGTACGGGGGCTCTACAACTAGCTCTACAGCCCAGGTCCGAGAGAACACGGAAGGTTGTCGATAGAAACTGGTCATTGAATACGATCTTTGATCTTTGATATCCCCCACGGGCACGAGGAGTTCGCCGACGGGGCACGCGACCGAGCGGTGTGCTCCCAGCCTCCCATTCTTACTGTACTCCCACGCTCGCGCTCTCTCTCAGTCTCCCACGCTCAATTTCCAAATTCTCCGTCTGTAATTTCAATAGTCCCCGCAACTGCAAGTCGACGTGGCCTACCGCCTCCCGACTACGGAACCCCGTCCACGGTCCACGAAAAGATTTCGATGCCAGAAGCAATGGCAGATGATGCAGACGCCTGCGGACTTGGAAGCAAGTGCTGCAGGGCCGGCAGGGGCAACATTTCCTTCGGACCTGAGCGGAGCGGGGTGCGGGGAGTGTTCGTGCCCAAGTACGGAATAGTTGTGGATTGTGGAAGGACCCTGAGAGTTGAGGGCTCAAGCCTTTTGTCAATAAGCTTTAGGCTTTTGGCCGCATCAATCAATATCCAGTCGACGGGAGGGTACATACAATAGGTATCCTGCAGAAGAAGTTCATCCTTGGTCGTCGTGCAATGTCATCGTACAGTAGGAAGATGGGAGCACGATGTGACCGTCAGATTGGGGGTCGGGATTGTCGATGACATGGCTGCGGAGCACGGAGTAAGGCGGATTGGAAAGTCGAGCATCTGAGTGGCTCGCCACTCCCAGGATTAGGCTGGGCCCGACGTCCCGGGGGAAGACAGTCGAATTAGGCCATTATTAATCTGATCTTTGGCCGGGATTTGAGGACGTATACGGAGCAGTTGGCTGTAGCCTGTAGGTTGTGTATGTGTCGCTGGTATATCTGGCTCCAGAGCAAAGGACCCCCGCGTTAACCCTCCTGTAATATGTCAGTCCATGTCCCGTCTGATCGTGATGATGTAGCTATCCCATCCTACCACAGAGCACTTGCGCCTCCTGTGTGAGTACGCTGAGGCGGATGATCGGTGCCAGTTCAGAGACAGTGATCCCACGCAGAGCACGCGCCAAGAGTTGTCCATCTCGCAGGATAGGAGAAGCGGAAAGGGGCCAAGGGAAAAAGGAATAGGAATAATAGAGGTATGAAATAGAGGTGATTGAATAAAGTCAGGGCCTCTCCCGACCATTTATCGTGTGTAGTGTGTTCGGCGACCGGCCACCTCTTATCGAGACGATACTGGGAGTAATGAGTCTTGCTTACCTACCTACTCTGTACACACCTATCTATCCACTATCTACATATCTATCATCTCTTCCCTCACAACACCACTCCACTCTTCTTCCCTCTCCTCCTCCTCCTCTTCCTCTTCCTCTTTCTTTCTTAAATTCCAACTCCTCATGTCATCCCTTTGAACTCTGCCTTGCTCCGCAGCCTGACATGCCTCACCAAACCCACCAAACCGACCTGTGCAACGAACTCCTGGCCACAACTCGAGTTTCTCTCCGATAAGGCCTCTCTGACGCTCTGCGGGCCTTGGATGAGCCGTTCCAACGCCTCGCCTTTTTCTCAACTGTTATCAGGTCTAAAGTCCTATTGTTCTGGCAAAAGGCGCGCTTCCCCGGTTATCAGGAAATAGACTGGTAAACGCTTCCCGTCGGACCACCGTCCCACCGGCACGCGACCTCGGCGCCGGTTAGTGACGATGTTGGCCCCGAGATCCTACCTATTTTCGCGCCAGAAGTCCTCCCACCAAGATTCTTCTCCTCCACGAAAACCAAAGCATGACGCTGTTGCCAGCAAACAGGGCAGCCGATTCCCTGCGAAGCAAGACAATCAGGCCATGTCAACCATCACTACTACCAAAACCGAGTCGAGGCCGACAACACCATCCTCCCCTGTCGTAATCCCCATGCGAGGAAAGCGGGATGTCTCTCAGAACCAGAGGCCCGACCTGAGGACACGTCCGGGTGGGAGGAAGCTGTCAGAACGTTCCGAGCGGCGCGCGCGCTCTGTACACTCTCCTGATGCGATCCCCCCGTCAGTCGCCGCCCTCCTTGCCATCACGTCTATCCCGCCGCCGAAATCGAATAGCATACGGAGGGGAGCTGGCGCGGGTCAGAGGTTGACGGTGGATTCGATCTTAGAACATACTGCCGTGTCGGAGAAAGAGTTCAACTTGTCACTGGGGAAGGGTCCGCTAGATTTTCTCCTCAGTCCTCCCGACGAAATAGAGGAGGATGACGCTTTGGGGAGCCAGACGGGGCAAGAGTCAGTTATGTCGAGTCAAACGCTTTCCAGTGGATCTATACCGTCTCTAGACGATAGTTCAATCAGTCCATCGCCCTCTTATACCTCGCTCCTGACACCGGGATCTCGGGGGAAGAAGTCACTGCCTACGCGCCGGATGCAACCACTGTCATCCCCACCGGGCGAGAGTGCTACATTCGAGGATCCGTTGTCGAGTGTAGAACTCGACATAGATACTTTAGATTTCAGAGTCTTCCAGCGTCCGGAAGATATTGAGGAGAAGAAGCAAGATATTAATACGGTTGTGACAACGAAGCGCAAATCGGCCTTCAAGTCGAATCTGACGGCTTCTTTAAAAGCGTTGAGATCCGCGGCCAAGTCCTTTTCAAGCCTCACGGCACCGATGATACCGCCAGATGACTTTCTCACAAGATCAATTATATCCATAGATCCGCAAGTCCCTTTTACCGACGAGCGCATGCCTCCACGGTTGGAGGATACACCCACGCCAGCCCTTCGGCGATACCTAAACCCTACCACCAATGCTCCCATTGATGCTCACGTTCCTGCCTCCTCACTTATGCAGACCATGAGCGCAACCAAGTGTACAGCGTCAATCCAGATGCAGACATACAAAGTTTCTCGGTCTGCCAAAAGCACATCGCCCAGCGTGATCAGTCGGCGTACACAGACGACTCCCGAAGAAGTCTTTGGTGATGCAGCGGTGGGCCCGCTTGCACGCCAGAGAGACATGCGCGAGAACAGTGATTTTATCAGGATTGCAGTCATGGAAATGGCAATGCGAAGGAACGGCAAGCTGGACGACCAGAAACCCGGGAGGGCTCGATGGGCACTCCCCCCGAGACAACCTTCGACCAAGCCTTACGAGATTGGAGAGAACGGGGTCCCAGTGCGATGGGTGGCTATTACGCATTACTGAAAACCACTCATGTCGCGCAGATTCGCTCTTTGGGGGTTTCCACGACATCACCCATCCCCTACCACGCATACGATTCTATCACGATTTTCGAACCTCGAATCTCGATCCCAGGGGACCGCCGCTGACATCGACACCCGCGCCGATCCTCGGGAAGAAGGAGCAATTTTCGCTTCGTAAGCTTCTGGAAGGCGATCTGACCCACTTGGACGATTTACACGAAGACCCTGCGAAATCGCCTCGTTATGATTTATCCGTCTATTTCATGCGCACCCCACTTTTCATCCGCGGACCCTCGGAGAGACCCGCTCATGACACACGGATATATCATGGCGGGAGCAATTATTCCCCGGTTCAAAGCCAGTACGAGGGAAAAGGGTGAAAAAGAAAAAAAGAAAAAGGAAAAAGGAAATTACCGAGAATCAGGGTCCTGAGAGTTAACTGGTTGAGGCGTTGACCCGAGACGCTGCACTGGGATTTGATGAGATCGTCAGGACCCAGGGGGACTTTCTGCAGTGTAGCCCTTGAGCGAGGGTCCCATGAATCTCTTACGTGGTTGAATGGTCGAATGGGGTATCCCTTGTTATTACCGACTTCTCCCTCGATTCATCGAATAATGTCCCGGGGGCATTCACAGGCAGCATTTTTTTTATGCAACTCTCAATTCTCGTTGGAATCATTTTAATTAATTCATGGGTCTGCGTCCTTGCCACGTCGGACGCTTACTATATGAGCGGGTTAGAAAGCCTGCTTGTGCGTGGATATCAACCCCACCGCACTTCGAGACGGGAATCCATTCCGAGTCCCTATGTTATGAATATGCATAGCACAGTTGAGGAGTTGAGGATTTTGAACCCAGGAAAGGGAGAGGGTTAACGGCGCTTGAGTATTATTATTGCATTTGGCCCTACTTTTTGCATCGACAAAGTACGTGGCATAAGAGCGGGCTATGGACCACGATGGATGGGATACGGCGCTCAACGGATTGGGATGTATTTATAGACTTACCACAAGGAAATTGATCTAATCACATGAACTGGAGGTGTCTTGAAGGCGTGAAGGTGATGCTGAACTACTTTAATGTTTGCTCGATGCCGTCTCATGCATTCATCCCACATCCCCAGTTTCGCTGAAGAATCATAAGCAAGACAGTGGTCACGCAGTAAATCCACCCGACAGATCCGCTGGAACAGCTGACCAGTGAGCTATACATATACTGCGTGAAGTCTCAGTTCTAGATATATCTACGGAGGTATGAAACTGCGTACGAATACTCCGTAGGGGAAAAAGCGACCAATATAACGCAGTCTAATACTCCGTAGTTTTGGACTTTCTCAGCCTTGGGCGGCCCGTCTCGGCAGCGCGGAGTAGATATAAGATGACATAACAGGAGCCGCACTCTGTATTCAGATCTCTCCTGAGAACTACCTACAGAGTTGAAACACACAAGATAGTGGGAGTGTCTTTTTCTTCTCTTCTAAATGTAGATCAATCCAATCCGATTGACGAGATAATATAGCTCCCTTGAAGAGAATCCCCCGCTGCGAGAAAAGGAGCCGTAAATCACGTGCCCCTCAGCCTCGTCTCGAACCTCCCGTTAACCTCAGAAGCCTGGATGCCGACCTCTGTTGCATCTCATCGCCATCCCAACATCGAGCTTACACGCCGTCGCGTCCTCACCACACCACACCAGCATCCACCCCACGACAGAGAAGAAGAATACAGCACGCATCAAGAAAAGCCAGCCACATAGCGAATAATCCAGAGCGCGGTATTATCCATGCCCTCCCGCCCCGCGTCGGCGCCTCCCCATGCACTCCCCACCCAGCGGCCCCGGCGCCGCTGTGCAGGGCGCGTCGCTGGCGTTTGGGAAGCTGGGCCGCAGGCCTAGTGTGGGGAGCAGCTCCGCGGGCTCGCGCGCCGAGAGCATGACTTCCAATTCCAATGGGAACGGGGGAGGGAGAGCGGACGCGGCGTTCATCGCGGCGACGTTGGCGGCGTCGAGGTCGGGGACGCCCGGGAGCCAGATGGGGAGGAGGGGCGGGAGAGGCGGGAGCGTGAGTTCGAGGGGGAGTGCGGAGTGGGGGGCGGGGTTGGATACGACGCCCATTGCGCCGACGAAGGCGTTGGTTGGGAGGTGGGAAGGCAAGGGATTGGAAGTTGGGAATGAGGGGAGTAGGAGGAGGCTTGCACAAGGAAGGGAGATGTCTCCTGAGAAGCGGATATCGCCTTTGCGGGTCAAAGGTCCTTCTCCAGAGCCGCCGAATAAACAGAAGATTGGGAGCGAAGTGCCATATGTTGGGGAATCGGCTGCACCAGCTATTCAAAAACGATCTCCATCTCCTGAGCCTCGGAAATCACCTTTGCCGGTCAAAGGTGCTCCTAAGCCGGCGAGTAAGGCGAGAATTGTGAAGGAATTAAAGGAAATACCTTATGATGGGGCATCGGCCACACCTGCTATTGAAAGACAACCTCCATCTCCTGAACCTCAGAAACCCCCTTTGCTGGTCAAAGGTCCTCCTAAGCCGGCGAGTAAGCCGAAGAACGTGGAGGAAATACCATATGTTGGGGCATCGGCTACTTCAGCTACTCGAAAACCGTCTCCATCTTCAGAATCTTCGACACCCCCTTTGACGATGAAGGGCCGTGTCCCGTCTCCTGATGTCAAACCTCGAAAACAAAAACCCGAAATAAAATCACCAAAACCTATACTGCCAGTGGCTCTGCCAGCTGAACCCAAAGCAACCGAGCCGAAGCCTCTTCCGACCTCACAGATACCTCCTATTACTGCTACCAAGCCAGTCGAGCCTCCCAAACCGCCTCCCGCGAGGAACACTTCTACAGCAACTAAACCGGCATCAACTAAACCGGCTAAAGCTCCCCCAGAAACACAAAGCTCCTCCATACCAGCTACCAAACCGATACCCATCCCCTCCAAAACTCTATCCCAATCCACCACAAAATCAGAAGAGACCCTCGCCTCCTCAGACGACTCCTTTGTCTCCGCGTCCGAACGCCTCCCCTCCTCACGTACCGGCCCAACCCCAAACCGCTCCTTCGTATCCCCCTCCGTCGCCCGAGTCGACTCCCTCGCCAACGCCATCGTAGCCTCCTCCCTAGCCTCCTCCCGCGCCGCCTCCCCCTCAACCTCCCTCTCCAACCCCCCACCCCTCCCACCTCCACGCCGCCGCCGCAGTTCCCGCGCCCACATCTTCCACCACCACCACCACCCCTCCAACAAAGAAACCTCGCGCACCCCCAGCCCCGCCGGTCCCCAACTCCGCGCCACCATGCGCAAACCGCGCCAGGACCAAGAACCCGACGAGCACGAGCGGCGCCTGCGCGCCCGTCCGCACCTCGTCAAGAAGCACCCGCACAAGCACCACGAAGGCGACCGCAAGCGGTGGCGCGACGCGCTCACGGAGCGCGAGCGCAAGCGCTACGAAGCCGTCTGGGCCTCGAACCGCGGGCTCTACAGCGCGGACCCGGACGCGGTCAGCTCGCTCATCGTCCGCGACGTCTGGAACCGCAGCCGCCTCCCGGCCGAAGTGCTGGAAGAAGTCTACGAGCTGGTGGATCGCAAGAGGACGGGTGCCCTCGGGAAAGAGGAGTTTGTGGTCGGCACGTGGTTGGTGGATCAGAGGCTCAAGGGGAGAAAGTTACCGATTAGGGTTAGTGAGAGTGTGTGGAGGAGTGTGGGCGTCTTGGGGGGGATTAAAGTTAGGAAGGTTAAATAAATGATTGAGGTAAAAGAAAGAGGGGGAGCTTGGGGGTTGGGGGAAGTGATTTTGGACAGAAACGCAGAATACTCAGATCTTTGAAGCTCGGATCTACCTACCTACCTAAAGATTTATTTGTATGAAGATGATGATGAGGTGTTAGGATTCCATCATATATATCATGGTATTATTATAATAATTATAGTAGATATTAGATTAAAACTTATTTACTTACTTACCTTACCTTATTGTTTTTTTTTGTAATACATCAAGTTATATCATCTTCACATCAACTTCACATTACATAACTTCACTTCACTATCACTATCACAACACCTTTGACAAACCCAAAAAAAAAATCACAGAAGAACACACACAACAACTCTAAAACACTATACTCATCATTCAAAACATCCCTCTTTATCTAACATACATACATACATACACAAAAAAGCCAACAAAAAAGTAAAAAATAACAAAAAGAAACAAAGAATCTCCTCCTCTTCTTCTCATCTAAACATACACAACACACACATCACATTCCTCACACATGCTTGCTTGCTTGCTTGCTAACATTACATAATGACATTCCATAAGATAATAAAAAGATATATAGAAAAAAAAAAGAACGGGTCCCTGACACCGTAAGCCGCCTCCGAATAACGCCGGACCTCGCTCGTTTTTCGTTTGATTGTGAATGAATCGCGAATCTTCTCCTTTCCTTTCCCGTTCCTTGGTTGGTTGATGAGTGTGTGAGAGGTAGGGAGATGGTGGGTGGGTGGGTAGGTGGGGTATGTGGTATGGGAGAAGGGGGTGTGGGGAGGAGGAAGGAAGGGAAGAGAAAGGAGGAATGGGGTCTATGGAATGAAAAATATAAGATATAAGGTATATGCATGTATGGTAAGGTAGGTGTGTGATAATGAAGAAGAAGAAGAAGATGAAGAGGAAATGAAATAGCGGGCGAGGATGGTCGGATGGATGGTCGGGTAGAATTTTTAAAAGGTAAATATTTCGCCAGGAAATAAGACAAAGACATCAACGATCACTCCATGGACTCAGAGTCTTCTTCCCAAGCAAGAGTTTCGTCTTTCGCTTCGTCGAGTGCGCGTCCTCGCTATCGTCCTGATCTCCTGGAGACGGTAACGATTGCGGCTCGCTCTTCATCTTCTTGAGCCGGTGCAAGGTGTTCGCCATAAAGCCGTGCCGGTCTTCGTCAGGCCCCGTTTTGACACTGGACGCGCTGTTCATGTCGCTGCTTGCGATGGATTCTTCTTTGTTCCCGGGGGCCGTCATGGATAGGGGGAAGGTTTGCGCGCGCCCGGAATAGTGCGAGGCGATGCTGTTGGAGGCGGTGCTGGGACGATTGCTGCGGCCGTTCGAACGCTGGGATGCGATGCTGTTGGAAGCGGTGCTGGGACGGTTACCGCTGGAAGCGAAGGAGCCTCGTGGTTCAGAGGGACCTGACTCTGCTATGCTCGTTCCAAACGTGCTGGCATCGCTACTGTCGTAGTCATAGTTTGAAGGCGCCAGTAACGTGCTGCTGTTAGCAAGCTCCCGCAACCGATGCTGCTGCGTAGCATTAGGACGATGCTTGCTGAACTTGTTGCCGATGATAGCACCCGTGTGAGATATCAAGGCGCGGATAACATCTTTCTTGAGGGCGAGTGCCAAATCGAGATTCGACCACGTCTTGTTGCGATACTCGATCATGGGAAGGCGGAAGACAAAATTATGCACATCCGTGATATTTCGTTCGCCTTTACCTTTGTAACTGAGGCAGAGGACCACGCTGGGAATCTTGACATATGCGAGCGTCATGTAATTAGATGCACGATCCATCATCTTGGACAAATCATCAGACGGCTTCTCCTTCGACTTAGCATTCCGTCCAAGAGGGAAACGCTTCGGACCACTGGAAATCGATTCGACGTTTGATGAGGAGGTTGTCGCTCGGCCAAGTGTTGGACGCGATAGTTGGCTTGATGGCAAGCTATCAGTTGAAGCGTTCTTTGTCTTGGATGAAACCGACCAAGAGCCTAATGAATTCATGGTATTTGAATGGAAGAACTTGAAATGATGGCCTTCGTTACCCGAAAGCTGACTTCCAGCCTTCGACCTGAGAGTTAGAGTTGCGGAAGTGCTGGGGCGTTGTTCGGAGGTCATTGTTGGTTTCAGGCGGAGCTCCAGAGAGCCTGACCTTGCCGCTGTGCCTGGCGCACTGTCTGGAGGAGCAAGACTTTTATTCTTGGCGTTTATGGAGCTAGATTCGAGCGCGGTAGTCGTGTCATCATCTTCCTCATCTACATCGTCAACGGGCAACATTTTCTTCAGCATAGAAGGGTTTTTGTTCTTTCCAGGCCCAGGTTTCTCCTCACCGGAACCCGGGAAGATATACTCGAAAAGCTTTTTACCGATCTCGCGCTCAAGTTGGATCTTCATCGGAAAGAGATTGATTTCGAAATGGTCCATCACGGGGATTCCAGCAATTGCCTCGAGCATGTACCAATAAACTCTCAGCATCTGTTGATTACCACCCTCAGGGAACGTTCCACGTTCACCGTCCGAATAAGGCGCAAACATCTCGGGGTAGACAGCATCTGAGAGTAGATTAAGCCCGACGATCTTCCCAATCGACATGAGATTGAGATGAGAACCGTCAGAATTATCAGTACGATCATATTCGGCATTCTCAAGTTGGAATTCCGCAAGTGGTTCGTTGTTGTCACGGATCAGATGCCAAACGATCTGCGAAGCCGAGATGTTCCATCTGAGGAGACCGCTGCTCTGTGTTCCATCATGCTTGCGCTGAGAGGTCGTAATGGCCTTCATCATGAAGAAGAGCTCATCCTCGCAGCTCGTAAGATCCTTGTCAAGCATAAGCCTATCTTCCCATCCCTTCTGGTCGAGATATTTGGAGTTGATCTGGAATTGGGTCTTGATCTCATCTAGCTGTCTGATCCGTTCTTGCAGGCGGATGACCATCTCCGGAGCACCACGTAGGTCGCTGAAGTCCGAAGCAAGCATGATCTTCTCCAATCTTTCACTTCTGGTCTTCTCTAGAGGCTCGCTGTACATAAGTAGATCGAGGACAATGATATACAACGCGTAGTATTGTGATGAGTCGCATATCGCCCGGACTTGGGGGAACTCCACCCAGAGATGATCCATCCTACTCTCGACGTTCTCTGGGCCCGCCGCATGTGTTCCATCGCGATTGATTTCGTCGCTATATTTGAGGCGCAGAGTGTTATATTTGTCGTACCTCAAACTGGCCGAAGTCTTTTGCACAATGCGCTTAAACCCGAATGGATCAATCTGGAAATCAAACATTACCTCCATTGGGACCCAAGGAGGCCAGAAAGACCCAGCAGGGGTACCGTAATGACTGCCGGAGTACAACGATAGCAACTGAGAAGAGAAGAATTTCTGGTGGGTGACAAAGAATTGGGTGCTGTCCATCTCTACCGAGAACCGATGCTGTACAAGACCACTGACATCATCGTATATGCGTTCTTTATCCATGATCTCGACAACCTTCAACTCCATTCCCTTTGCAGTGACCAAGGCTGCAGCTTTGGGATTCTTGTCACTCTGAAGCTGGATTTGCGGTGCAATTAGACGGAGATGGTAAGTATTCTGAGGTATGAAACCTTCGGAGATGTTTGAATCAATACCATCACTCGAGCGTCCTGGCCTGGGTTCTTGGCTTTGTGAATCCTCCGCATCGACGAAGTTCTTCCCATCGGCGAGAAGCTCCTTGATGCGGTCTTCCACTTCCCGCGAAGCTTCACTATCGACAGGAGAGCTTGCTGGCTTCGGGATGTTGACTCCGTTAGCTTGGGGTGCGTTGGGTTTCGCCGCTTTCGCCTTGTTCTGTTCCTCCACGATATCAAGAATGAACTTGACAGCTCGTCTCGAAAGATAGTACACAAACCCTCGTCGCTGGCTGACTTGATGAATGTAGCGGAGGATGATGTTTCTCAACTGGTTGTTCCATTTCATATGCATGTTGTGGATGACAAAACGGTTGTCGAAGTCACTAACGAAGTCCGCTGAAGGATCGCCGTCCAGGCCTTCCGATGAAGTCGTGTTATACTCCTTCGGTGAACTTTCCTCGTCACTGTCAGGGTCAGGGACCGGGCGTTTATTCTTAGTCTGCACACGCGCAGCCATCCGGCGCAGCATGCTTTCAAGGAAAGCTTTCTTGTCTTTCAAAACCTGGTGATGCCTGCTCATCTGCTCCAACTCCGCCTTCAGAGCGGGATTATGTTCGTCCTGGAGATGACTGAGTTCGACATTTCCTAAGTTCCGAGTATGAGTCTCCATGTGTTCTTCAAGTTGATCTAACCGACGTTGGATCAGCTCAGCTTGCACACGTCGAGGGTCATCATCCTTGCTCATGATGCAAAAGTGGGTTGGCTCATGTCCGAAAGGACTAGTTCTATCTGGATCACCACTAATTGTATCGCCATGTTCTGTTTGACGGAAGTATGTGAAGCGAGGTGCGTATGCAAGAGGTATAATTTTCGTCTCGGGGTTTGCTTCGGATGGAAGAATCCAGTCCAATTCAACGAAATCGTCCATATCAATCCAAGTAAAATCATTATCGGGTATTTCGAATTGGGAGAGATCCGTGGGTACTAGCTCTTGCTGTGAAATAAGTGTGCTAGCAGCTGAAGCCTTTCGAAGATCTTCTGGCGTAGTCCCAGCAATACTCGCCGATATCGCCCGGATATCAGCTGACAGCAAGTCCAATTGAGCCTGGTGCATCTTCATTGAACTTGTCTTGCCCTGAGTCTTCTTCCCTCTGTCTTGAGTATGAAATTCTTCTCGCCGCTGGTGTACGTCGAGCATAAAGCTATCCAGCCTCATTTTGAGCCCAGTGGCAGAGACGACATCCTCTGCATAGTCCTCGGCATCCTTGTGCTTGTAGACGTGACTGAGGAACAGTGGGGCAAGCAAGAGGCTATATTTGATAGTGGCAAGATGTCTGCCAAACTTCTTGCTTGACTTTTCAATTCCCGGCCACAGTGTCCCTTGACGTATGGGAAGTGACATCGTTCCACTGAACATCGACCACCAAGCGAAGAAATGGGTAAAGAAGCGCGGTGTCAGATGCACCGTGTTGTAGCTTTTTGATTGTTCGGTATTGGAAAAATTCCACTCGCGCTCGACCGGGGCTTTGACAGCGATTGACATGTGGATGTGGTGACTTCTGAAGCCCCTGAAAGCGTCGTATTCTTGTCCGGGAGGTGCTTTTGCATACTGCGGCTCCTTCAGGACGACCTTATAATGAGGCTCAAACTCAAATGAGCGCTTTCCTCCACCCGCGTTTCTCTCAAACATTAAACCGGCGCGCCACTGAACATTGCCAGAGAGCTTCATAATAACCTTTTTAAATGCAGCCCCGCGTTTGAAGCTACCAATGCTCCTTACACTATCATCATCACGATCCCGTCCCTGCAGATCTGAACCACGAGCCTGGTGGCTGTAGTCCGGTATTGCAAGAATGTATTCACCACTGTCCACAGTCATGAATTTGCGCGGATCCTCATCTTGACAGATGTTCCATCTAACATCATTCTGCCAACACATGAGGAGACCTGCACCATTCCCAGTAACCACATAAGGATCACGAGTTCCCTTCAACATCAGATGGACATCTCCATCACCCTTCCACGCAACGCTGACGCGGGAGTGGAAACTGAGACGGATCTTGTCCCAGAAACCTGTCCTATCTGATGGGTCTACCTGGGGTTTAGTGAAAGTCTCGATAACCATCATCATATCCTGAATTGTAGGTTGATATGATGCTCCCCATGTGATGCGGGTAGGCAAGCCAGTATTGATGTCGATTTTTATGTCGGAGTAAGTCTTCACAGGAGATACTGTCCTTCGCACATCGATAGCGAATCCACCTACGTTCGATTTCCCCGGGTCTAGATGTGCAGGCGGTACGATATCAACCTTGACATGTCGCGTAGATTCGATCCCTTGAAATTCCTCAGCAATGACGAAATCTGTCTTGAGAGACCAGGCAGGTAATCTAGGCGACTGCCCAGGTTTGATTGCAGGGATGTGCAGGAGAGGTAGTGGGTAATCTCTCAATGTCATACGAGCCTCTCCCATATCGATTTGGACATGCATAGGTATCAAGAGCGTGTACTGAGTATCGTGAGGCATGCCTTTCCCAATCCGGTGAAGGAACAGGGGTAACTGATTCATGGGGAACGACGGTTTGTCGAGGGTAATGTGAAGGTCGCTGATTAAAGTGGCCATCAATCCGGGACGCTGGGGTACTTGGAGGATGTCTTCCTCATCCTCCATATCTTCAGGAAGTTCATCTGGGCCCCAGAAGACCCCTCGAAGATCTTTCATGCTGTTTCTCGCCTGACCAAAAACAGTATCAATCCGCTTCTTCCAACTCTGCGCATTGTGTCGCAGCAGTTTCTCGTGAGCTTCCGAGACCGAAATCTTAGAGCTTCCACTGATTCCGCAAGTTCCTTCGGGGTCGTACCGCATCCTACGTCCACGACGGGATCGCGAACGATGTCTGCTATCGGAATCTTCACTCTTGCTTCGCTGCCGAGATTGATCATTTTGCGTACTCCGACCACGTGGATGTGCTGACCGATTGCGAAATCTGGAGGAATCCTTTCGCAGCTCCTCGTCTTCCATTTTCTTGGCTTTCACCTTAAAGGCTTCCTCGCGAGCAATGCGCTGCTGTTGCTCAATTAGACCAGTCCGATAGATCATGCCAAGCTTCCATTCAAATGCGCCATCCTCCAGCTCGAATAGCAGCGCTTTGCTACGGACTGAGATTTTTGGTATATGCTTTGGGCCCTCGGGATGCTTTTCAAGTATGTATTCGTTTGTCCCAGTGGCAAAGCGATGATGGAGCTGCTGTACGGACTTGAGGGTATTGATAAAATTATCAAACACCTTGTGTAAAATTAGTTGATGAGGGACCGCCAGCCGTATGGCTTCCGTATGCACGTCGATCATCTTTTCATCATGCATTTCTCCTGAAGGTTGCTTCCGCCTAGTTTCGCGGAGGTCGACTCGGGCGGATTTGATACTAACCATTCTCGCCCATATCCGCTCCATCTTTGGAGCCTCGGCGTATAGACGAGTCAATTTGGCGTGAAGAAACGGTGCATTCCATCTATGACGGCCCGCTTCCAGGCCATAAATTTGGAGCATCATCGGCGGATCGGAAGGCATGCTTGCTTTGATTTGTATTAAAGTTGACCTGAAATCTACCGTAACAAACTGTCGGCCTCCCGGAAAGTATTCAGATGAATCTTTGGCAGATAACTCATCAGGAGATCTTGATGGCGATAGGCGGTCAGCTATATCTGACTGCAACTTAGCTGCTAGGACCTTCTCGGCTTCCTCCTCGTCAGCCTTCGTCTTGACAAAAGCTTTCTTTAGCACTGTTATCGCAATGCCGCAGGAATAGTGCCGATATAGCGAATACTGGATCAGGAGGGTCTTGACGACAGAGTTAACGTGGAAAATGGGGCCTTGGTTATCACTTGAGGTGGATAGTGCGACCTCGAACCGTGGCATGGAGACAAATGGTTCAGACTCCCATCTCTCACAGGATTCGACGACAAATGCTTCAAGATTACGAACATGAATGGCCAAGCGCCTGCCATCGGTAGGACGTTGCTGTTTTCTCTTCTTTGGTGATTGCGGCATTTTTAAGAACAGATCTGGATCTGGTGTCAGGGACCGGCTGTTTGTTCGGCGCCGTGATGGTCGCCGTTCGACGGCATCAGCTTTCTGGGCACGATACTCGGCTGTCCATGACTCAAACTGCAATGCAACACCCCGTGTGGCAGGAGATATATCCTCATCAATACCGGCAACTTCTGCGTTGAAGTCCGAGCCTTGAAATTGGAAATGTAGTAGCCAAGGAGGCATGGCTCTGATGAAATTTGGATCCCGGGATGCTCTACGCGGCTTGTTCTCTGGTTCGACATTAAGCCGTAACTGACGGACTATTTGTCGAACACCCTTACTGATCTCTGGACGGATCATGTGAATGGAAAAGGTCTGTAGATTACATGTAGCGACAACATATACTTCGGGATTGGCGTTCAAGTGAACTTTCAGTTCCAAAGACTCTATCTCTAGCAAATCGTAGCGCGCCCCTGAAGATGTCTGATAATAGAAATCATGTGACTGTAGTCTCAGACTTGATGCAAGGGCGTAGTGCAATTGCCCGACGGCAGAATGTGAGGATTCGATATCCAGGGAGACGGAGGATATGGAGGATATGATAAGATCAAAGTCGCCTTCATCTGCGGTACTCTCGACCGGAGGGAGAGCGATTCGCATGACTGGTTCATGCATGGAGAATTTAACATTGGCTTTTGGCAGAAGGCGTGACAAGAGAAGATGCCGCCCAGATGCTGGCTCCTTTTTCGATTTTGGCTTTGGGTGTAACAAGGCTAGCACAAGAGGAAGATGCTTAGGATCCAGGTCGACAGAGGGGGATGTGATGACCACGTTTGCGAACAACATGTTAGCATTCCGCTCGTCTGCGCTGTTGTCCTCTCCGAATTCAACCGTCTTCGAGGGCAATGTTGTCCGGACTGTTGTGGTGGCCATTGGGACATAAATGAGTCTATCTGACTTGCCCTGGCCATCAGCAACGCCCACGGCAATCGAGAGTGCTGCAACTAAGGCTTGATGAGCAATGTCTTTAGGTGAGAAGTACATCCGATGTGCGGGTGACTTGGGGTCAAGGCGATGCAAGTCTACACCGACCTCCTTCATAGATGCATTGAGGTAAAGGGGCGCGCCGTGAGGTTGAATAGATGTGATCTTCTTCGTAAATCCAACGTAGCTAACAGCAAACTGCACCTCTTTAATACCTCGAAGCACTGAGCCCACGAATTCCTTCGAGTCCGACACTGTCTGAACAAGTTTCTCATCTTGGCTACCAGGCTGATCGAGCTCTTCCAAGAGATCCGTCACTGCGATCTCGTCAAACTTTGGCTTTCCGCCCACTTGAGGCTGAACGGGTCGGCACTCCTTGAATCGCTTTATGCATGTGGTTATATCATCGTATGGTATATGTATCCGCCCCAACTTGAGAGAAATAGCTGCATCCCGAAGGCCATCAAGTTCTTTGAATAGTAAACCGTGGACGTTGAGCGTTGCTTGATCGAGCACTTCCAGCGATTCTCGACCCTCCGGAGTGAAGAGGACGCTACGAACCGTGAGCATCCATTCCGCTGGCCGTTGATCTTTGATGGGCGATTTGACGTGGGAGAACATCCTGGCCCTATCAACCATCTTGCGCCGCGTGTCCACAGCCAAGGTGAAGCTTCCAACTTGTACCTGGCCTACATCTGCCACCGTAACCGATGTGTTTATAGCCACCACATCCAACATTCGTATCCAATTGATATTCCGATGCAGGCGCTTGATTCGTTCCTTTATGCTCGTGAGATGCTCCCAGCTCTTGCTGCGCTGGGGCTTGACGCTGGCACTCCGCGGTGGCTTTCCCTTGGGCTCGTCTTCGCGGTCCCGGCCCGCAGCCTCCTCAGCCGTGCCATTGCCATCCTCCCCCGTATCCCCAGTCTTATCTGCAGCCTTCAAATCGATCGTGATCGCGAGTTCGGTCAGAACCACACTTATCCATGTCGGTTGTGCAAAGGTCGGGCGATGTAGATTCAGGCCCAAGCCTCTTATCTCTATTTTCGTGCCATCTTTCGGAGTGTATGCGAGCCTCTTGAGCGAGAAGTAGCCAATGCGCTGAATGGAGATTCCCGTCAGGATCCGAAGGATAGCGAAGAAGATGAACGAAGACAGGTACAGGAGGACGAGGACCCCGAAGATGAAGGTCGGGTTTAGGAGCGCCATGGAGTTTTGTCGATCAACGCCATTCGCAGCGTCTCTTTTTTGTCGTGGGCCGTGACAACAAGGACAAAAGCTCTTCAAGGCGACCTAGAAATCGATTGCGGGGTCCGTTGACAGAGCTGCCATTTGCTGCTGGTCGCGTCGTTCTTTTCCCTTCACTTTTTTTTTAGCATTCGTCATGCGACAGCTTCTCTGGTCGTGTCGTTTCGTAAACAGTGCTCTCAAACCCAGCTGTACTGGATACGCGCACAAGGAAAGTTGTGAATCACCATGCTCCAAAGCAAATGAGGGAGCGCGACTTCTAAACAGATCTGCAGAAGGGAATAGAGCATCAGTATACGGCACAGGACCGGGGAGCAGAGTGACAGTACTGTCTGTTGGTTTCGGTTGTGCTCGGTACAGCGGGACGCTTTTATTAGTAGGTTGTAGGCAAGATCGCTGGCGTCACAACTAGAAAGGGACGGATTGTTGCGTCGACGGCGTTGACGCTTGTGGCGAAGAAGGTCTAGGGGAGAGAGATAGAGAGGTACTTCAACTGCGGTTATGGTTATCACCAGCGGCGTGCTGATTAAGACGGGCTGAGGCGACAATGCTGGGAACTTTGGGAAGGGCAAAGATATGGATATGTCATGGTTGTCTTGGGAGTCGGGACATTAGTACTGGCTAGACAGGGCCGGGCAGTAGTGTGATGAAAAGCGTTGGTAACTTGATGTACATCCTCCTCTCCCATGCCATTGTGTACATAGGCTGAACTCGGTACCTAGACTGTAGACTGGACTGGACTGAAAGCTTGTCTGTATAGATGCAGTGATGCACAGCAGCAACAGTACGGAGTGAGAACCCCTGGGATCCTTGCAGAATTGCTTGAAAGTTGAATCCCATCAACGACCTGGCCTCGAGACTCCCATGGCCAGTACCTCCTGTTATCAAAGGACCCCCGTCGAGTAGAGGATGCCCCTCCTGTCCCAACTCCTGGCAACCGAAGACGTCCTGAATAGGAGAAACAATTCAAGCCACGCTTAAAATAACTGTTAGCTGTCTGCAGCTCCGAACTCGTCATCCTGTGCTTACGGAGTAATGCAGCCGTACCTACAAAGCCAGACGCCCCCGCCGCGGCTGTCTCTCCCCGAGAGAACCTGGTCATCTTCCCTTCTATATGGCTTTTCCCATGCTCCCTTATGTAAGCGCCAAGGCTGCATTCGTCCCAAGGCTGCGCCGCCCACAGCACGTCCCCTTTCTGCTTTCCCAACCCAACGTCAATCAACTACTTCTCAATAATCCCTTGAGATGCGCAGATGTAGGGTCACGAAAGCTGGCACCATCCATTCATCTATGCTGTTTACTTTCTTTGCTATTATTATTGTTATATCCGAGGACTGCTCATTCCCGACCACTCCCGTCCGGCTCACACAGCGGTTGCACATAGGGTGCTGCCGTCCCAGCATCCCAGCACCTAGTGATTATTCGCCCGAGCCCAGAAATGGGGCAGACCAAGTTGACCAACCCAACTGTTGTCCTAGAGCGGAACTAATCTCTTTAAAGGGGGCCCATAATTAAACCGCGTCTGACTCTCTGGAGTCTGCAGACCCCATCTCTGCAGTGCTGGTCGCATACACGCGCGTTCAATATACAGTAGTAGTATGCAGGGACTTGAAATTTTGTCTGTTCTCTACCGCTTGCGGGTATCCTTCCTCGCTCGAGGCGCTTCTATTAAATATCATTTAACGCCGAGGCACCCGCTTTCCCAAATGTGTATTATACCTACGCCGTTCCCTTCCTCAAGTCTCATAGCTTGGACCTAACAGCCTCCAGCCGGTACTTCACGTCTTTCAACACCTTTGTAGCCGGCTTCCATTCATCGAATTGCTTTAGTAGTTCCGTGACTTCCGTGTCGAGCTCCGTCTTGACGAAGTCCTCCTCCAGCAACCCCCGCATAATCCATGGGAGGACATACGGATTGTTATTCGTAGGTATCTGGTACTTCTTGATTTCAAGAGGTACGTCTCCCACCGAAGTCGTCTCTAAAGCATACTCGACGGCGAGACTATGATCATTAGATGGCACTGGGTAGACGAGGGGGTTCCACGTACTCATAAACTCTTTCATCGTCGTACAATCTCGAGTGGCCTTCACCTGTGTATAAACTGCCCGCCAGAGGCGCTGATAACTCACGGATGAGGCCGTGGTCAGAGACGCCGAGATTGCGCAACTTCAAAGCGAAACCTATTAAATGTGATAAGAAATTTGGAGCATGGATGCGGCCATCAACAAAAACGGCTCTATAGATATAAGGGTGGCTAGCAGGGGAGAAGATGGAGGACTGTGAAGCAACGATATCAGTGACTGACGTCGAATAGTCTCGTGATAGACGAACCTCCATAGAGACCAATTGGTCATCAATTGAACCGCAATATGTGACCCTCACTCCGTATTTCATTGAAATTCGGAGGGCATCTTCGTATTTCTTGGACACCGCACTTTCTGGGTCTGCAAAGTCAAAGAGCTCTCCAGCGGAACCGCTGAAAAGTCTGGACTTGTAGTCTGCAAATGGCCCCAGGGAAACGCCAGCTGAACCCACAAGTCAGCTACAATATCCGAACATTTTCAACCAGCTTATGTTGTCTCTGAAAACTTACCCATTGCACATACACCAATCCGGCTTGTTGACACGACACCGAACTCGATAAGCTTTGCTACCAGCATCACAGCCACAGGCACGCCCTGTGAATGGCAAGCAACCAGAATGAAGTCGGCCTTGCGGACATGTTCAATCCAATTCAAAAGCAGCTTCCAAAGATTGTCAACACGTTCAGCGATTTTACCTTCGCCTTCAAGCGCAACTTTCTCTATCTCGCAATCGAAACAGCCATGCTGATCGGCCCACCGCCTTATGGCAGCTGCGGCATGGTTCGCAAAGCGAACTGAGGTACCTGTGGGTTGGCCAATAACTGTGCGTAGCAGAGGTGCTGGGAAGAGACCATGAATGCCAATGGCGATGGCCTTTTTGATTTTCGGTAATTCCTTAGCCAAGAAAACATGTTTCACAGGTTTTTGCTGGCCGTGAAGAATCAAACGTGCAATTTGTTGAAGAATTGACGGATTCTCCATCAGCCGATATGTGTTTCTCACCGATGGTATGATGAGATTAGGAGGAGCGACTTTTAAAGGAACTGGGGTTTGCGTCGAAGGGACTTTTGTTAAAGCTGCTTCTGGTTGTGCCGTGCTTTTCGAGGTTTCGTCTACCTCGACGGACACTGTTCTTCCCCTTTTACTTGGCCGGGTTTTCTTCTCTTCTTTAACAGGTGGGGCCTTTGCGGGTTCTGGTTGGTTTTGGGATACCTCGCCAGCGACCGCAAGCTGACCTACTTCTTTAGATTTTCCTGGGGTTTTTGCGGTCTTTTTACTCGTATCTGTAGACCAGAATGCCCAGCTAGACCCAGCTGTCGGTTCGGTATTAGGCTTTGAAGGTGCATCTTCCATGACAGTATCACCGTCGTTCTGGTCTATTTTGACAGGAATCTGTTCCTTTGGAGCTTCCTTTGGCGCTTCCTTTGACGCTTCCTTTGCAGTAGAAGGTGCAGCTGTAGACCACAGGCCAAACCATGACGTTGAAGCTGTAGGTGTCTTGGCTGTCTTTGGCAACTCTTCTGCCGGAGCCAATGCGGCAGTTTGTTCTGGCTGTGGCTCGTCTTGAACTGCCGCGGGCGACTCTTCTGCGGGTTTTGTGACTGAGATGGATGCATCTGGCGCGGGTGAAGGCGGGACAGCAGGCCTGCCTAGCCAGCCTCCTAACCAGCCAGAAGATATTGCTGGCTTCTGTACAGGATCTGGTTCCGGGTGGGTCGGCTTTTGGCCAGACGTCTCCTCAGCCTTGTCAGACGTCTCGGTTTTAGGGGTTTCTCCAGCAGACGACGAGTTGTTTGTCTTTCTCTCCTTATCCGTATCAATTTCTTCTTCTAGTGTCCCACCCATACTGACATCGGAGGTCTCCTTGCTCTTCCCGAGATACATCGAAGGAGGCCTCCCGTCCCCCACGGTTGCTGGAGGTCGTTTGGGCGTAAAGGCACTCAAATCTGCCGAAGCGGTTCCATTACTCGGCTTGTCTGCTAGAATCGTCTCCCTGGCTACCTGGGTCGAAGCGGTCGACTTTCGAGGCCAAGTGCCATACCAGCTGCTCTTCGACTTGATCTAGATGCAGGCCTGCGTTAGCAGGCAATGCTGAGGCAGCCAAGTTGACCACGATGGTACGACCCCATACGCCAGACTTACCTCCTTACTCGAGTCTCCCTCAGGCCGGATCTTCTCTAAAGGAGTGGAGGCAGATTCCTCTGCCTTGGTGGCCCTGCTAGATTTACCCGCCACTTGGGTCGAGGGCGGGCTATCGTCGGCCGGTTGGGTGTTGTTGGGAGACTCTTCCACGCTGGGAGGTTTGGTTCTAGGTCGTTTCCGTGAGGATCCCATTTAAGTTGCAATTCTGGATATTTTGTTGCTATCGACAACACGTAATTCCCAGCATGCGGATGGATATTGTTGAATTGGTAGCCTGACTGATGTCACAAGCAACGCCGAAAGCACAGGCTCGCCAGGGTTGATTGACCTTGGAGGTGGGTAATCGGGAACCAAGATAAGATCTGAATGACTAAGCAAGGCCCCGAAAAAAAAGTTAAGATCTCGACTGCTCGCGGGGAAACACATTTGAAATATTCTCCACCTTTCTCTGCCATCCACAATGGCGCCAATGACTGAGATGAAGAGAAAGAATCGGCCTGTCGATTCTGAGAATGAACGGCCTGCGAAAATCACGAAACTCCGCGAAGAAGAGGCCCCATTTCCAAGAGGAGGCGCAAGTGTTTTGACTCCCTTGGAACACAAGCAAATTCAAATCGAAGCTACACGAGATGTCCTGTTCGAGCAGCAAGGCGCCAAGACCAAGAAGGCAGAGACAGACGGGGAGAATGAAGAGGTTGCACGACCGGCAAAAAAATCGAAATCGAAGAAAAAAGCGAAAAACGGAACAGAGGTAGCAGATCCGGAAGAAAAAGCTATCAAGATCGAGGGGTTAAGTTATAAGGTATGCTCAGTGCAATGGTCCTTGAAATTTCTCCATAGCTGATCAATAAAAAAATAGAGAATAGTCACAGGATCCTTAGTTCTTGGTCAAGTCTCACAGATAAATGACCACGATGTGGCTCTCTCCCTGCCGAATAATCTCACGGGATACGTTCCTATTACGTCGATTTCGGACAAAATAACGCAGCGGATTGAAGCAATCGCCAATGCTGAAGAGAATGAACCTGAAGACGGAGGAGAGGAGAGAGAGGAAGATGATGATGTCGACTTGACTAAGCTCTTTACGATCGGGCAATATCTTCGAGCATTTGTTGTTTCTACGAGCGACGATGCAACTTCCGGGAAAGCCAAGAGACGAATAGAATTATCTCTTCGACCGCAGCAGTCAAATAATGAGCTTACCCCACAGAATATCGTCCCCAATGGCACACTTATGGCATCCGTGGTCAGCGTTGAGGATCATGGCCTTATTATGGATCTAGGTCTTCCAGGATCTGATGTCCGAGGATTCATGTCTTCAAAGGAAATCGGGCATGGGGTGGAGTTATCCAGTATACAAGAAGGAGCAGTCTTCCTCTGTGCGGTTACTGGTCTCAGCTCTAATGGGAAGATTGTAAAGTTGTCTGCGGATACTCAGAAGATTGGAAATTTGAAGAAACCGTCATATCTTAGCGACGCTCCAACAGTTGATGCTTTTCTTCCTGGTACTGCAGTCGAAGTGTTGGTTGCCGACGTCACGCCAAAGGGTATTGCCGGAAAGGTCATGGGTATGGTCGATGTGACTGCAGATTTGATGCATTCAGGGGCAGGGGCAAGCGGCAAGGACCTCGAGAAGAAGTACAAAGTCGGATCAAAGGTCAAGGGGAGGATTATATGCACTTTCCCAACTGCTGACCCTCCTAAACTTGGCATCTCATTACTGGACCATGTCATGTCCCTGGCTCCACAGCAGGCCACCAAGGATGGCAACAGACAAGCACCCGTCGACATTTTGCCCTTGTCTACGATTGTTGAATCCGTAACCGTTCAAAAGGTCGAATCAGGCGTCGGTCTGTTTGTTGACCTAGGGGTCAAGGGTGTACCTGGATTTGTACACATTTCAAGGGTCAAAGATGGCAAGATTGAGACGCTATCGGAATCCACTGGGCCATACAAAGTAGGCTCCACTCATCGCGGGAGGGTGATAGGATATAACTCGTTAGATGGCATCTATCTCGTTTCTCTGGAGCAGAGTGTCTTGGAACAGCCATTTCTACGAATTGAGGATTTGAAGATTGGTGAAGTGGTCAAGGGGAAGATCGAGAAGATCATTGTGAACGCGGCGGGTGTGGGTGGCGTGCTAGTCAACCTGGCTGAAGGAATCTCGGGGCTTGTGCCAGAGATGCACATGGCTGACGTTCAGCTTCTTCATCCGGAAAAGAAGTTCAGAGAAGGAATGACTGTAACAGCACGCGTACTATCAACGGATCCGAGAAGACGACAAATACGACTTACCCTCAAGAAAAGTTTGGTCAATTCAGAAGCAACTCCCTTCATTTCATACGATAAGATCAGTGCCGGGATGCAAAGCCCTGGTACCATTGTCAACATCCTCCCAAATGGAGCCGTTGTCCAGTTCTATGGCACAATACGAGGATTTTTACCAGTGTATGAAATGAGTGAGGCGTTTATCCAGGACCCGAGCCAGCACTTTCGAGTTGGGCAGGTTGTCAACGTTCACGTGTTGAATGTTGATCAGGCTGAGAAGAAATTGACTGTATCTTGCAAGGATCCGTCAGTTTTTGGTCTTGCACAACAAAATGCATTGAAGAAGCTCAAAGTTGGCGAGGTATTATCTGCAACCGTCACAGAGAAATCCAATGATGATATCTCTGTAGAGCTACAGGGCCTTGGATTACGAGCGATTCTCCCAGTTGGCCATCTTACGGACGGCTCTGATGCGAAAAATCTGTCTGCGCTGAAGAAAATCCGAGTCGGCCAAGTTTTGACAGACCTGGTGATGCTTGAGAAGCTAGAGCAGAAGCGCCTCGTCATTTTGACAAACAAGCCAAGTCTGGTGAAAGCTGCAAAGGACCGCACTCTCCTGAGAGGCTTTGACGATGTCAAGGAGAACAAACTTGTGCAAGGCTTTGTTAAAAACGTGGCCCAAACTGCTGTCTTTGTTCAGTTCGGCGGAGGCCTTACGGGTATACTGCCGAAGAGCAAATTACCAGAAGAAGCTGCTCGCCTGCCTGATTTTGGTATGAGGAAGTTCCAATCTATTGAGGCCAAAATCGTCTCTGTCGACCAGGGTCTGCAAAGATTTGTCCTCTCTATGACTAATTTGGGCAATGAGAATCTCATTCCGGAGCCTGCAGCGCCATCAGTCGGTGTCGATCAGACAGTTGTAAATCCAGTTGACGAATCAATCACCTCGATTGACGATTTTACTCTCGGAAAATTGACCAAAGCAAAGGTCGTATCTATCAAGGAGACACAGATCAATGTCCAACTTGCAGATAATATCCAGGGACGTATTGACGTCTCTCAGGTGTTCGATTCATGGGAACAAATCAAGGATCGCAAGCGACCCCTGAAAAATTTCGCTTCCAAGAATTCTGTTATACCTGTCCGTGTTCTAGGAATTCACGATGCTCGTAACCACCGCTTCCTACCAATTACCCACAGAACTGGAAAGACACTCGTTTTTGAACTATCAGCCAAATCCAGCGACCAAGAAGAAACGGCATCAGAACCCCTCACTCTGAACAAAGTCAAAGTTGGGTCTTCTTGGATTGCCTTTGTTAACAATATTGGGTCCGATTGCGTATGGGTGAACCTTTCTCCAAACGTTCGTGGCCGTATTCGCAACTTGGATCTCTCTGATGACGTCTCCTTGTTGAGAGACATCGAATCTAATTTCCCTGTCGGATCTGCTATCAAGGTTCATGTTTCATCTGTGGATGTGAAGAACAATCGATTGGACCTTTCTGCCCGGTCAGCACAGACATCAGAGGCCTTGACGTTCAAGAATCTGAGTAAGGGTATGGTGGTTCCTGGAAAGGTCACCCGGGTCAACGAAAGACAGATAATGGTACAACTCAGCGACAGCGTTTCTGGCCCAGTCAACCTCACGGACCTTTCTGACGATTTCTCTGAAGCGGATCCTACAAAGTATTCGAAGAATGACATTATTCGAGTCTGTGTCACTGATATCGACGCCCCTAACAAGAGAATTAGTCTATCTACAAGACCTTCAAGGGTCCTGAACTCCTCACTACCTGTTCAGGATCCTGAGATATCATCTATCTCTCAATTGAAGGTCAACGATGTGATACGCGGATTTGTGAAGGATATTTCCGACAAAGGCTTATTTGTCAATATCGGCGGCAATCTGAAAGCTTATATTCGGGTCTCTGACCTATCGGATTTATACATCAAAGACTGGAAGTCCAGCTTCCAAGTGGACCAGCTTGTGAAGGGCAAAATCATCTCTCTGGACGAAAATCTGAACCATATTCAAATGAGCTTGAAGGCTTCAGTCCTAGACGAGAATTACGTTCCTCCTCTGACGTTTAATGATATCAAAGTTGGTCAGATCGTTACTGGCAAAATTCGGAAGGTCGAGGATTTCGGCGTGTTTATTGTCATTGATAATTCGACCAACGTCAGTGGTTTGTGTCACCAGAGTGAGATGGCAGAGAAGCGCGTACACGATGTGAAAAAGCTGTATGATGAAGGCGACTCCGTCAAAGCCATTGTTTTGAAAGTCGATCCGGAGAAGAAGCGTATCAGTTTCGGTCTCAAGGCTTCGTACTTCGAAGATGGGGCAGAATCAGAGGAAGAGAGTGATGACGATGATGTGGACGCTATGGAGGGCGTCAAATTAGGCGAATCCAGCGATGAGGAAGATGGGGAAGACGACTCTGATAGTGATGATGAGGGTGGTGGAATCGATCTGGATGACGTCCAGAATATTAGCAACGCGGGAGAGCAAAATGGTGATTCGGACCAAGAGATGGAGGACGTTGATGACAAAGACGTCGCTGCACTCAAAGTAGGCGGATTCGACTGGTCGGCGGATATTCTCGATCAAGGCGAGCAATCAGATGCAGGATCCGTTGGTAGCACAGACGAGAAACCGAAAAAGAAGAAGAAGCGTAAGGCCGAGATCAAGATCGACCGGACCGGAGAACTCGATGCCAACGGTCCGCAGTCTGTAAGTGATTTCGAACGATTACTTCTCGGACAGCCTGATTCGGCCGAGCTTTGGGTCTCGTACATGGCGTTCCAGATGCAACTCAGCGAGCTCGGCAAAGCAAGAGAAATAGCTGAGCGTGCCATAAAAACCATCAATATCCGCGAGGAGACGGAGAAATTCAACGTCTGGTCCGCATGGCTCAACCTTGAGGTTGAATATGGCAATGATGAAACAGTCGAAGGGGTCTTCAAGCGAGCATGCCAATACAACGATGCGCAGGAAGTTCACGAGAATTTGATCAGCATCTACATCCAGTCTGAGAAATACAGTGTAAGTGCTACCTCATTTGCCGTCCACGAAATCAGGTTACTGAATAAGAAATAGAAAGCGGATGATCTTTTCCAAGTTCTCGTCAAGAAATTCTCCCAGTCACCCTCAGTGTGGTACAACTACGCCGACTTCCTCCACCGAACGCAGTCCGCCCCGGATCGGGCCCGCGCTCTGCTACCCCGTGCCGTCCAATCTCTTCCCACTCACACCCACCTACCGCTCACCCTAAAATTCGCCGCGCTAGAGTTCAAATCGCCCAACGGCTCGCCAGAACGAGGAAGAACGATCTTCGAAGGCCTCCTGTCCAGCTTCCCTAAGCGACTGGATATCTGGAACCAGTTGTTGGATCTGGAGATCAAGCAAGGTGACAAGGATATTGTGAGAGGGCTTTTCGAGAGGGTTGTTAAAGTTAAGGGATTGAAGCCAAAGGGTGCCAAGGCTTGGTTCAAGAGATGGAGTGAGTGGGAGGCTGAGAATGGGGATGAGAAGACCAAGGAGAAGGTCAAGGCGAAGGCGGAGGAGTGGGTTAGAGCCGCGGCCCAGAAGAAGGAAGCCGATGGCGGTAATGACGAGGAGTGAAGAAATGGTGTCTTGATCTTACCACAATCTTTAGAGGGGTTTTCATTGTCCTGTATAGATGGAGTTAAGGAGCCATAAAAGTTGTCCCGGGTAGTGATTAGCTATTCAACTATCTTGTGAAAAGTTGTTTACTACTACTAATGGATGCTCTCAATCCATGATACTTGTTCCTTCAGACTTCATAAGGTATTTAGGCAGACCAAAGCATACGATACGAGACTGCTCAAATAGTTCTACCCACCTGACCAAAACGGGATGCTGGGCCAGGAAAGGAGATTTACCGTTGAGCGCTGTTCACAGTCAAAATGTAGTCAAGAGTTATTGTCAAGAGTGCTATTGCCACTACTGAAAGCATTTTAAAGTACAAAACAAAAGCACGCACGCACGCACGCAGGCAAATTAATCATCCATTTTACTTTCTATGCACCAGAGACCAATCAGCCAGCCGCCGCAGAAAGGAAGCCGTCCGTGCCTGTGCCTGCAATCGCATCCCGTGATCAGTGCAAGTTACTTTTTTGACCATCCTCAAGCCCAACCGACGGAGTCGTCACGAAGATGAATGATGCGAAAAACACAGGGTGAGGTGACAATGCGAGCCGAAAAGAGACGTGTGATGGCATGCTCGTAGGTAGGGGACATGGCTGGAAACATGCCGAGATGAGATCAAGTGAGGAAAAGGTTGTTTGTGCAAAGGCCACCCATATGCTTCTAAGTGACATACGTCCAGGTTCTGTAATGTGCGCGGTGTCCAAGGCCATTTTGATGAGCCCAGGTACGAGCCCGAAGAACTAGACATGTTATTTGGAAGATCCAAACGCCAAAGGAAAGTCGTCGACAAGTAGAGGAGAGATGGAATTTTGAAGGACCGCAGTCAGGTATCGATTGAGATCCCACAAAAGTCGTAATAAGATTCGGAAGCCCAATCATTACAGGATGCCAAAGGCTCGCCCAGATTCGTCGCTAATCGATTTCGAAAGAAAAGGCTCCGCAAGTCGTCAATACTTACGAAGCAATAGCACGGGCACCTTGATTGCCACCACGGTTATTCTTCTTCGGCTTAGAAACAGTGCTCCAGCCATCTTCCTCGAGAGCCGCAGCTTCAGGGTCAGCAGCAGCTGCCGGGGGAGCTTGGGTGGCCGCAGCGGCTGGTCTGCCGTTTGAGACCTGTCTCCCTCCGCGACCTTCATCGTAATGTCGTGGGCCGCGTCCAACTCCTCGGCCGCCTCGACCACCTCTGGGGCCTCTGGGAATATCATCACCACGCGGTGCCGATGGAGGACCCTGTCCAGATGGTCGTCTCCAAGCACCAGATTCTAATGCCTTTGATCGGACAGTCTCCTTAGGCTTCGCGGCCTGGTCATCAACGACCGAGCCATTTTGATTTTCCTTCTCAGCCGCCGCCTCTCCGGTAGCTGCGTCTTCGCCCTCGGCTTTTTGAGAGACCTCTACTTTCTTATCTCCCACGGCGCCTTCTTGCTTCTCAGATGCCGCAGCCTCGGCAGCCTTTGCGGCTCTGGCAGCCTCTCTCCTTTCCTCCTTGGCCTTCTCCTCAGCTTCTCTCTTTTCCTTCAGTGCAGCCAAACGCTTCTCTTCAATTTCTCTCTCCTTGGCAGCGGTGTCAATGGGTCGTGCTGCACCAAATGGGCTAGCCTTAGCGTCACCAGATACCGATGCTGGAGATGGTTGCTCGGGGGCTTCGGAGACCGTGCGCTTGGCAAGATTCAGCTTCGGTCGGGTTGTCGGTGTGGCAGCTGACACCGCAGGAGAGGAAGGGGCTTCACTGCCATCTCGAGATGGACCAGGAGACTTCACAGAAGGCGGGTCGGGTCTCATCTTTGCACGCCATTGATTATCCTGTTCAGCAGCCGTAGGAGTACGTTCAACAAGCGGTCGTTCTTGGAATTCACGTCTTGGTGGTCTTGAACCTCCATCCTGCGATCCTTGTGCGCGACCCTCGCCCCATTGTGCGGGGGATGCTCTCCGATCTCTGAAACCATCACCCCTTGGACCATCAATGGTTCGTGGGCGACCCCCATCTCTTAGTCCTCGCTCTTGTTGAGGAAGAGGGGAAAGAGGACCCTTGCGCTCCCAGTTCCCGAAATCTCGAATTTTACCATCTCCTTCTGCGTACTCCCGACGGCCGCCAAAGTCGGATCCAAAGCCTCCCCGTTCTCCACGACGATCGCCACGGGTTGGAAGGTCTGGCAAGGGTCCTTTTCTGCTCCAGTCACCGAACTCTCTTGCGTCTGGGCGGTCTCGGTCCTTGGCTGGAAAGAGGAAATGTTAGTCAGGTATGCAAGAGGAGGTACGAAAGACGTACGTGGATCGGCGACACTGATTCTAATGTTACGGCCTTGAAATTGGCTGCCATTAAGGGTCAAAGCCTGCTTCAAGCCATCCAGCGTGGCGAATTCTGCATAACCGAACCCCTTGGGCTTCATCTCCAATTTATCCTCGATAATTCGGACATTGGTACATTCGCATCCAGCGAAGAAGTCCGTGACATCTCCAATGGTGGCGTCGAAGGATAGATTACCCAGATGGACGGTATAAGGTGGTTTGTCGGGCAATGGAAGTTCCTCACGGACAGAGTAACCTGCGTGAACAATCAGCACCAATGGAGGTAATGAGGCGAGAGAACAACTGACCTCCCATGCTGCTGGTCCCATACGTGCCCGTGGTAGAGCTGTAGGTGCGGCGCTCACTCGATCCATAACCAGTCGGCCGAGAGTCTGCTACAGTTAGCTTCGAATGTTTCCGTTTGGAGATCTGCATTCGTCAGATGCATACCGGCTGCAAAGAGAGCTGTTAGTAAGGGTATCTGCAGGGCGTAGCAATGCACACTTACAGACTGGCATATCCTCCATCTCATCAGCCCAAGAGCCCATCTCTGCAAGGGATTAGTATTCGTCCACGGGGTTAAGGCTGCTAGATCGGAGCTTACTCTCGTCAGTCAGAAAAGCCCCGAGGGACATCTTCTGCTGCTCCTTCTTCTTTGGAGCTATGCGACAGTCGAATTAGCTAATGCTCATAGTACAATGGATGGCCGCGAAGGGGTTGATTGGGTCCGACGTGGTAGATCGAAGGTAGATCGAAAATGTTTGCAGAGAGCACATACCCATGATTGCGGTTTTTCTGGGACACTGCGCGAGAGCCCTAGGTCTTGCGCCTTGTCCTTTCGGGAAGATTGAAGGATAGAGTATCCCTCAATTACGTCGTCGGTGGTTCGTAGGTTGTCGGATCAAGTTCAGTGAACTTGATTGTGTGCGGTCGATAAAGTTCTGCGGTCTGAGTTTTGAAAGTGCGATAATTCCTTTAGGTTGAATTTTGACAGGGGTTTGTGCGCTTTACCGAATGCGGACTACGGCGGCTAGTTCTGGGAACAACACTTGCGGCTTAAATTCAGATACGAGTGTCAATCAATGTTCACCAATCTGCGTCAGTTCTAGGTATATCTACTGGACTGATTGAGGGAGGAATCACAATTCATTCATGATTGTGCTCTCCCGCCTGTGACTCGCTCCGGGAAATCGACCTGTCCTCGAAAGACATGCAACCAAACGCTTGTGCGGTTCGAAAGGTGGCGGCCGATATGACAGGAGACGGAGCAAACGGAGAAAAGGATCCTCGCCGATCTCAGAATGGTCTACCTCCTGAAATTCTAGACATTGTATGGCCCGCCCTCCAAGTTGGTGGTCTCTCTGGTATGCTCTATCACCTCAATACTATCCCGCATTCTTTCAAGCGCCTCATTTCTCCCCCCTCCAACGCTTTGCACGTGATCATGGGATTCTTGGTAGCGAAGCAGTACTGATTTTAATGGTAGGAATGTCTGGAATACTTGTTGGAACGTTTGCTGGGATAC
This sequence comes from Amorphotheca resinae ATCC 22711, assembly GCF_003019875.1. Lineage (NCBI taxonomy): Eukaryota > Fungi > Ascomycota > Leotiomycetes > Helotiales > Amorphothecaceae > Amorphotheca > Amorphotheca resinae. Next base: position 645,069 of record NW_020194479.1, read on the forward strand.
TTCGATCGACCACTACCCCCGCGTTGTTTGCATTGGCATCAGGAATTCAATGGTTCACTCTGGGAAGCGCATTTACAGCCTCAAGGGAAGTGGTTCTCCAGGCCTGGGGTAAAGACAAGGTCACGCCGCGGGATAAGGTATCGGCAAGCGCGATAGCTGGAGGCGTTGGTGGAACAGCCGGTGGGCTTTTGCGTAAGTTTCCCGTCTCCACGTCAATATGCTATCTAATCTGTCCTTTAGGGGGTCCAAAGAACATAATACCCGGCGCCATCATGTTTGCGCTGTGTGGAGCAGCGGGACAAACTTTATATAACAGAGCAGATGCTCGAAATGCGGAGCCTCAGGCTTCAGAGAGCAAAAAGAGTTCATGGTTGAACTCGAAATGGAGCCCGATGAAAGTCCTTACAGACAGCGAGTACGAGAACATGCTACAGGAGAAGCTTCTACGAGTCAACGTAGAGATTGCCTTAATTGATGAGAGCATAGAGAAGTTGCGAGCTCAAGAACGAGGGGAGGCAAGGGAAGTTGAAAACGAAACGAAATCAAAATAAGAGGTTTCTGTTACTGGTCAACGACTCTTTGTATAACAATTGTACTAATAGATAGAAATTTGACAAACCCCGATTAGCGCCTGCAAACTATCAGCTGTATGTGGTGAAACATGACGTGAAATCATGCCCTGGGAATGTATAAGAATGCTTTGCAAGGTATTTTATTTATACAGCAGGGACTTTTCTCAGCAATCGCGATCCTCTTTGGAAAATACCATTCTGCATCCTAAGTTCCTTGCGCTCCTGGTGGACGAAGCACTCTGCACCGCAATCCATTCTATCACACAAATGGGTCACAATTTTGTTGGCACAATGAGTAGCCCCGTGATTCTGTCCAAATTCCTCTCGTTCGGGATCTGTAGCGAGAGGATCCTTCTTCTACTTGATGTATACCCTCTGGAGGACTTACACAACGTATCCAGTATCCTTGCAATCCTCGACGCATGAACGTAGCCTCGGGATTCTTTCAATCTTTAGAAGCTTCAAGTCTTGAGTGCTGCCAGCGCAGAACTCCGAGCAAAGTTGCAAAGCGGATAGAAGCTGCCTCCAAACTCCATATCAAACCTGATTTCATTAACACCCATCTTTTGATCAAACGACCTTGACAAGACTCACCAGTAATTAACAGCACAACAGATACCTTCCTCGGAACAGGACTGTGACACTTTGTGATACCTTTTGCTATCATGAGCCACTCTTCTCATCTAGTTGCCTCACGGAAGACTTACCAAAGAGCAGGCAAATACAACATATCACCCGGATTCAGCGTAACCCTCATCGGTTTCGCAAGCTTTGAATAACTTGTCTCATTTCCCTCCTGATCAGGATCCCACGTAGCAAAGGGGACCTTCTCACCATCCTCCTTCACCATCTTCAATCCTCCACCTTCACTCCGCCTGTATGAAGCTGGAGACAATTGTCGTTCGTTGACGCAAGCATAAGCCAGAGGAGGTAATAAAACAAAATGCTTTTGCCCAATTATCTGGACATATATATTCTCGTAATTATCCTTGTGAAGTGCAGTTGTGGAAAGAGAGTTGCCGATCCAGAGGTTGATAGCTTCAGGAGCTTGTTGCAGAGCTATGCGTGCCCAGGGTATGTCTCTTTCAACATGCGAGAATAAGGTAGCATACTCATTGCGGAGATTGTCATTTTCTAGGCAAGAGTTCGATTAGCATTCTAGGGAGCCTTTAGATAGGGGAGAGGATCCAGCACGTGGAACTCACGAGTTTGGGCATATCTGACTTCTGTCACAGATTCTACAGGGACTTTGCTGAGTTCTTGCTTGGAGACAAAATCAACGAACTCTTCAAAAGACTGTTGTTCTTCCCACGGTTTTACAAACATCAATTCCCCCTCTTCATTTCTGGTCGGAGAATCCGCATTTCTAACTCATCAGCTCTGGCCCGAAAAAGGAAAGATGAAGTACTCACCCTTCAGGCGTAACCGCAACGTTGACACTCTGACCCGTCAGCAAGTCTTTCAATGCAGCTACATTCCAAGTCTTGGTAGCCTTCCACCCCGCAGCCCCGCCGCGGACAACAAAAGGTCTGTTGCGGGCGACATGCCGCATAAATTCTAAGGCGGAGGGACATTCCGAGAGCTCTGGGATGATTGAGCCATTCAACTCATGGTATGTAGTTACTAGCTCTGCGAGAGGGTCTAATAGAGTTTGAGCCTCATCCATGGTTCAGATAGGGAACTTGTCAAAGTCAATTACGAGTCCTGATTGCCTGGGGGCAGCTGTATTAGGGTTATGATGACGTTAAAAAACTGGGGATAGAGAGGAAAGGCCACGGGAGTAGGGTTCTAGGCAATGTGGGGAAATGTCCATGCTTTCAACGTGTATTGGATTACACTTACAAGCCAACCAGAGGGTCATAATTACTTTGCTTATCGTGTCCAGTTACTACTTATTGATTGATACTGTATCATGGCTCCTCGTACCGTGGGATAAAAATAAAGAGAGTACGAGGCTCCTGCATAAAATGGACAATGTTATGCCGTGCATTCGGTAAACCCCCATTTGCGGCTAGACCTTCGCGATCTTCAACTTACCTTACCACCGAGTGATTGATCCTCCATCCCCTGCTCTGTATTTATCTCTCCCCGTCCCGCCTCGCAGCCCTGCGAACGAGCCTTGCTCAACTGCACTGCAGTCAGCAGCTTCTCTTCCAACAGAATTACTGTTATTGATAAGGCTCTCTTGGCTCGTATTGCCAGCTGGCAGGGCTAGTGATACTCGGCGCTGTTATCAATGGAAGGTTGCGGTAGGTCCCCTGATTCGGACGAGTTTTCTCCTGTACCTAGGGGTCCTAGGCCTTTGGGGTCTCGCCATGACAATGCCCAGGCCCCAGAACCGCATAGGAACGGCACACTTGTTCAGCTCACCACTTCACCTTACCATAACCGTCCAAACGACGCCACTACTACCGCTCCCACGAGCCCGTCAACAGCACTATGAATACATGAGCTGGAGTGTGTAGCGACGACTGCTACGTACCATCCGTATCCAGAGCTGCATTACGGTCAAGTATCAAAAGTGGCTGAACACAGACAGGCTCTGGTTGTATGGGTGGTCTAATATCTTGTTGACTTGCCCCACCCCATCATGGCCCTTGTCTTGTTTGGTCTGGATACGAGGCATCGAGCCCTGCACACTGCACCCGCACTGCAAGAAATAATAATAAACACACAGCTGCCATCGGTCTGTTCAGGAGTATCACGCATAAGCAATATGTGTTGGCCATCTCCCCCTCCGTGTGTTGCCTTGCTTTTGTCTCTCTTTCTGCCAGTGCAGTCATAGTCACTCGTTCTTCGATACTTTCATGTCTCTATCGTATATATAATATCTATTAACTATGAAGCCCCCCTACTCTACGATCCTCACGGTCCTCACATGGATTGCGGTCTTTTCGAGCGATGGGGCAGCTCAACCGACATGGCCGTCTTCAATTGACGAGCTGGAAGATGTTATGTTTCTTGGGTCGGGTTACAGAAGTAGAGGCTTTCACTCATTTGTAACGCCATGTTCTGCCTCCCCCGATGGGCCTGGGCGTCAAACTGCCGCCGAATGGCTTCGAGCGGGGTTCCATGATATGGCAACGACAGACATTTACTATGCGAACAAAGGCATTGTGCATGGAGGAATCGACGCGTCTCTGGCTTTCGAACTGAACGATGGGGAAGACATTGGCGCAGGATTTAACAGCACCTTGCTCGTATACGCCAACTTCTTCAACTCTCGATTACCTGTGGCTGATTTGATTGCTTTGGGAGTCTACGCATCTGTACGTGCATGCAGCGGGCCTGTTATACCCATGCGAGGTGGAAGGATAGACGCCACCGCTGCAGGCCCGTTGGGAGTTCCACAGCCACAGAATGGAATAGGGCAGTTTACGAACCAGTTCGCCAGGATGGGTTTTAATGTGACCGATATGATAGCGATGACGGCTTGCGGACATACACTCGGCGGAGTTCATGCTGAAGATTTCACCAACATTGTGGCACCGGGAACCGCACCGAACGATTTCCAACTTTTCGATGACACATTAGAGTTTGATAATAATATTGCTACACGATACATCAATGGTCCTGATACCGATGCATTGTCTATTGGCATATCAACTGCTTCAGGAAGGAACTCTGATTTTCAGGTGTTCAGCGCTGACAATAATGCCACATTGCAAGCAATGACCGTTCCAGCAGTATTCAACAGCATGTGCATATCTATTCTGCAGAGAATGATTGAGACAGTACCACCAACTGTTACGCTTTCAGCTGTGATTGAACCATATGAGGTCAAGCCAGCTGGATTGCAACTTACATTGCTTTCAGGAGGTACCCAGCTTACTTTTTCGGGTGACATCCGAGTTAGGACCACTGTTCGCAGTGCTGCACAAATTTCCAGTGTGCAACTTTTGTACACGGACCGCAATGGTGCCAGTGTCTCAACTCCAATTGATACTGTAGTGGCAGGGACGGCCAGTGGATTCGACGATAGCTTCTCAGTATGTTCTTCAACGTTCTTCTCATCAGCCCTTGCGCCCTTGCTAATATTTCCCCAGTTCTATTCCTTTAGCGTGGATCTTCCTGTAACCACCTCGATTTCCTCTTTTACGGTGCTTATCACCGGCACCGATGGTACAACTGAGACATACGACAATAATGGTGGTGGTTTTCCCATCTCCGATTCGGTCATTGTTCAAACTCCCCAAAGCTGTGTGAACAATGGTGATTTGACTGTGGTGGCTGCTGTGGGTTTCCTTGCCGCTCAGAGGGTTTAGCTGCATTTACTTACTCTTGTATAGGTCCGAAGTAGTGTTACAACTCCAGTAAACATGACCGTTACCGAGAAAGTTCCTAGGAAGGCCGGATCGCCCACGCCGTCTCCTGTGCCTTCCCTGGTCTCTACAACCTTGGATATGGTACAAGGAGATACCATTGGCCCTTATAACATCTACAGTGCTAGTTACTCCATTGCCTCTGTTGCAGGAACCAAGTATGGTGTTGCAAGTGGCTCATTTTCCGACACATTCAAAGACGCTTCAGATCTTGGAACTACCTGCGGATCCCTTAATGTCAGTGAACCTAGCAGCACCTCCAGCTCCATTGTTTCAACCAGCAGCACATCTGTTTCTTCCAGCCCCATTGTTTCAACTAGCAGCACACCTGTCTCTTCCAGCCCCATTGTTCCAATCAGTAGCACACCTGTCTCCTCCAGCTCCTTATCAGTGACTAGTATCTCGACGTCGGCCATAGCAAGTCCAACACTTGGGATTAAGCAGACAATTGGAGCCTACTCCTTTCAGGGATGTTACACAGAAGCAGATAGCACACGTGCCCTCACTGGAGCCTCGTTCTTCAACTACACCGGAATGACACTTGAACAATGCGCGACCGAGTGCGTTGGGTTTTCGTACTGGGGTGTTGAGTATGGCGGAGAATGTTTGTCATCTATGATCCCCTTAACATTATGTTTACTGACCAAATGCAGGCTATTGCGGCAACTCCCTAAACACAGGGTCTGTTTTGGCAACTAACCAAGGAGACTGCAGCTTCGTATGCCCAGGAAACAGTTATGAATACTGTGGAGCTGGGAACAGGCTTGAGATGTACCTGCTCTCATCTCTTGCTTCGAGTCCCAGCAGCATTTCGTCAACCGGGAGTAGTATATCGAGTATGTTGAGCGATTCAAGCATTGTTTCTACAAGCTCCAGCAGCAGCACCCCACCCACCAGTTTAACGTCTAGCCCAGTTACTAGCCCATCAACCTCGGTACTGACCTCATCCAGTGCGGCAGCTACTCAGACACTCCACATAGTCCCGTCGGCTGGTCTCTACAACTATTATGGTTGCTACACCGAAGGCGACGGGGATCGGGCCTTAGGTGCTGCATTTTACCCGAGCGACACCAACACAATCGAAGATTGCGTTGCCGCCTGCTCGCCTTACTTGTACGCTGGTGCTGAGTATGGACGAGAATGTTGGTGTGGTAACTCTTTCGGAGCTGGCTCCGCTCCAGCTCCAGATTCCGACTGCTCCATGGTCTGTACTGGCAACCAGTATGAGTATTGTGGAGCTGGGAATCGGTTGAGTGTGTACATAATGAATGGCACCTTTGCAGGAGGCTCTGCCGGCTCGATACCAGCATCCTCGTCTCAGATATCTTCAATACCAAGCTCGCCCGGAAGTAGCAGTACTGCGACTTCTGCTACTGCAGCGGCCACCCAAACCGGGGCCACAATCAAGCCAAGTATCGGGAAGTACGCGTATTACGGATGCCAAACCGAGGCCACAAATATCCGGGCGTTGAACGAAGCATCATACTACAATTACACCTCCATGACGCTCGAGATGTGCGCATCGGACTGTGGTGGGTATGCCTACTGGGGAGTGGAATATGGGGGCGAATGCTACTGCGGGAACAGTCTTAATGCCGGAAGTACGAATGCAACGGAGTCGGATTGCTCGTTCTTGTGTCCAGGGGATGATTTGGAGTATTGCGGGGCGGGGAACAGGCTGAGTACTTATTATTTAACGGAGTAAAGATCACGAGTAACGAGGAGTGAAGCTGATGTCGGAAAGACTAGTGATTCCGTATACTGGAGTCAGGAATGAGCGACTTTTTTTAATGAGTTAACGTACCCCATCGATCTTGACGTCTAGAAGCATTTACAGTCTCTTTTGGAGAGGCTTGATTACTATCTTGCTTTTATATCTCTACTTTGATATCGTTTCTCCTGTGAGCGCATCTGATCTTCGATCGGCATCGGCTTACTTGCGCTTCGGTATGTCGTGCCGAGCGAGGCGAACCGAAACGGCTGGCCCGTGCACCGCTGACTTCATCCGTACATCATCCATCCATCATTCATCATCCACCGTCAATCGTCAATCGTCCATCATCCAATGTTTACTCGCACCTCACGTCTCGTTACTTGGTATCTCCTGTTCCCCCCTCTTCCTTTGCACGACCCGCCGAAATTCCCCTGCTCCTCTTCCGCGCACCGAGTGTTGCGCGGCAGTTATCATTCGTTATGCGGCGGCAGCAAATCAGATTCCCGGCGGCCCGTACGAAACATTCGTATGAGGCATACAACGTATATGTATGATACGCATGCCTTGCCCGCCCCGCCTTTCTGTGAAGATCCAACGACGTAATGTGGGTTGACCGACCATTACTGTGCAAAGGGCGGGGTTCGAGTTCTTGCATCATGCCCTGAGATCTCCCCTCTTCATATTTCCTAGCGTTGCGAAAGGGACCTGTGAGAGCCTCCCAAACCGCCAGACATTCCACTGGCAACCCCTCATCACCCTCTATCAGCCCCTGTCTATCCTATGCTGGAAGTCCCAGCAATCGAATGCTATTGCATGGCATACGGTATGTCCTCGTAATGTGGATTCTTTCATTGGATGCAGCTCGTCCTGCTGCTCTCCCTCTAATGATAAGGGATGCTCATACAGACGTCACGTCCTCGACAGTTTCTCAGAAACGTCATATCATCATAATCTCTGCTCTCTGGTAGGTTCATATGCTATGTATATATACGTGGAGGCGAAAAGAAATGCAAAGGAACAAAACCGCAGTTTCGTTCTATCTATCTCGACCTTTCACCGCCTCCTCTCATCCGCTATTCCACCATTCAATTTCATCCCATCTGCGCCGCAGAATATATAAGGTTCCTTTAACCTCCGCGGCATGCAATCAGCCATTGGAGATATTGCTCACAAAGCAGAAGTAGCTATTTCTGGCGCAATGGAGTCCAACAAAAAGATCGCGGAGATCAAGCATGACTACCGCAACCCAAAGGATGGCGCTCTCCTGACCAGTGACTTTGGGGTCAAGAACCCAACGCATGACAACTGGCTTTCTGCCACTACTGAGGACCGAAAGGGTCCGGCGTTGCTGGAAGATAACTTGGCCAGGGAGAAGGTGAGCTTGATAGCCATCTAAGCAAATATATCAGGCCCTAATGCTTGACTAGGTCATGAAATTCGACCATGAGCGTATTCCAGAACGAGTAGTACACGCGCGCGGTGTTGGTGCCTTTGGTACCTTCAAGTTATACGAGAGTGCGGAAGATGTCACCAGTGCTGGTGTTCTGACAGATACCTCGCGGACCACGCCCGTCTTCATGCGATTCTCAACTGTTCTTGGGTCTCGAGGTAGCTCTGATACCGTTCGAGATGTTAGAGGTTTTGCCATCAAATTCTACACCGACGAGGGAAACTGGGATATTGTCGGTAACGACATTCCTGTGTTCTTTATCCAGGACGCAATAAAGTTCCCGGATGTCATCCATGCGGGGAGTAAGTGATTTCGGGCGAGGAAAATACAAGGGCACGGCTAATCTAGCTACAGAACCTGAGCCGGATACTGAGATTCCACAGGCTCAATCGGCCCATAACAACTTCTGGGATTTCCAGTTCTTACACTCCGAATCCACACACATGTTCATGTGGGCTATGAGCGACCGTGGTATCCCAAGGTCTCTGCGCATGATGCAAGGGTTCGGTGTCAATACCTTTACCCTTGTCAACGCTCAGGGCGTCCGATCTTTTGTCAAGTTCCACTTCACGCCAACCCTTGGTGTTCATTCCCTTGTATGGGACGAAGCCCTGAAGATTTCTGGTCAAGACCCCGACTTCCACAGGAAGGACCTCTACAACGCCATTGAGAAGGGTGCTTATCCAAAGTGGAAATTCGGCATTCAGGTCTGCCCAGAGAGCAAACAGGACGATTTCGATTTCGATATCCTAGATGCTACTAAAGTCTGGCCCGAAGATCTCCTCCCCGTCAGATACATTGGAGAACTGGAACTCAACAGAAATGTCGACGAGTTCTTCACTCAGACAGAGCAAGTAGCCTTCTGCACTGCCCATCTTGTTCCAGGTATCGGCTTCTCCGACGACCCTCTTCTTCAAGGCCGCAACTTCTCCTATTTCGACACTCAACTCTCTCGCCTCGGCGTAAACTGGCAGGAGATCCCCATTAACCGGCCCGTCTGCCCCGTCATGAACCACCACCGTGATGGTCAGAAACGGCACGCCATCCAGAAAGGGAAGTTCAACTATTGGCCCAACCGCGCCTCCGTCTTCCCTCCCGCCAAAGCCTCCGAGGGCGGCTACATCGACTTCCCTGAGAAGGTTGTAGCTATGAAGAAACGTATGCACTCGGCCAAGTTCTCCGAGCACTTCAAGCAACCACAGCTGTTCTACAACTCCCTCTCCGACATTGAGAAAGCCCACCTTACCGCCGCCCTCTCCTTCGAACTTGACCACTGCGACGACCCCATCGTCTACAACAACATGGCTCAACGTCTCTGCGACATCTCTCTCGACCTCGCCCAAGCCGTCGCCGAGAAGACCGGCGCCCCAAAGCCTACCAAAGCCACCACCCCCAACCACAACCGCAAAGTCAAAGGCCTCTCCCAATTTGACTTTAGCCGCGAAGCCCAACGTCTGCCACCCACCATCGCTACCCGCACCGTCGCCATCATCATCGCCGACGGCTTCAACCTCGTCGAGTACGAGGCTGTGAAAACCGCCCTCTCCGCTGCCGGGGCCTTTCCCGTAACCATTGGTCCCAGGCGCCAGCCCGTGATTCCCTCCAGCGGCGGCAAGGGCGTCACCCCCGACCACCACTTCGAAGGCGCGCGTAGTACCCTCTTCGACTCAGTCTACATCCCCGGCGGCGAGCACGTCTCCACGCTCCAAAAGCAAGGCCGCGTTGTCCACTGGGTGCGCGAAGCCTTCGGCCACTGCAAAGCCATCGGCGCCACCGGCGACGCCGTCAAGCTCGTGCAAACAGCCTGTAATATCGACGGCATGGTATACAGCACCGGCGACGTGCTCGATTCCTACGGTGTCGTGACGGCGGCTGGAGTCGGCAAGCCGGAGAGCCTTAAGGAGGGCCTCAAGATGATGAAGGGCGCTAAGCACTTCCTGGACGCTTATGCGTATAGTATTTCGCAGCATCGGAACTTCCAGCGGGAGCTGGATGGCTTGACGAGTTTGGTTGCTTATTGATTGAGCATCTTCCTCCTCCTCCTTCCATTTGTAAATATAAATATATATATAGGTAGGATGATATGGATATGAACATGAATAAAGCTAGTATGGCCTGTATGGATAATCAAATTGGAAAATTCACCATAAACTCAACATTTGTACTGATGGTGAATTCAAATCAAATCAGATCAAATGGTACTTTTATTATTAAACTTTGATCATCATCATCATAATCATCGTCATAAGACCATCCATCTATCTATCACTACTCCAACGCTATATAGGTATAAAGAAACAAATGCCAAATGCAACATAATAACTACTCGCTCTCACACTCAAAAATCTATTAATAATTCTAATCAATCATCATCCTCATCGAACCCAGGCTCTACATCCGCCCATCCACAAGCCCATCTCCTCCCGCCAGACTCACCAGCCACGCGTAGATCGCGGGCCTCATCCGCGTCTTCGCGCCAGCATCTGACCAGATAATCGTCGCCGACGGTGATCAGGCCGCCGCCGTGCGTCCAGCACAGGTTACCGACCTCTCGGTCATGGCCCCGGATGAGCGGGGTGCCGTTCGTCGACATGGGGATGTCGTTCTCGATTGCTGTTCCTCGTGCACTGATGGCTCTCCTCGGTACGCTTCTTATGGGGGGTCGAGGAGGGGCGGCTGCTGCTGCTTCGTCGTTGTCGGCTCGGGAGCGCGGTTGGCGCAGCGGGAGATGGTAGCGCTCGTCGGTGGGGAATAGGACGGCGCATCCGTCACTGCTGCCGACGGCTAGTAGCTCACTCTGGCCATCTTTAGCTCTGCGCATCGCGGATTTCACGTAGAAGGATGTGGCGTGGAATTGCGGATGGCGGAAGCCGTACATGGGGCCTAATCCCTCTTTTGTTTCTCGGGGTGCAAGGCGACGGCCGGGGTTGTCAAGAGATAGCTCAGGAGCGCTTCCGAGGATCAGATGGGCTGTGGAGTATGCGTAGACGGTGTTGTCTTTGCAGAGGGTATATAATCGCGTTCCGGTGCCGTTGAGGTTTATAGAGCTGATTCCAAAATGTCGCCATTGGCTGTGGCTTTGAGGTTGCTTGGTCTGCGAGAGGGCGATATGTTCCTTACGTTTATTGTGTATAGAGCGGATATCCCATAGCTTGACGGAAGCATCTCCTTCCGAAGCTGTGAGTAGAAGATGTTCTTGGCCTTGCGGTAGAAATTGGATTGCGGTGACTGACATGTCGCCTGTCCTTCCCGGAGCTTCACCGCGAGAAGGTAAATCATTGCTAGGATCGGTTCGGCCCAGACGACTGTAAGACGAATACCGGTGAGCGTCAACTATACTGTTGATGGGACGTCCCCATGACGGCTGTCTGGCTGCCGCATGCGTAGTGATAGGACCATTTGGAACATGTGCATAGAAGTGATGTCTGGGACCATCATCCCCCTTGCATCTGAGATCCCATATCTTAACGCCGCCATCTCTACTAGAGGTAGCAAGAATACTGTTGCTTCCAGGCATGAAACGCACTTGTTTCAAGGAGGCTGAGTGATGTGCAAGTACAGAAAAAGTCGTCTGAGTAGCCATATCAACTACCCTTGCCGTTTGGTCGCCTGATGCTGTTGCGAGAAGACTATCGTCCTCAGAAAAGACCATATCGATAATGGCATTAGTGTGAACCCGGAAGGCAAGGTAAACATCTGAGAAGGATGGTTTCGAATCTTTATCAGACTCCAGAAGGCGTATCCGGCCCTCCTCATCGCCTATTGCAACAAGAGAATTGGCTGAATTGCAGTTAGTATTGTTCAGTAATAAAAAGACTATCGTACTCGACTTACTATTACAGCTGGTAGCACAAAATGGGATTACACGATGAGGACCTTCAATGCCGGTGGTCAAGTGAACATCTTCCGGTCTACTACAGAATGATGCAGTCTCATTTTGCCAATCTAGAGGATTATCAGCTTGGTCTTATATTGGGAGGTAGAGAAACATACCATTGACAGGATAATACAGATGTTGACGTGCCCTGGTTGGAGCACCAATACTCAATTGCAACAACCGAGCGCTGATCCCACGGTCCTCCATCTGAACTATCCGCTTCAAAGGCTCTGGAGACTCTTCCTCCTGAATGTTTTTTGAGCTTCGTGGTATCCGCTCACATGGTGATGAAGGGATATTCTGTGGATCTCCTCTCGATTCTCCATCTTGCATGACCATGAAACCAACCTCCTGCTGCTTGTCCTCTAAGTATTTATGTTCGGGGGAGGATTCCGGGGTCTGATATAGCTTTCTGCGCTTCAGGTCCCTGGGGAAGGCGGTCGGGGTGTTCTCTTGGCCAGATATGCTTTTGAAGGGTTGACTCGGACTCGATTGTGGTGCGTTTCGACTGTTGGCTGGACCGCTGATTTCGTGTAGTGCCTGCCGGAAAGAGGACACATTGGATGATCTGAGGGAGCGTGGAGTAAAGAATCGATTGAATTTCCTGGGCGTTATGGAAGGGTTTCGTCTCTCTCTCTTACCGCCTCGTCCGTAGGTTGGTGGATTCTGAGGCGGAGATGAGTGTTGGTTTGATAGTGGGAGCTCTTCACCGATTGGGGGTGTTCTCCTGCCTGGGGGGCTGCTTGAAGACATGATGATAGACAGACAATGGCTCTCGATACTCAATACCAAATCACTTTGGACGGCACAGTTGCTGGAGGCAAGACGAATATGAAAAGTGAGCACGACCACCTCGCGCTTCGCCAAACGCCAAACGCCAAACGCCAAACCCAGTCGCGTCTCCGACGTGGTCGCATCGCCGCTAGTCCCGATACAGCGTCGCCAAGTTCTTATCTTAGCGTCTTGAAGAAATTCCGACCCCGAAAATTTAAATGCGGGCTGGACATCTGGAATTTAGCATCCAGTTCTTAATATTCGACCACACGGCGGACGGGCCCTGATTCGACGCGATGGGTATCCAGAAGAAGCATGGAAAGGGTCGTCTCGATAAATGGTATAAATTGGCCAAGGAGAAGGGGTACCGGGCCAGAGCTGCATTCAAGTTAATTCAGCTAAATAAGAAGTATGGGTTTTTGGAGAGAAGCAAGGTCCTGCTGGATCTCTGCGCTGCGCCTGGAGTATGTGTTGTCATATTATCTTAGAGATATTATTCTAATATATTTTAGTCATGGTGTCAAGTTGCAGCAGAGACCATGCCAGTTGGCAGTCTCATCGTTGGAGTGGATCTCGCTCCTATAAAGCCTATACCCAGAGTTATTTCTTTCCAGAGCGATATCACGACCGAGAAATGTCGAGCTACGATCCGCCAGCATTTGAAAACATGGAAAGCCGATACAGTTCTGCACGATGGAGCGCCGAATGTTGGTACTGCGTGGGTTCAGGATTCTTTCAATCAAGCGGAATTGGCTCTCCAGTCCATGAAACTTGCCACTGAATTTCTTGTGGAAGGAGGAACTTTTGTCACGAAGGTGTTCAGATCAAAGGATTACAACAGTCTTCTTTGGGTCTTCAACCAGCTATTCACGAAAGTTGAAGCTACGAAGCCCCCTTCGTCCAGAAATGTGTCTGCCGAAATTTTCGTGGTGTGTCAGGGTTTCAAGGCACCGAAACGAATTGATCCTAGGTTCTTGGATCCCCGCTCTGTCTTTGCGGAGCTATCAGATCCTACGCCAAACAATGAAGCGAAGGTTTTCAACCCGGAAATCAAGAAGCGCAAGAGAGATGGTTATGAGGAGGGGAATTATACGCAGTTTAAGGAAGTCCCGGCCAGCGAGTTCATCCAGACCACTGATCCTATCGCCATCCTGGGAAGTCTAAACCGTTTGAGCTTTGAGCAACCTCCTAATGGCGACGTCGCGCTCGCTGCTCTGGACAAATTGCCAGAAACCACACAAGAGATCCGTGACTGCTGTGCCGATCTCAGGGTGCTTGGAAGGAAAGAATTCCGTAACCTGCTGAGATGGCGATTGAAGGTTCGAGAGAAGTTCGGCTTCGCCACGAAGAAGACTACCAAGGAAGCTGCGGGAGAGGAGGTCGCGGAAGTGGAGCCCATGGATGAAGAGCTGAAGATCCAGGAGGAGCTACAGGCACTGCGCGACAAGGAGAATGCACGGAAGAAGCGAGAGCGACGAAGGGAGAACGAGAAGAAGCAGAAGGAGATAATCCGAATGCAGTTACACATGACGGCACCGACCGAGATCGGTCTAGAGCAAGCAGGGCCTACAGGCGACGGAGCAATGTTTGCACTGAAACCTATTGATAAGGAGGGCGCCGTAAACAAGATTGCCAAGGGGAAGATGGCTATCCTGACAGAGGCGGAGGCTCGAAAAGATTTTGACAGCGGGTTTGACGACGCAGAGACAGACGAGGAGAGCGATTCCGAAGCGGACCAGCTTGACCGAGAGCTTGATTCCATGTACGAGCAGTACCAGGAACGGAAATCAGAAGTCGACGCGAAGTACCGGGCGAAGAAAGCACGCAAGGAGCATGAAGACGGGGACTGGGAGGGCTTCTCAGCAGACAACCGTTCTAGCGACGAGGATGAGCTTGAGGAGGACAGCAGTGACTCTTCAGATGATGAGGAGGGTCCTTCAAGACGCCCACTCCTGACCGATCTAGACCGGAGCGAGAAGAAGGCCGGCGGCCTCTCCAAGCGCGCGGCCCAGTTCTTCGATCAAGACATCTTCAAAGACATCGGCGGCATCCCAGCCGAGCCTGAGTCTGAAGAGCTCCCCGACGACGACGAAGCCGAGATCGACGCGCATCTCGACCAGCTGGCTTCGCTGCGGCCGAACAAGGTCACGGAGGAGGACTCGGAATCCGACATACCTGCCGCGGCCGAAGCAGAGCCGTCTTCCGCCAGCGACTCAGAAGATGGTTTCGAGGTCGTGAAACGCAAATCTGAAACCCAATGGGAAGATGAGGACGAGCCTCGCAAGGATGGAAAACTCGGTACTTCCCCCCTATTTCTCCCCTCCCAACACAAAAAGAAATAAAAAACTAACCCCCACCCCCCAGACATCGAGATCATCACCGCCGAAGCCATGACGCTCGCGCAACAACTCGCCTCTGGCGAACGCTCCAAGCACGATCTCATCGACGCCTCCTTCACCAAGCACAGTTTCAAAGACCGCGACGGGCTGCCGGAATGGTTTCTCGACGACGAAGCGCGGCACGACAAGCCGCACCGGCCCATAACCGCCGCCGCGGCCGCCGCACTCAAAGAAAAACAGCGCGCGCTAAACGCGCGCCCGATCAAGAAAGTGCGCGAGGCCAAAGACCGGAAGAAATTCCACGCCGCGCAGCGGCTCGAGAAGCTGCGCAAGAAATCGGCGCTCCTAGCGGACGAGGAGGGCATGACGGAGAAGGAGAAGGCGCAGAGCATCGCGAAGCTGATGAGTCGCGCGGCTAAGAAGAAACCGAGAAAGGAAGTGAAAGTGGTCGTTGCTCGCGGTGGCAATAGAGGGATTTCCGGGAGACCGAGAGGTGTGAAGGGGAAATATAAGATTGTGGATGCGAGGTTGAAGAAGGATGTTAGGGCGGAGAAGAGAGCGGCGAAGAGGAGGAAGTGAGGAGGGAGTTGAGAGGGTGATAGAGTTATGTAGGTACTTCTTAGAAGTAAAGTACCACTTATATTAAAAAGTCGCCTAATTATTCTTCTTACTTGAATCGGTCCAAAGCTTACTTACTTACTTTCTCAATCAACAAGTCATTTTTTTTTCAAAACTAATAACAACCCAGCCCTCCTTTCACTTCCTTAAGCCACACGAATTAAAGGAGTAGATAGATAATAAGCAAGTAGTAGTAAATACTTCAGTGAAAGAGCGACGAGGTTTATGTTTTACCTTACTATGCGTTCTCCGCATCAAGATAGATTCCTACGGGTCAAATCACAACCACGATACATCACACACAACTGCACGACGAGTTGAAAAAAAAAGACACCCTTTTCAAACATTTCTCTCTAATTGGTATACCTAGATAATAGACCAGGACAGAGAAAAAAAAGCGCCTGTGCGTTGAATATATGCCCCGCTATACACGAAATCCTTACACCTTCCTTCCCCCCACGATGGGATGAATATGGAAAATACCGCTATGTGCAGACCTGGGGATTTTAAAGAAAAAAAAAAGGAAGGGAAACTCCGCGCCCGCTATCTGGTGACTGAGATTTGTAAGGGGGGCCCTTGTCCTTTTCTATGTGGTGTGATGCGCGGGGCCTGGGAAAATGGGGTTATATATGTTCGGGATGTCGAGATGCGATTGTGAGATGATGTGGGGTATGGATGGATGTAAATGATGGTGAACTTTTGGAGGCGTCCTATAGGTGATGGTACCGTTGTGGTACGGTGGTGGCGTGAGAAATGTTTCGTATCGTCGTCTTCGAGCGTTTGATGGGCAAAGAAGGGTATCCGTATATCGTGCTGTAAGGTTTGCATTGGTGGTATTGATCAGAGAAAGCCGGATTCGGCCAAAACCCTATTTCCACCACTGTGTAAGCGCATTTCTTCCACACTTTGCTAGCGCTTCAGGAATTGCGAGCTTCACATCTCCTCGTGGCTCCTCTAAGAGGAAGCCGCCTGGGAATAAAGCAGTCAGTCTACCTAACGTACCTCACTATTTTTTCATCCTCTCGTTCACGCGGCTCAACTGCCAAACTCTTCTCATACATCTCGTGCACATCCCCGGCAGCTTGCATATTGCTCAATATATACTCTTGCAGCTCTGAGACGGGCTGTAAGGGATAAGGTACGTTCTGGTATTGTTGGATATCGCGAATCACTTCAGCCGTCTTGGCACGTTTGGCAAAATTGATCAATTCCGTCTTCTTGATGACAGAAGGGATACCATCTTCGATGAAGGTGAGATCGGTCAGGTACACCCCTGATTATGTAAGCTGCGATTCATCCACAAGATAGGGGGGGGACGTACCAAAGAAGGGAATGCAAGGTGGATTGGCGAGATGCAAACTCTCTCTGTATTCACCAAAGTTCTTCGTACTGCCCATAAGACGGCGCATGGACTCCAACACCGCTAAAGTCTTCGCAGGGACCTGGTCCCAAGTGCGCTTCAATCGGTGGATCGGTGCTGTACCGAGCGCAGAGATGATGGATGTGAGTGTCGAATAATTATTGAGGGCGCGGCATTTCTATCATGGTCAGACCGGAATATCAGGAGAAGGATATAGAACTTACATCAGCTACAAGAACAAAATGCTTGATGACAACAACGCGCTTCTTGACATCCAGCTGCGTCAATATCATTTCCGCCACCCAGTTGGTCAGTTGATTCGAATGGAGAATCAGCGCCTTGACATTCGGTGCGGGCTCTGGATCACCTTCGGCCACTTTCTTCTGCCAGGTCTTGTTCAGGCACTCCGTGGGTTTGATCTTGCCATAGAGTTTTGACTCGACAATGGTCAATTGTCGAGCGAACTCTGTGACGTCGATATCCAGGAACTTGAGCTTCTTCATGTTCTTTGGCATGATAGGCTGGGGTGTCGATTGATTCAGTGTCAGCACTAACCGCTTTGCGGTAGTATCTTGTCCCCGTAACCGTTGCTCCAGCACTGTCATCAGCGGACCAGAACCAGGAGTCTCGGTCGTCTTGACGGTATCTCTCGCAAACGTATACACGTCGCGTATGAGAGCCTTCGTCTCTTCGCTTTGATCTTCCATCCAGAAGTTGTCAAACCAGCTCTTCAAGATATTGACAACTCGGAAACGAATGGGCTTCTGCTTGCGGTCTCGCCAGATCTCGTAGTCACCTGGAGCCAGGCCTTCCGGCGGCTGGATCTGAAACCGCATTACCAGATACTCGAACAACTCCCGAGCAGTAGTGAATGAGCGATAGGTCAACAGGAAGGTGTTGTTAAAGCTCGAATCCAACTTGTCATGACGAGTCAGCTGTTCAACCAATGCCAAGAGCGTTCCACCCTTTAGCACGGGAGGCTGGACCTTCGTGTCGTATGAGATATCGTCTTCATGGTCTAATTTTAAGCAGTCGGGTGTGTCATCTTGCTGATTCCTGCCAGGCTCTTCCCCGAAGAACTTCCTAACTTTCGAATTCTCACCCTTGCGGTAAGGAGGAGCTGGATCGCCCTCAGAATATGACACTGATTGACCAATGCCAGCCAACCCTGGCCGTAGGATGTTATTGATGTTGCCACGGGAGTATGTGGGTTTGTGACCGGGACGTTGCTCAGCCGGCAAGCTATCACCTCTTCTTGGATCGCGTGCGCGGCTATCTTCTCGAGGGGGCGATATTTTGCTTTCCTGCTGCAGCATCATTTCCACTTGCTCGCCCAACAGTTGTAGTGAAAAGGCGACATGAGACGAATTTGCCTCGAGCGACTTTGCACATTGTCGGACGTTGTTGAGCCGAGCCTCGAGTGATTCCCCTCGTACTTCTGCCCACTCGTCACCCAGAGGTGCTGAAACTGCCTGGCACCCCATGATTAGATCCGATACGTTGTCGTACAAACCTTGCTTGTACGAAGCAAAGTCGAGCAACTGAGGGTTTTGGAAGGTGTTTCCAAGAGACGACAGATTGATTGACTCGATCGCAGATACCCACGGCTTGAACATTTCCAAGACCTTTCGCGCTGCTGTACAGACATTGTTGCCAATAATCTCATGTCGGTAAGGGGTAATGATCTTGTCTGAAACTGTGAGGTGCTCCTCCAGCTTTCTGATACTTGAGATTAGCATTCGCTTCAGGTCATCCAACCGTTCCATCAATTTAGCATCCAGGATCGCAGTCGGCTCTATGTGATTTTCATCCTCGTCCAGATAATTGGATGTCATTGGATCTTGGGGACCAAGCCCGTTGTTTTGCCAGCTTCCACCGGTAGTGCTCCCAATAACGAATCCTGGTAGCAGTCTAGGGATCTCTTCCCCGCGTTGTTGTCTGGCAACCTCGACGTAACTGTAGACTCCTAATAATACACCATCGGCTTCTTGTAAACACTTTTGATATGAATCCGCGCCAGGCCAGTCTGCCGCGGCTATATGTGAAGAAATGACAAGTTTTGAAAACTTCGACATCATATCCCGGAAATGTGGATATAGCGCCTTGTTTGTAGATATAATAGACGGTTGGCCAGAATGGTTGTCTGTTGTGCCTGAGCCGGCTGCAAGTAGTAACCGAAGATGGTCCGATATATCTTCGGCCCGGGGTACATATTCTGATCGATCATTGTTATTGATCGCTTCCTTGTACAGATCCACGGCTCTCTTCATATTGGCTACAAGTCTGTTCCATGTTAAGGGGGCAGCTATTCCATCATCAAAAAAGGACCGAGGCAGCGTTGCGGCATGTGGCGGGCCGAGTGAGGGGTTTGTAAAGGAGGTGAGAGAAGTTCCAGTGGTGGGCAACGTGCTTCCCATGGAAAGAGTCGGGTGCGAGAAAGTATCGCCGCGTTGTCGCCTGGTAGGGGACATTCCATTGTTCATCGAATCCATGGATGTTGCAGGGGATATCCCGTCCGAGAGCATTGACTGGCGCTTTTGGGGTTAGCTTTAAGCAACACAAAAATGGTAATGCGGGGAAGCCTAGACTTACCACATAGGAACTTTGCGAGGCCAGCAGGATAGATTCTCCTTCCATTTAAGATGCAGAATTCCCGTCAGACTCATCGTCCTCATCTTGCATATAGCCTCGGGCCATCATTTCCGTCGGCGGCCTCGTCTTCTCTGGGATATTGACATTCATTCGATTCCGAGGTCCAGTCTCCGTAGGCGACGATGGCGATTCTAGGAGTAGTTCCATACTGCTCTCTCCAGTCTCGGTATTGAAGTAGAACAGCCGCCCATCTGGGGTGGCCTGCGGTATCCAGAAATCGGCCCTGGTCCGTTCACTACTGCTCATTCTGTCCATCTGTAATTGCGTCCTGTCTTCCCGCTCCGACTCTGCCTCATCTTCGTACTGATCCTCGTATTCATCCTGTTCATCCTCCTCTTCATCAGCGTCGTCATCAATATCCCCTCTGGCTCCATCTTGATTTCCGTCCAGGCCATCTTCGGGATTCGTGATGACCTGACAGTAATTGCTCGGGAACCAGCCGCGGACACCATTGATGACCCCATCCCACCAGCCGCTCTCCAGCTGTGTGATAACCTGTATTATATCCCCCTCGTGGAAACTCAAACTCGTCCTATCATCCGCCTCGTAGTCGTAGAGCGCCCGCACGTACATCACCGGCTGCGGCGCATTTCCCAACAATCCGTTCATCAGAGGCGGTGATCTCTGAGCCTTTGCGGCTCTCGAATTCTGCGACTCCAAGGGGAACCCGTTAGATGATGTTGAACCAGATCGGCTGCCTAGGCGATCGCGTGGTGACACTTCCTCCTCGTCGTACTGAACAACAGTCTCGGCGATCTGACCTGACTTGGTCGAGTAGTTGCTGAAATCTTGCGAGTTTTGCTGGTCAGGGAATATGCCGTTGCTGCGGAGTGTCATAATCATCGTGATGTTGGGTCGATGCGGCGTGGAGGGATCAATCAGTCATCGTCAGACCCGCTCCTCCCGTTGTGTAATGCGTGGATGTGGTCGTGAAGCCGGCGCGCGTGTATCCGGGGGGGGGGGGCCTCCTCACCGAATCTCAGAATCTGGGACGAGGGGCAGGAAGGAAGGAGGAGGAGTCCTCTTCTGCTATACTGGGGGATTTCTGGGGATCGCGACGTGAGTGGTCGGTTCCTACGCTTTCGGCGGGTATGTAAGCATCCAATTCGCTGGGTTTGTCTGCCACCACGGGGCCGAGACGAATAATAAGTCAGTCTTGCTGACAGACAATCCGTCGTCACTATACGGGGCAGAGCACAGGTTTGGTTGATCGAGCCGCGGGGGTCGGGGACAGCAGACTCGCATTCAGGAGGTGAGGCCGAGGGGTGATAAGTTTGGGCCCCAAGTTTCAACCGGCTGATTGGCGATTTGGAGCGACGCGAGGGGCGAGCGAGCAGCGACTGGACTGGTCTTCGGTAGGCTGTAGCACCGCTATAGAATCCAACGGGATCTCGACCGGGGGGGGGGGGGGTTCGAATAATAGCAGACGACGACGACGACAACGACGACGACGACGACAAAAGGGACGGGCTGGGGGGAGAAATGTGGGAGTATCACCGCTCGACCCTCGAGCAGTTATCGCGGTCGGGGAAGAGATTGGCGGAGGGAGGGCCTCTGGGAAACCCCGCTATGCCGCAAACGCTCTAGGCGAGGATTTGTCGACAAGACCTCCGTGCGGTGGATTGTTGACAGCGGACAGAGAGGTGGACGCTGGACATACGATATCTGAGTCGCAGAGTCTACGGCTGCACCGATGCAAATACATGCGCCTGCACATATACATATACATGTATACGGATCTGGACCTGGATGTGTATATATGGGACATCTACCTATCTATCTCGAGGGTCCGGCGCTCTCGTGAGCACTGCGGGGTATAGGGTAGGTAAGCTGGGCATGCACGAGCGAACACAACGAAGGCGAAGTGATGATTCTCAGGCAGCAGATTCCCTCACACTCATGGTCACGTCGGGATCAGATACCCTTATTATGTGCGACCTCAGAGCCCTCTGTGCGCAGCTGAGCGACGTCTGCCAGGCTGTGCCGGGGAAGCTGAGGCAAGAGGGGCACCCAAGAGGCCGGCGAGAGGGCATGGCCGCTCATTGACTCAGTTGACAGTCGTTTTGCTCGAGTTACATATGTCTTGCAGGATAAGTGGTCAAGCAGCGGCCAGTCCGGCTCCTGGAACCAGAGGGGAGAGCCAGGAAGAGGAAAGGGGGTCTTGGATCTCCAGGAGCCTCCGACGGCCAGAGAGGAAATAGGGAAGATGTCAAATTGTCAATCGATCCACACAGTGCACACACACACGGATCCGCACTCCTTGCAAGATATCTATACGTGCGGTAACGTAGCCTCTTCCGCGCAAGGTCTCATCACCTCAGCACACAGGGCGGACGAAGCGATGTCGAGCGAACGTTTTCGTCCCCAAGCCACAAAAAGCCTTCGCTTGCGCCTGGCAGCTGCAGATGCCATGGCAGGTCTGCAGCGAGTCGGGAATTTCTGCTCCACGGATGTTGTAGGGCACGTATCCCACCGCCTCACTCGAGGCCATACACGCGACCAGCATCCCAATTCTGTCACGGTGGATTCTGGAGTAGAGACAGAAGCGTACGGTACGGGGAAAGGAGACGGCCAAGCGTGGACGTTGGAAGCCTCCATTGTCTAGATTGTAGATCCGTAGGGCGTGCACTGAGCCCCCGACCCCTTTCTAGGCCCCTTGCCGGACAGCTTCCGTATGAATGGCAAATGCTGTCTGCCAATATTAATATATTTATATATTAATCTCGCCGACATGAGCTCCGGGTGCGAGTGGTTGGAGGCGATCCGTTCATGCGAAGTACGAATGTGTTGGACTGTCTCCTCCATCTCAACCGGAGAGTCTTGAGCACATCCCACCCCGGAAACGCTCCAGTCTCCGAGCATCTGCCTCTCCTGTACCTATACAGCAGGTCCCTCGCCCACCGTTAGAGATCTGCCCACCGTTAGAGATCTGCCAACGGCCCAACGCACTCCTCTAGGCTCTCTCCCCCATCGTAACATCCTCCCTCCTCGTCCCTCCAGGCTCTCCATCTGCATGAGCACCTCACCTCACCTCACCTCACCTCACCTCACCGTACCTTACCTTACCTTACTGTACCTTACCAATGGAAGACCCCGCGCCTCTCGATCTATGCCAGATCACGTGTCCCACCCTCCTCGGCTCGCCAGCACGGCACGGCTAGGTAGCCCAGGGGGGATCTTCAGGAAAAAGATCAAGTATCTCCGGCCGGACGACAGCGCCCTACCATCATCCATGCATCTTCTGTGTAACGGTCGGAGCGGCACGGTACAGTAGGGCATGCGAAAAAAAATGGCATGGCATATTGACTAGGGGGCGGGATGGGAGGGAGGTGTTTCGAGACAGCCGAGCGAGCGAGCGAGCTCTCTCGGGATGGATGGATGGATGGGCTGTGCCTGGAACACGCAGGATTCGTAGGGAAGGAGGCGCGACGAGATACTCGTTTCGCTCGGGAGAGAGGGGGTATTCGTGGGATAGTAGATAGATAGATAGATAGATAGATAGATAGGTATAGAGTTCTGGTTATTAATGAAGCTATTCCCAGCCTCTGTATCTCTATCTCCAGATTTTGATCCTACCTACCTCACTTTACCTTACCTAAAGTTACAAATAACAGAACATCCCATTAACCAACCCCGACCTTTACTCTCCTCTCCTATCCTATTCTACAATTAAGGTATCTGCCCCTTCTTAAGGTATATTTAAGAAAGATCTCACACTTAGAAGGATAGGATGGGATTTAGGTATTCATGTGCTATAGTTGGGATTTGGGATTCTGCGAGATTCTTACTTTACTTTTTCTTTTACTGAGCTTGTTTAGGGGAGGGGGGGGTATGTCTGCTTTCTAGAGTCATTCATGGTTGATTGATTGATCTTCTGATTCTACTTCTACTGTACCATAGATCATAATATCATCATCATCATCATCATCATCATCATCAGTAGGTCCATAACCCCCTCCCCCCCCCCCCTAACTAACTAGAAAGAAAAAATCACTCTCCTCCCCATCACATGCCTCCAGGCAGGCCAGGTCCAAAAAATCTCAAACACTCTTTCGTTACACTTACTTACCTTACTTACAGTTACTCACAAGACGATAGATATCCAGTCATCACCTCAGCTCCTTATCCTAATCAACAATAAAGCTATTACCTTACCTTACCTTACTTTACCTTACCTTACCCTTATCCATCACCCGTTTTCTTTTCGTTATCACGGTGTTCGCTTGCCGGATCATGATACTCCACTCACTATAGAGAGGAAAGAAGCCGTGGCAGGTACCTCAGTTCAAGAAGCCTTGTAATAACAAACGGTGTAGCACTGTAGTATTTAATAGTTAGGATATGATAGGTTGGTTGGCAACTTGGCGGGGAGGTAAAAGAGGCGGTCACTAATAATGGAACGAACGCAAGTAGGTAGCCGGATTGATATTCCGTCGTCGCGGTGAGCGAGCCAGCCATGTGGCAGGACAGGGAGGCTCAGAAATGTAAGACATGATATGAAGCGTCGTTAGAATTTGATGAGGCGGATTATTAACGGTTGGTCGTAAGTTGTAACTTGGTACTAGGTAAATAAGAGATAGTAAGGTAGTAAGTAGTAGAGATTGTGGGTGGCATGTGGCATGTGGATAGATGCGTGTGCGCACTGTGTGGCTGGCTTTTAAGAGTTGAGTAAGGTATCTTGAGAGGGAGGGAGGGGTTGAGAGATAGATGAACGAGTGAGTGAGTGAGTGGTTTTGCTCTTTTTTTTAATTCCTTCCTTGCCTTCCATATTTCTTTCCCATCCCATCCCATCCCATCCTATTCAATTCAATTCAATTCCATCAAATTCTTCAAAATATTCCCCTCCATCATCCTCCCCCCCCTCCTCTCGCACATCCCCCAAACTCCATAATCCGAAATCTCTCTCTCTCTCTCTCTCTCTCTTCGTGTTCCGGAAACCCCTGAAAGCAGGGCAGGGACAGGACAGGAGATTAGGAGCCGTCGACCGAGCTGCCTCTTTGGTGGTGGGGCCTTGTTCGCCTCGGGCCCTAGATAAGAGACGGAATCCGACCCGACCCGAGTTTTGAGTTCGGCTTGGCTTGGCTTTGGAGGGGAGTGTAAGGTCAGGTACGGAACGGTACCTTGCGCGATCATCGAGATGCGAATCGGATTATGCTCATTTCATGTGTGCATCTGTACATACTGTAAGTAAGGTGTGTATATATACCACTGTGTCATTCAGATACGTCGCCATAGAAGCTTCCTAGGTATCTATCCACATCCAAGCTCTCTATCTATCGTACCTCGTTCGATTTAATCATCCCGTACCTATTGTACCTATACATAACTCCCAACCGACCGGAATCTATACACACTACTACTCACTCCCTCGTAAGAAAAAGTTGCTCATGTCCACATCCACATCCACATCCACACATCCATGATCCATCCATCCATGATCCATCATTTCCATCAAAATCCCTGGCCCTTCCTTCTTACCTTATGCAGAGCGAGGCGATCCCTGCACAGCCGCCGATCGCTCCAACAACGTGCGCGCCATGCCCGAAGCTGTGTGGTGCGGTGTTACCGAAGGCGTGGAAGGACAGGCCCGTCCCACTCGTGTGGTGGAATCCGGAGGCCGAGACGAGTCGATGAATGAAGAGGTTCTTTGGTTCTTTGTGAAGAATGATGTTATTATCTGTCTATATAGATAGGTAGGGAGGCAAGGAAAGGAAAGGAAAGGAGGGATCCAAGCAACTGACTGTCTAAACACCTCATCATCAGGTACCTACAGACAGACAGACAGAGAGTAAAAGCACAAACAACAAAACAGTTCGCAGCCGGATACAACAGGACCCGCACACACACCTCACTCCCGTCAGCTACCCGAGATCACATGACCGACCCCCCCACCCCACCCATCCCATCCCATCCCATCCCGCGGCCCCCGTCCGTCCCGTTACCTGTCCAGTAGTCCAAACGCGTGTGCGTGCGTGCCAAGAAGATCCCACGAATCAATCACACGAAACTCCCCTACCTACCTATATTACCACCCCTCCCCTCCATAAGTACCTAGCCAGCCCATAGCGAAAACTACTAAGCTAGGTTCAGGAACAGGAAAGGGAAAAAGAAGAACAGAGAGAGTCAGAGACACTACCGATGGGCGCCCCCCCCCTCCCCGCGGAACCCGGAGCGCGACGCGATGTCCCAAGGAAAAGAAAAAGCTAATCCCCCAAGGCCCGGCTCTTGGGATTGGAATCTCGTTTTTTTGGGGAGGGGGGGAGGATCGGATCTCGCATTTTGGTAGGTATGTGATGTTGTAGTAGCGCTAGGTAAGGTAAGGTAAGGTAAGGTAGCTAGGGAGGGAGGGAGGGAGGGAGGGAGGGAGGGAGGGATGGGATATGTAAGGTAAGGTAAGGTATGAACTTGTGCTTGTTTGCTTGATTCATGAAGACGGGAGGAGAGGAGAGGAGAGGCTGCTGCTGTACGCTGGCTGGCTGGCTAGCTACAACAATACGTACCTTATTCTGTACAGAGTATGTATGTACCTTATGCAAGGTACATACATATCAGATATCAGATAATGCCCACGTGTGCTCTCTTCTCTTCTCTCTCTCTTCATGCTTTTAAAAAGCCCCCCCCCCCCACGCATCCCACATCCACATACACACAAACACGAAACTAAAAAAAAAAAAAACCAAACACTTCCATAGCTACCTACCTTACCTTCCGGCTCATAGCAAGGTACCTATCTATCTATCTATCAATCTATCCGAATCCCCGGTACCACACAAACGAAAAAAAAAACGAAAAGCTGGAAAATATGACGAGTAGTATTCTGAATCCCAATGTCTCGGGCGACTAAGGTAGCTAGGGTAAGGGGGGGGGGGGCCAGCCATAGGTATTTATGGAGCTTGGAAATTTGGTTGCGCGCCGCGGATAGGTACCGGGGGACGGGGACTACTGAGTACTGACTCGGGTTGGTAGGGTGATAGATAGGCTGATGGATCATCGTATTTTTTTGAGGGAGTGATGGATTGGATTGGATTGAGTGATGGATGGATGGATGGATGGATGGATGGGATCATGGAGGGGAGTCCAGTCTGTGAGGGGCTGCGGATAGGTAAGGTAAGGTAAGGTAAGGTAAGGTACCTGAGGGATGGAAATTTGGTCAATGGCATAGCATGGCATGGCATGGTAGCTGGAATCTACCTTACCTAGGGATGGAAACCTTACCTTAGGTACATATCAAACATATCATATCATATCCTATCGATCGCATCGCATCCCTTTAAACAAAACGAAACAAAACAAAACGAAACAGAAAAAGCAAAAGCAAAAAAAAAAGATATCTATCTATCACGAGTCATTCCATCCTCTCCCTTCACTCCCATCCCATCCCCCTCTTACCTTACTCTTACTCTTACACTTATCATCCCATCCTATCATACATTTTCTCACCACGCACACTGACTGCCCCTCCCCCCTATCCCATCTCCCCCCTTATCCCATCTCCCACCCGTTTTCCATACCATCCATCCATACCATCCATCATCTATCTATACAATCTATACAATCTATATCATCTTCACACTACACTACACTACACCACGCTATACCATAGATCCCCAATTCGATTCGATTCGATACCCGATGGACAATGCACATGCAAATGCAAATGCAAATGCAGCGGCAGACTCGGGGAACCGTTACCCTAGCACCCGCGACGCGCGCTACCTTGAGCCTTGGGTGGGGCGTTACCGTAAGGTAAGGTAAGGTAAGGTAAGGTACCTGGCTTTAGCTTGGCTTTGACCTACCTGCTGCGCGCGCTGATCAGAGAAGAGGGAGGGAGGGAGGTTCTTTGTAGATAGGATCGGGAAGAAGGGATAGATAGATTTGATTGATTTGTTTAATCATTTACGAAAGATATCAATTTTTCTGAGGGGTATTTTTTGTGTTTGGAGGGGCGAATAGATAAGGTAGATAGGGTGGAAGTGGAATGGGATGAGAAAAAGAAAAGAAAGAAAGAAACAAAAGGGACAAACAAAACAATCTAGATGCGAATAATGCGAAATGCGAAATGCGAAATGCGAAAAAAGCCCCCACGCGGCAGCTACAGCAGGACGTTCCCGGCGGCAGCACGGGATCCCAAGCCGCCGGCGGGGCCTTGCGTAAGACAGCTGCGAACTTGCGGGAGGGCGGGAGAGAGGCGGTATACAGCAGTAGTTAGTTAGTCGGTTGGGGTTTGGGTTGGATTGGATTGGATTGTGCGGTGTAGTGTGTAGTGTGTAGTGTGGTGTGGTGTGCGGTGAGGGGGGAATGAATGTGTATACAGGGCATGTGACTTGGCGGTGTGATTTGTATGTAAGGTAAGGTAAGGTAAGTTGGATATGTAGGTAGGGAGGGAGGTAGGGAGGGAGGGACGGATGTTATGTGAGGGGTGATTGATTGCTCGGCCCCGCTCTTCACATGATAGATAGATACGGTATGATGGCTGCGTTGAGAGGGGGAGGTACCTTAGAGAGGGGGGCGGGAGAGAGGGGGGCAGAGAGAGGGGGAGAGAAGAAGAAGAAGAAGAAGAAGGACAGAAGCAAGAAAAGAAAGGGGGAGTGAGAATCCAGGAGGGGTAAAGGCACAATAAGGGGGTATCTATCTATTCTAGAAAAGTAAGACAAGACCTGAATGAAATATGACGATGCGCCTGAGATTTTCCAATAATCCAAATTCAAAATCTCCGTCTGATCCAGATGTGCTGCTGCGCCTGCAGGAGATTTGATCTCTCGGGGCTGTGTACAGACAGACGCGGTACATGGATGATGGATGTATATGTAGGTATATGTATAGGCAATGTACATGTATGTATAGTCTATAGACAACGAACAGACAGACAAACAGACGTGTACAACGAACATCTTCTTTTCTTTTCTTTTCTTTTTTTCCCAGGCCTCCAAGTAACCACGCACCCCCCGCGCTCCCTTCTCATTGACAGATAGAAACGAGAGTGCTGAGTTGGCGCATTATCGCTGTCAATGAGCGCGTGCCCGCCCATCGTGACCCGAGTCAAATCATTATAGCGAAGTGATCTTGGCAGGGCGGAGGATTCTCAAGTTGTTTAACTTGTTTGCTTGGAAAGTTTGGGGGGGGCAATGATACCCCTCCTGAACCTGAATCAATGACGAGATGCCAGCGAGTCGCGCGTGAGGGAGGGGGGTTCATTGGTGTCGAGGCAAAGCCTTTCCGCGGGGCGAAGAGAGAGAGGCGTGTTGTTGGATCTGGGTTGATCGGACACCAAGTGGCACGACTGCACTATCGGACGGTAGTACGGGATGGGGGGACGGACTACTGAAGTATATACTACTTGGTGTAGCAGTAGACTGTAGTTAGTAGTATACTGTACCTACTTGAGAAGTAGTTAAGGGGGGGCAGTGATAATGGTAACAATGGTAATAGTTACTGGGGGAATAATAGTCGTGGTGATCGTGGGAGAGTAGGAATAGTAATAATAGTCCCAGCAGCTGTAGCAGAGCAGAGCAGAGCAGCTGTAGCCGTAGCAGCAGCAACAATAGGATGTGCGGAGTAGATGCTACATGGGATACCTCGGTATTGGGGCGGGGGGGGCGGTAGTGTGCACATCCTACCGACCGACTCCAGCAACCTTGGTAAGGCAAGGTACCTTGCACTGCCCGTTCCCGCCGAGTAGTCGTCGTACCGTGTATTGTTATTCGTACGGAGGATTGTTGTGTCTGTCTGTGTGTTTGTCTCTGTCTGTCCATCTGTCTGTCTCTCATAGCTGTATCCCACGACGATTTCCGTACACGAATGCTTCGATCCAAGAACTCAAAACCCCCCTTCACGGAGCAACCGGCATGAAGCTCAGCTCGTCACGCTCTCCCATCCCCCATCCCCCAGCGCCTGGCCCCTCGGTCCTCTCCCTACACGACTCCGTCCCCTACAGCGGCCAGCACGGGACTCGCCCAGCCGTCTTAGTCAGGCGCCGCCGTCGCCCAGTGCCGCGTCCCGATTGGCCCGGATGCGCGCCGCCGCTTTTATTCTCGACGCCGTCGGTCCCAGCATCCACTGACGAGGGATCAGGGCTCCACCAAGTACATCCCAGCACTCTGTACATCCCAGCACCGACGCCGTCCCAGACTGCCAGTAGTACTCCCAGTAGTGTACCAGTACATCCACGCTCATCCACCGTGGCTCTCCACTGTGCGGTGTCGTATGTACTGTTACTACCGTATACATCCTGGACACTTCTTTTGACGCTTTGCCCGGCCCTGGCCAACGCGTGTCCACCGACTACGCCTACGAAAGTATCAAGGAGCAGCGCGGTAGCATAGTGTAGCACTGACAGCGCGACTAGAACGGGACAAGCGACTCTGCCCGCGGGCGCGACTACGACTCTGTTCGCGCTGACTAAGGCTCCCGGAAGCCCCTCCCACTGCTCCGTCTGCCCACTTTGCTCTACGCACACCCCCCCGCCAACCACCCCCCACCCCTCCTAATCCCTCCTAATCCCTCCCTAACCCCCCCCCTCCGCCTGCTGCGCACACCCCTCCCCCCCCTCGCGCACCCCTTGGCCGGCCAGCCAGCCCACTTCTCTCGCTCCTCGCTCCTCTCCCCGTCCCTCTTTTCCACATCCCTTCCCCTTCCCTTATTCTTTCGTTTCCCCTCTCTTTTTCTTCACCCCTCATCCACCTACCTCATCACCCTTCCACCTCATCTTCACCTTCACCTTCACCTTCCACCCTCACCCATCACTCCTTAATCCCGCCCTCGGCGAACGTCCATCTCTACCCATCATCACCTTCATCAACCGCTCCTCGACCTCTCGCCATTGTCTCGAGACTTCCCATCCCTCGCCTCCATCCCACCAGACCACCACCCACACCCCCTCGTCGAACGCGACGGCAACCCGTTCTTGCGCAGGCGAGAATCCCCCGTTGCCCTCGCGACTCTGGCCACGGCCACGCATACAACCCAACACCCCCTTCGATGACAGAAAGAGACAAACAAATGAACACCACATATCCAAGCCATCAAGACACACTTTAAGCCCTACGCCCACGCTCGCGAGCCAGACGATTTCAACCATCGATCTGTGAAGAGGAGAAGCCCCTGGATCCCTCGACAACCTCCACTACCCCCCTCCCTCCCCCCCCTAAAAGTCAACATGCCTGTCGCAAGCGTGTCTGTTCTGCCCACCGCGGCATCATCGTCCACGGTTCGAAAATCATCCCTCGCCCCAGAGAAGAAATACAAATGCCAGTTCTGTAATCGGGCTTTCAGCAGGAGTGAGCACCGGAGTCGACACGAGAGATCACGTAAGTTGCAGTTTGTTGCCGTGGTTCCCCCCCCCACCCTCCTCCTTTCCGGGTCGCGTGCAAGGACTCGCTCGCATGGCGAACAAATCTCCTTTTCATTTCCCTTTCCCACCACCCCCCTTCATTATCCATCATGCAATCATTCTACGTATGCTAATGAGCCCTCGCAGATACCAAGGAGCGCCCTTTCAAGTGCATGAAGTGTAGGAGTACCTTCGTGCGACGCGATCTGCTGCTTCGACACGACCGAACGGTACACGCCAAAGATGGAGGGATCCCTCTTCACAGCGACGTCAAGCGACGGGCGGGACCCAAGGCCACCACTATGTCTGGGCCGTCCAAGTCTGCCATTGCCATCGATACCTCGGCTCTCGAGCAGATCGAGGCAAGCAGCGACGGTATGGTTGATCTCGAGACTGCCGCGATGTTGATGACCGACCTCCATCACAAGGCGACCGCCGCCATGCGCAACGCGGGCGTCGACCCCTACGAGGAAAGACCTGGAATGGCTTACTCGCAGGGTGCCGCGCTCATGGAGCCATCTGTCACCTATCCTTCGGGAGCTGTCTCCCTCCCCCAGGTGCAGTGGGACTCCTTCATGCCGCAGTCGGTGACGGAACCCAAGTCGCACTCCATTGCTTCGACCGCCTCGACGTCTCAAGACTCGCAGACCTCCTTCACCAGCGTGAGCACGCCTCAGCAGCACCCCAACCAGCTGCCGCCCATCACCAAATACGCGTCGTCCAGCTATAACGGACTGGTCCCGGCCTTGCAATCAATGATCAACTCATTGCCCCCATCCGGGTCCACCACACCCGCGCAGCAGTCCCCCAGGCAGCAGCCGCCCTCGCCATCCCTGGCCCCCGCACTGAAACCCCCGCAGGTTCTCAGCGACGAGGAACGCAACATCATCCTCGACAATATCCGCAGCCACGACAGTGAGCGTGCAATTCCTGGTAGTTTCCGCCTGCCGGGATTGGCATCAATAAACAGGTACCTCTCGACGTACTTCAGCTTGTTCCATCATCACTTGCCATTCTTGCACCCTGCCTCGTTCAAGCCGACCAAGGTCTCGCCGCCGCTGCTCCTCGCCGTCTTGTCGATTGGCGCCTTGTACGCGTTCGACCAAGAGCAGGCGTACATGTGTCACATTGGCTCCAAGGTGCTCGTCAACCAGTTCTTGCAGAACAAGGAGAATTTCAGCTCGCGCAAGTGCCCCCTGTGGACCATGCAGAGCTCGCTGCTGAACATGGTCCTCGCAAGCTGGAGTGGGGATCCCAAGGGATTGGAATGGGCGTGCTCTATCAAGAGTCTGCTCGCCAACATGGTCGCCGGGAACCGGTATGAGCTGAAGCTCCGGATCGAAGCTCGTGGATCCGAACAGCCCACCCGCACCGAGTGGGTTGAGGATGAGGGGTGCAGGCGCACGTACTACGCCGTGTATATCTTCTTTGGCCTGTTGACCTTGACCTACAACCATACGCCTGCGATTAGCTTCAACGAGTTCGAAGACCTGCCTCTCCCGTCGACCGAGGCCATGTGGAACTTGGAGGATACTGTTGATGACGCTGCTTGGGCCGAGCACCTCAAGGCGTCGCAACCCGTCACCTTCATGGAAGCCCACGACAATCTCTTCCAGGGCGAATCTCTACGATACAGCGCATTTGCCACGCGTGTGATGATCAACGCCCTCTTCCTCGAGGTCTGGTACCACAAGCGCAGTCCCGAGGCCCTGCAGGACGTTGTCACGGAATACAAGCTCCGCCTCGCTCTGGAGACCTGGGAGAAATCCCTGGACCTCTGTGAGCCTGAGCCAGCCACTGTTCCTCTCAGCGCAC
This sequence comes from Amorphotheca resinae ATCC 22711, assembly GCF_003019875.1. Taxonomy (NCBI): domain Eukaryota; kingdom Fungi; phylum Ascomycota; class Leotiomycetes; order Helotiales; family Amorphothecaceae; genus Amorphotheca; species Amorphotheca resinae. The sequence goes on from NW_020194479.1 coordinate 677,891, forward strand.
CCCATAAAGGCCATCCCTTGATCTTTAACGCCATGGCAATGTTCCGCAACGCTCGCGCCCGTCTCGAAGTTGACCTCAAATCGATCCAGGAAGCGCTGAGGTACCACGATTCCTTCGAGGTTGCTGCAGCAATGTCAAATGCGAGAGACAAGGTCAAGCGATCCAGCGAGATGATCAAGGTCATCCAGGAATGCTACAACTGCATTGAGACCGCGGCGCTGCAAGGTATCCGCTGGGTGGCTAGGACACATGCCACCAACTGGAGTATCGAGCACCCCCTTTGCGGCTTGGATCTTATGGTCATCCTCAGTCTGTGGCTCTATCGTCTGGAACATGACGAAGAGCTTCCCACTGAGGAAGAGCATATCATGTACAACAAGATCCGGAATCTCTTTGAGGACGATTCCGTTGATGTATATGAATCCAAGGTCAGCTCAACCGTTGCCCGCCTTTGGGGCGGTATGCTCGATGAAGTCGTCGTCTGGGGGTAAGTCATGATTTCCCACCCATCCTCTCGCCGAGTATCACTAACGATCTATAGTATCACGAGGATCATGGGAGACTCCTTCCGACTCCACGCCCAAGCCCTCGTTGGCTACGAGGACGACATCGAAGCTTCCGACGTATCCACGCCCTCGATGATCTCACAAGGCGCTGATGACAACGAGGACAGCGTGTACTAAGACTGTGCTTAACGATCTCCATGATTTCCTTTCCCACTCTCCTTAAACTAGACTCATCTGATATCCCTCTCATCTCATCTCCTATCTGGTTTTTGTCCTGGTTAATGCATTTTCCTTTATGTTACTGCATATAGCGTTTGGCATTTCCTTCAAAGGTCACGGGCAACAATACGGGGTTGGCTTGGTCGGGCATACTGGGCATTCTCTCCATCTCTCATATACCATCTCCCGCGCTCAAAAAGTGCGTGTTCCTAATCTCTACACACATCATCTTGGCTGGCCCACTTGTTGTTTCTGCCCTGTCCTTTTACCGAGATTATCTTTATTTAATCGTGTTCTCTAACCCTCGATACCTTGTTCGATATACATTTGCTTTTCATCTCTTGGTTTTGCTTTGCGTACTTGATTGTCTCGCGAGTTTGTTTTTTTCCATTTGGCTTTCCTGGTTGAGACAAAGGCAGTGCAGGATACAAAAGGTGGATTGCTACCGATGGAGGGGTGGCAGGCAATACTGGGCACGTGTGTGTATAGATAGTCAGTATCTCGGGTCATCTTTATATCAATTTATATTATATCTCCATACCTGCTTCCTGGCTGAATATTATGATTGTTGAAATGACTTGAAACGGTAAACCTGTAGAATTAGTGCTTGGATTGCTAATAGGGACCTGGCGTGGTGCAAACCTGTAAGTCCTACGCCCTCCTCAATTCAGTTTGGGAGTTCACGCACGTGAGAGCGCGTCAAAGGGTCTGTCCGGACAAGTCTCGTGACGTCTTTTCAGACGACAGCAGTGTTGGGAATGAGTATGGAGTCGATCATGTTCCACTTGAAGGATCAAGGAAGGCTAGTTGGCATGTCCCCGTTTACCTGTGCGGGCAGACAAGGGGGTTAAGGGGGAGATCTGCCCCTCCTTTTACTTGAGAGTCCACGCCGCTCTTGTGGGGGTTAGTACTCTCTATCTTATAGCAGGCTCTCAAGATACATCTTCGTCCCGTGTTCAAAGTGCGTCTTCACTGATGATGTCGTCGACGGCCCCAGGCATGCGTGCGGCGACGGCCTGTCCTCGTTTCAATATCAACAAGGCAGATCTCGAGTTCAAAATAGACTTCTCTCTCCTTTATTACCTATTTTCTTTCACTTCCACCTACATCCTTTCCATCATTTCAACTCTTTTCCAACCTCAGATCTACAACTCTTCTCCTTGTCAATAACGTCGCTGGTCTTGACCTCGGCTACTGTTCTGCCCCCTTTCGTCTCATATCACGCCTCTTTCCCCAGCCACACGGACATTCACCTTCAATGCAATGCAATTCCAAATCTTCCACTACACAATCACCTTCAAGAGAGCCTATGGCCCCCTCTTGTACATCACCAAACTCCGCCTCGGCGTTGAGGAGCAGGTCTACCCCGTTCCCTGTCGATGCTATGGCAACCAGCTCCATCCTCCTACCGACGACGACCAGAACGGTCTGGTGGACCCCTACCTCCTGGCTCCCTGCTCGGTCTGCAAGCGCAAGCGCTGCGGCCGTGTGGACTGGTTCTCGCAGCGCTTCCATGATGGTTACGGCGATGCTACGCTCAGCTATGTGTGCCACGATCATGCTCCTTGGCATGACATGTATCTTGATCGGTACCGCTACCGCGGCGTGTGAGTGCGGTTATAGCTCTTTCATCAACAATGCTACTACGCCTTCTGTGTTTACGGATCTCATCGAATCGGACTTCTTCCACATTCGAGACATCTCCTTGGACACGGACTGGAAGCGACAGGAGTTCAACGTTACAGCACCCGATGGCCGCGGACCCTATGGCATGAACTACACGATTCGGAATGTTCTCTCCAACCCGATCCTCAATGCGAGCAATTGGACTGGCCCTGGTGAGTTTGGTGGCGAGCCTGGTGTCCAGCTTTCTGTTGGCGGTGGCATCCCGGCAAATGGTTATGTACAGGTGGCTGAGATGGACTCTTCTCGCGAGGACTTGTTGTGGGGTACCTATCGAGCTGCTATGAAGTTGACCTTGACTCCTGGTACCTGTTCTGCTTTTTTCTGGGTAAGTCCAGACTCTTCTCCAGTCTACACTGCCGGGAGATCAGAGCTGACCTGCTGCAGTACTTCAATGACAGCCAGGAGATCGACATGGAATTTCTCTCTTCCGACTTCGTTCCCGAGACCAATACCTTCCCGGTCAATCTCGTCCTCCAGTCAGCGCAGTCGGTCAGAGCAGGATACAATGCGGCGGGCACCGGAGACTACATTGTGGCAAACCTTCCCTTCGACCCGACAGATGGCTTTCATGAATACCGCTTCGATTTTCTACCAGGCCTTGTCATCTTCTACGCTGATGGTTCCGCCCTCGCCAAGATCAACGGCTCAGCGGTGCCAACTATGCCAGGCCATATGATACTCACTCAGTGGAGCAACGGCAATCCGCTCTGGTCTTCTGGCCCGCCCTCCGCAGAAGCTGTGATCAATGTTAGCTATGTCAAAGCCTACTTCAATTCTTCCGATACTCTGCGTCAATCCGATTGGGCCTCCCGCTGCAAGGACCCCGGTGGTGGTGCGGCTGCGGAGGCCATCTGCGCAATCCCGGACCAAACCACAGCACCTGATCCTGCTAGCCTTTTGAATGATGGGAACGTCTCGGCAGCCAGCACGTACTTCTTCAGCCAAAAGAACAACGAGACGGCCAACCAAACCGTCTACCACCAGAACGGTGGGGTCCCCGCGGCAATCAAGAACCGCTGGACGAGATCGATCATGATCATCCTGCTGCCTTATGCATTAGCATTCGCCTTTCTCTGAGGATACTTAGAAGGGTTTGGGATATGTTCATGGTTTGCTTTGCTTTGCTTTTATTCAAGGGTTGTTCAGTAGGTAGTTGTTGAAGGGTAAGGTAGGTAGGTATCAGCGTATTAGAGCGTATTATGGAGTGATTTCAAGCGTTGCTATTGAAGTGTGAAGGTGTGGGGGGGGGGGCAGCAGAGACAATAATGATGATGGCTCTCAAAGTTGATAATTCACTCACTCACTGTCTGTCGCATCTCATCAGCAGCGAACAATATCCCACCCCCTTCTTCTTCTTTTTCTTCCCCACCACAAGCTGTACATTACCTAGGTAGATACAGCATCCTCTCCCTCAATCACAAAATTTCCTAGATGATCGATCGCTCTTTCCTTTCCACTACGATCAATATCACATCACAACCCAACATAACCCGCAGCAACAGAAACGCAAAAAAGTTCCTTTCTTCCTTGTAAGCAAGGAGTTCTCCTCTATCTCTGTCGTACATACGGTAAGATAACCCAATTTAATCCTTAATCTAATCTAATCCTCTGGCCACCTCCCTCTCTCCCTCTCTCTCTCTCTCCCTCCTCTCTCTCTCTCTCTCTCTCTCCCTCTCTCCCTCTCTCCCTCTCTCCCTCTCTCCCTCTCTCCCTCTCTCCCTCTCTCCTCTCTCTGTGTGTTACTTCTTTGTCCGACGAGTTATCTATCTATCAAACGACACTTCTTTCTTTCTTTCGGCTTGGTTTTGGTTAAGGAAAGATGAAGGGCGCGGGGGAGGGGAGGGAGATTCAAGACTGGACTTGACTGATTGATTGATTGATAGTTCAGTAGGAGGGGTAGTAGGGGTGGTATAGAGCAAATACGATACGATACGACAAGACGACGATACGATACACACACATACAACCTACCTCCTAATCAGCCAGCCAGCAAGCAAGCAAGCAAGCAAGCCAGGTTGCAACCTGTTGAACACCATGGAGAAGGAGGAGGAGCAGGAGGAGAAGAAAACCAGCAGTTCTTCCAGCGGCAGCACCAATATATCACCGATCCTCCTCAGTCCACATCTTACATTTCAAAACAGCATCACCATCATCATACGCCCCTCCTCTCCTTCCCCCCAATCCCACCCGCACCCGCACCCCCATCCCCACCCCCAAAAATTCAGCATCCATCTCTCACTCCTGCACTCCCACACCCCATTCTTCCTCCAATCCCTAATCCCCATCCCACGCACCCCGATTCTCATACCCACACTTATCAGCTCACGCATGCTACGCCGCGAATGGCGCTGGGAATTCGAGAACGATATCAAAACGATGGAGGGTAATGGATTCGGGGATGAAGATGGGAAGATTGAGATCCCAGTCCGTGTGTGCTTGCCTGGGATGGGGATGGGGGAAGTGAGGCAGTTTGAATTACAGAGGGGTATTATTATGGATGCAGGACGAGAGGAGGATGTGTTTGGGATGTTTGTGGAATGGTTATATAACGGTATTGGCGGATGGGATTTACACGCCGACAGCGGCAGCTCGCGCGTTGCTTATCACATCTCTATCCTAGCAAGACTCTGGCTCTTCGCCCAAAAGCTACAAGTCCAGAAGTGTATGGACGATTGTATAAAATGCATCGCACTCCTCCTCCGAGCGAGCCAAGCAGATGGAATCTCAGGGATCCTGAAAATTCTGGCTTGGGTCTACGATAACACGGAGAAACAGAGCGAACTGAGATGTTTCTTGATCGATCAGTGTGCGCGCTTTTTGGATCCGGAATTGGTGCTTAATGGTGGTTTGGATCGGGTTCCGAGGATGGCTTTGTTGGATTTGGTGGGGAGGCTGAGGGGTTTGTTGATGATTGCGGATTGATCATTGATTGATTACCTTACATAGATAGATAAGGTAAGGTAAGGTAGGTATTCTACATAAAAAACAATTCAATTCCTGCCATCTTCTTCGCGCTTCATGCTCATTGATCTTTATCTTCGTTCTTCATTTGTTTGTCCAAAAAAGGACAGCTCTTGGGAAAAAAAAAAAAATAAATGAACCTAGGCCAAGTAAACATAAGAGCTGCCTTCACGCTCGATGTATTCTTTCTCGATCAGTTCTGTAAAGGAGAGGGAGGGGGGTTAGGTTAGCCAAGCGAACAAGCCAGAAAGTCTATGGTATGGTATGAAAGGATGGATGGATGGATGGAACGAAATCGGGACGGACGCCAGGGACAGACATACTCTCAATATTCTTCTTAATCTCCCCCAACTCCACCATGCCCCTACCCTTCGTCGCATTAATAACCTCGGCGACGAGATTCTGATGCGTCATAGATTTTCTCGATTTCATGATCCGCACGATAGCCGCCTGCGTCTCGTACTGGCGATCTTGGTAGACGCGCTCGTGCGTCTCCTGGTTCTCCTCCTTGGTCTCTTTCAGCTGGATCTGGTTGATCTTGATGCGGAATTTCGGATCCCAGAAGTTCGCGTTGACGGTGAACGTATCGGTCGCGTTGACGTCCCGGCCCTTGGGGTGCTTGGTCAGGACGCGGAACTTGGCGCATGCGAGCGATTGCAGCGTGCGCTGGAGCTCGGCGTCGACGAGGCCGGTGGCGGCCGAGATGTCCGTGTAGGAGAGGTTCCCGTCGGCGGGGATGTTGTTGAAGAGCACGAGGACGATGGCTTGGAAGCCGGACACGACGAGTTCGCGTGTGCCTTTGTTGAATTGCGCTCGCACGACGCTATGGGCGAGAGCGTGCTTCCATGATAACTTGCGTCCGGAATGCTTGTGCTTGTAATGACGGTCGTATCTCTCAATGTGCTTGGCGACTTCGTCGGGGAGTTTGACCTCGATATCGGGATATGTTGGCCAGGCTGCAGAAGAGAGGACGCTGACTTGAAGGTCCACACCGGTTTTGCTGCTACTGCCGAGCGATTGCTTGTACGCCGCCATCTCATCTCGGGCAAGCTCTTGGTCTTTGAACATCTGTTCCAGGTTGTGCGTGAAGCTGAATCCACACTCGGCCTTCAATTTGGCCAGCATGTTCCGTTCGGCATCTTGGCTTGCACTGCGAGCCATCAAGAGCCGTCGCGCAAGATCCTTCTTGTAGAAGGCTTCAAAGACATCTTTCCCTTCGATGAAACGGAAGAGCTCGAGACCTTGTTCCAGCTGCCGGTCGAGTTCAGCATCTTCGTCACCAGTGCTTCCTTGCCCTTGCTTCTCAGCTGCATCTCGATCCTTCGCGTCAAATACCAAGGAGCGGGGTACGGCTTTCAAGCCACCGCGGAGCAGTGCATCAATGTATTTTGCAATCATTTCTCCGACCTTTGAATTACTCGTGCCCCATGCCGCTGTGTTCTTCCGGTCGTTGATGAAGCTGCTGAAAGCCTCCCTCAGAGTATAGGTAAAGGCCTCATCCTTGTCGAACGCGTCCCGAATTATCAACTCCAGACTCCTCTTTAATTCAAGCAATCGAATGACCATATCCTCACCCCTCTCTTTATCTCTAACTATTCTAGACCCCTCATTCTTGATATAGCTTTCCCAAGGCGTCTTAAGTTTCTCTTGAATCTTCGAAAGGCTGAGCAGACCGTATAATGCCTTCAATGAGGACATCATGCCGTTATCGATAAGTTTGGAAAGACCTTCTGCATTGAGAAGAACGTCTGAACGTTGTTCTATGAGACTGTAGTATGCTTTGTCCAGAAGACTCCTCTTAGTAGTGCTATCAAAATTGTACGTGTCGCAGCGGAGACCTTCTCTGTCCAGCAACTTGTCGCAAGAAGTTATGTAATCCTTCATGGACGAATTCGCCCGCTCACGCGCAAAATTCTCGAAGTATTCGTTGGATAAATCCAGGAATAAAGGCTCAAACGATTTGCCATAAATCCCAAATATATGTAGCATCGCTATGGAATCTCGAAGCAGGCTGGCATCAAAAAGATCTTCCTGGCCTGTCCGGTCATATTCGACAAGGTCACACATGCCTGCCACCACCTGTGAACCCAATGATTTGCCTCCCTTTGCTTTGCTCTTTTGGAAAACTGTATGTCGAAATTGCGCGATTCCTAGGTCTTCTAATTGGAGGGAGTCTTTCGAGGTAAGGAGGTATGATCGATCGAGGTAGCAGAAGATGGAGCGCATAATTATCTGAGAAGGGATTAGTTATCGTGCCTGGAAGAGATCGTATACAGAGACTCACTGATTGTTCGTTCCATATCGTCCAGTATTTGTAGACGGTTCGGAGTGTGTCCACATTGCTTGATCCTGCCTCTTTCTCGATCATTGGCCGGAGTTGCTTCTCAAGATACGCTTTGCTACGTTCTTTGACATGCGTGGCAAGCTGTTCCGCCCTGCCCCGCCGGCATATTGCTTCTACTCCACGACATAAGACTTCCAAAGGTGTTGCAGGTTGCTCTCTATTGAAGTTGGATGTCAGCGCCGCATCGAGGTCGGCCCAGGTCCTCTCGTAGTATTCATCGATATCCTTCCGAGATGTGGTTCTGAGGTTCTTGATCACCAATCTCTTGGCCCCAGTATGTGGTTGGAAGTTCGACGGCCGCGTCAAATCAACCACCCCAGGTCGTGATATCATCCCAACGCTTTTACTCATCTCTGGTTGCTTTCGGAGATTCCCAGGGGAGTGGGATGTCTTCAGTCTCTTCGAAGCCGCAGACGCGCTTCCTTGTCCGGAGCCAATCGGTGCAGGAACGTGGGAGGGTTGTCGCGCCGTTGTCGAGCTGGTGGTCTTTATCTGCTGGCCGGAAATGTCTCGTTTTCTTGGAAGTATCGGGGAAACAGAAACGTTATCATCAGACGAGTTCTCCGAGGGCTGCATCGACCTTCGTATATGCTCCAACGGACATTGGAGGCGCTTCGGTTGAATTTGCGGAAGTCGACTCAGATGCGCCGAGGAAGCAGAAAGCTGCAGGTCTATATATGCGTATCAGAGTTCTGCCATAACCTAACCCTCAGCTGGCGTTGTAAGCTCTCAGTTCGTTTATCATTGATCGATGGCCAAGGATGACGATCAAGAGGATGTGATAATCGGAGCCTTCTGCCCCTTAAAGCCGAGGCACGTGATATGATCTACGAAGTGGGATACCTATCCTTAGGGCCTTGTACGATTAAGTAGCCTACACCTATATTCTAATTCAAGCTCTCTCTAAAGTACCGTCACAATATCCACAGGGGTAAATGGCATATATACATCCTCGAATCTCCTTTAGCAACATCAAGTGTCATGTTTTCATTGATATCTATGATACAGTATCTGGAATCTCAAGTGAACGCTTTTAATGCTGGCTGTGTCTGGGTAGTCTCTTCGAACTATAGTCTGTTAATTACAGCCCCTCATGGAAGGGAGAGGCACTTACGTCGAGGAAACCTGTGACAGACATGAGTAGCATATATGAGTCCGCAAGTTCGTCAATGCTTTTCGTAGAACCATCGGCTCCTATACCCAGCCCCGCAGACTTTTTGAGAACGGCAAGGGTGGACAGCCGGTTATCAGCGAGGAATCGTCGTCCTTGCTCAAGTGTCTGCTCATTCTGAGGACCTCGACTCAAGATGACTGTACATATCACTCTCATAACAGCACCCAGTAGCTCGTAGTGCTTTTCAACTGCATCTGGTGCATCGATATCTTTGAGAGGTATTAGCTGTGGTTCAACGAGAATAATGGGATAGAACCTACCAACGCCCAGATCGGGATCGATTACAAATAGACCTGAAACCTTAATTGAATGGAAAAGTCCAGCATTGAGTACAGCTGTCGCCCCGAAGCGACTTTGTGAAATATGAAGTAGAAGTGCAAGCTTGGCATGGATATATGACAGTTGCAGTCCAACATCTACGCAAAGTTAGAAAGTCAACACCAACATTGGGATACCTGCTCAAGCATCCATACCTTCACGACTTGTTTCACGAAGATCGCTCGCCATATTTCGAATAGAATCGACAAGAATGCCAATGAAGTTCAAACGACCAAGAGATTCGATGATGTATCTGGAGTTGTCTTGTCTGGCCATTTTAACCAAGGCACTGAGAAGGAGTAAGGCTGAAATTCTACACACGGGTTCGCCAGCATGCGCATCATCACAAACTAAATCAATGAAGCGCTCGCCAGCAGCTTTGATTGTTTGTGTGCTGTGCCGTCGGTAGACTCCGGAAATACCAGAGACATCTGACATGCCTGTCAGATAGCGATAGCTGATAGTGTAGAAGATCTCCTTCAGAGGTGGATTCGCACCAAGGGAAGTGATGGCTCTGAGCGAGACCTGGAAGAGGTGGAACAGCCTGTCACTTACCAGATCCCTCATGTCACCCTGTCTGAACGACTCAGAGTCGAAATCGAGGCTGAATACAAGGGATCTTGCAAGTTTGGCCAGTTCCATAGACTCCTCGGTATTCTCAAGCTTGTTCTCCAAACTTGGCAGTATGGTGCGCAACGTTCGAAGAATAAAGGAAGTCTTGTCTGACCCTTCAAAGTCCCCTGTCTCGATCATGAGCAGCACCAATTGAACCCAAGACCGGAGCAACCTGAGCCGCGAAGCCCAGAAAAGCTTGACCTGGTTGTCTATTGTGCAGAAATTGATGAGCTCTTCTGCTTGGGCATCTACTAGAGCAGCATCCTGTGGATTTTCTAGTATTTTCTCGTTCACGAGTTCAGCTCGTCGAAGAAGGAGAAGCTCTCTAACTCTTGCTATGTTGTAGGTAGACAACGAGTCATCCTCAACGTCAAGGCAGACATCTAAATCCATGTCTGGGAACCAAGGGAGCTGAGGAACGGTGCCTGGTCGGTTGTATTCGAGCTCTACGAACTCGAACAGGTCAAACACGGATGGATTTTCTACCTGTTCCCCATTTTCAGCCGTCGTTGAGCCCAACAGTGTCTCAAAGATTCGTTTCTTCAGAGATGGTGAGTGACTGCGCGAGACCTGACGAAGTTCCGTAGATACATATTGGAGTATAAGAGCACGTTGACTCAGAAATTCCGACAAACAAGAAGCGGCCGGAGACAACAGAAAGTCGGGATCTGCAAGACTTTTGCCGTCCCAGAGCACTTCCGGCAATATCAAGTCGTGGTTGCTGAACATGATGAATAGTGATTGACTTGCACGCATCTCAATCATGGTAAGATTAGATGATAGAGGTGCCTGCCATAGCTGATGGAGGACTTGTAAAGCCTTGTACTTGAGAGATACAAGCCATGATGATATGATACCGGGTTCCTCTCCGATGGGAGTTTCCTGCACTATCCCCAAGACCGTATGAAACAGTGAGACTCCGTGGTTGAAAGAACTGTTGGGGTCGACATCTAAAACATTGTTATTGCATTGAAATCCGAGGAGAAGATGGCCTATCGTAGGTTGGCCTGTAGAAGCTTTTAGACAGGAAACGAGAAAATCAAGTATTTGAAGCTTGATGATATATGTAGAAGATGCCGGCCCTTGGTTTATATCAATATCCGACACCATCTCTTGAAGTAGGGTCTTCGAAACCGTTTCGGCATCTCCGTTCGCCTCCAATGCTGCTATAGCCTTGTTTCGATCTGGACGCCTTCCTAGACCTATACTTGGTGCGGATGCAAGCTTTGGCGACGCTGAAAGTTTCTCAAGTAATCTTAAAGATACTATGACAAGCTCGGGGTGGCCAGCTCCACAGTACAGGCCCAAGTCTGGAATTATAGCCAGATGATTAAGGATGCCATCTTCAAAGGAGGCAAACGCGGCATTGGAGACAGGAACTCGTCGATGAGTTGACTGCAGTTTGACGAGAGGTCGTACAATGTCCAGATACGTTGGTTGAAGATCTAGGATGGATGTGAGCACATGGATCCCGCGTAAAAGACAAAGGATTAATGGCGAGTCGGGTGCTGCACTTCCAACGTCGGCGATATCTTGGTGTACGGTTGCAAATAAAGCGTTCATGACTTTTTCGTTAAACATCCACTCCATGACCCTCGAAAATGGGTGTAGAAGCACATATGTTTGGAGATTCGATGCATGGATGGCATTATCAACCGTGATGTTTGACCGATTGGCAAAAACCACCAAGTCCTCATTGAATGTATCCAGGCAAGTCGCAATGAATTCCAGGCAGGTCAATTGCAGAAGCCTCACTTGTACAATGTCATTGAGCTCGGAGGTCTGAGCTCCAAAAACTTGACCAAGGGCAAAGTCAACATAAGGGTCAATGCCAGGCATACGGCTCGATGCACCTAGGTTCTCAGGGAAGGGCAAGCCATCGTGTAGACCAGTTCCATCCTCATAAGGCAACACGAGGGCGTGAAGCAATTGTATGAACGAATTAGGCTCCTCAAATCCAGTTCCCAACCCCCTGAGTATGCGCTCAATTGAGGATGCCGATATCGAGACAGCAGTCGAGGTTTTGGGTAGATTTGAACCAGGAGAATGGCCTCCAGATATCCAGACGTCTAACGATGCCCACAAGTATTCCCCTACTTCTTTGGTCTTATGAGTGAGCAGAGACCGAAGGGTGGCAAAAGCACATGCCTTGAGGCGAGGTTCAATGGAACTACTCGCAAGTTGGAAGAGTAGCTCCGTTAGATGGAAAGATGGATGTTGGAACAGGAATTGTCTCGCCGCCGCACTCGCTGTGCACAACCGGGTAATGAGACGCAGATAGCATTCCAGCATCAGAAACGATTCTGGCTCCAATTCTGCCTGGTCACTACTGGGTTTCCCGGGACCATACGTTTGCGGTACTGAGGGACGATCACGGATTTTTGCGGAGAAGAAGTTGAGCTCTTTGAAAATCTGATTCCAGGTCAGAGAGTGAGTCCTCCTCATCTTTCCGGATGATTGCGATCCTTCATCCAGGAGGAATTGATGTGCTGCAGCTCCACACTCTTCATCCTCTGATAGGGCTTGGAGCATTTCGCAGAACGCGCTCACGAGCGGTGTGGATGCTCGTCTTGAGGCCCACTGCATAAATCCAGCCAGCGCACCATCTGGGACATCCCAGAAGGCTTCAAGAGCTGCTTTAGGTCGACCTTCAAAAGTATACGATATAGTGACTATAAATCTCTCTAGATCAAGATCATGGTCATGCGTATTGTTAAGTTGTCTCTGTTCATCCTCATCGAGTCGCAGCTTTCTCAGGACGTCGGGTAAGTTCGTAATAAAACCTTCAATGAACGACTCCAGCTGCTCCATTAACACCACTTGGAAGAAATCAGCAAAGGGGATCGAATCGGAAAGCAACTGTGGTGCTTTTCGCTGTAACCACTGGCGTAAACCATGGCGAGCCGGGTCATGCCAATCAGAGGATTTGACATCCGCCGAGACAGATAACATGAAGTCGAAAGCACCATCTTTCAGAGCTTCAGTAAATTGCCTGGAACGTTGTCTGTTCTCTAAAGTATCGAATTAGTATAAAAGTGATCTTATCCCAAGCTTAGTTCTCTTCTGACTGACCTTCATCTAATTGACTCTGTGGTAAAGATCCGTCATAGTGTTCGCCATACCAACTGCTGTATTCCGCGAGCCACCAGGCTCGAAAGGCTGCATGAACATAAGTCAAAGTCCACGGATTTTGATCTGCTTGGCCAAGGAATTTCTCATTCAACGCTCTTGCATCTACGATCGACGCCCCGTATTCCTGACCACCAAAACGTGATATATAGGCGGAGAGTGCAGGAACGTAGTGTACTATGGGCTAGTCAGTGAAGGCAATCAAAAAAATTCACATAGCTTCTACTTTATCTTGAAACAAAAGTGAAGGGGTTCTTCTCACCTAAAAGACTGTCGAATTTGTCCATCTTTCTCAGCGTGTCCACAACCAGTTCAAAGTCAGCCACAATTGTGTAGTTCTGTTTTACCAGATAAAACACAATGATTCCCAGTAACTCATGTTGCTTCACGAGACTGACTCGTTGGTATTCTATGGTTTCAGTAACGTCAGATTGTTGTCCTATGACTGAACCCGTGTTGAATATCTCTGCCAACTTCTGAAGCCAACTTCTTATGTCAGCCATACTGGCAAGGCATCTCCGAATATACCTCGACGAGTCGTTTGAGGCGCCTTGAGACTTCACCACTTGGTCAATCAATTGTAGCAACCCGTCCCTCTCGATCTCATCACGATCGACGTCCGCAGCCAGTTGAAATATCAAGCGTAGACATTCAAGTAACACTTTCCTCCGCTGGTGAAAGCGAACGACCGAACATGTGAGCAGTGATCGACCTGTAGCTTCAGATTCTCCCTGCGCCTCGAGGAAGATTTGCGCAGCAGCCAGTTCATCGAGGTCCAAAGTGTCGGCGAGCTTTTTTGCACCTTGCTGAAATTCGTCGTTGATAGAGTAGCCACCATCCAGATCAAGCTTCCCTATTAGTACTTCACATCAGCTTCCTGCCCTTACGGTTCATTCATTGTCTCTCCAGTACCTGTTTCCAAGCTCTTCCGACTTTGTTCGTTCCGCGCCTTTTTGTCCAACAGAGCCCTGAAGTCCTGGATATGAATCTCAAGCTGTATCCCTAATCTTTCGACATTCAATAATCGCGATTCCGAAAGGGCAAGCAGGTCAGCATGAAGAGCCTCGAGGCTTTCCAAGCTGTGCAGCTCCGACATTGCTGATTCGGATGCGCCAGAGAGCGCAGACGAACGTGTTAAGGCGATGAGTCCAGCATGAGACGATAGCAATCCTAAAGGATACGCAATTTATCGTATAGACCACATAGATCGAGGCCGCGGATGCTGTGAGAACGTAGGCTATCGAAAAAAGAAATAGTTGACGGCTGAACAAGCGAATTCGATGTTGACTTTCGCGTCCTCACGCGAAGCCTTGCATATGTGGGGAAGGCCTTTCTAGCCGTCGAGTGAATCCCAGCAACTCGGCCGCATCTTCCAGCAACGTCAATAATACTCAAGGCTCCGATAGTCTTATTTCCATTCCTCACAGCTTTGGCTTTCACTCCCCAAAGCTTCGCCGTCCTTAAGATTCGACCCAGCATGCCCATCAACCACACCTCGACGCTCCAGTGCTGTTCAAGATGGGACAGGCGAGCAATAACGGCCAGGAGATTCGCCTCAATCAGGTCCTAGGTACATTATATTCTCTCGAGCACGTACGGCCGTTTTCTAATATCGCGCAGAAGATCTCGAACGGGGGAATTTGACGCAACGGGGAGATGGGCTCAAGCGTAAGTAGAAGATCAATTCTGCCCGGCCCTGCTTCGATGCTGACCTATAGGCAGAGCTAAAGGCCATCTTTGACAGAACAAATAAAGCAGATAATCTGTAAATATGATCCAACACCTATTCGAATTCCGGGCTAACTTGTCTCTAGTAGCGTTCTCTCTGACAAAGCGTATCACAAAATCTACGAAGTTGTCTTCAGAATTGCCCTCTCCGAGAAACAGTCCTTCCTAGCGTCGAAGCAGAGAACTACGAGAAATCCCTCCCTCACCCGGCTTACAGCTTGTGCCAACGTTTTTCGCCTGGTTGTCAAAGCAGGGGCACCTAAGTTGAAGTCAAAAACCGTCGAAGCAGTTGTCGATCATATCACACAAACACTCCCTCAAGCCGATGGCGAGTACTGCGAACCTCTTACTCAGGACTATTTTAAAGCATTATGCAACGTCTTTGAACCCAGAGCAAATGTTGAACGTCTAAAGGCAACTGTGTGGAGAGAGGTAGTAGAGTTTTGTCTCGAAGGCCTCAACCAATATTTGGATGACGGTGATCGGGAAGCTTCTGGTCTGCCCCGCAGCTCTTCTGGCATCGAATCAAGCCATCCGTCCGGATCTCTGGCTAAGTCCGTAGCTCATGGTCGCGGTCACAGCAAGGCAGGTTCTGTTTCAAGGCAAACTGTCGAAGATCTCTTGAAGACCTTACTGTCACTTGTTTCTGCCACAAATGCACCTCTTATTGAAAGCTCCCAGGAGATAACAATGGGAATTGTACGGCTCCTACATGCACAGGGCTCTGCAGTAAGTATGCTGCATCAGCTAGCCTTCTCCATTCTCAATGCAGTTTTGTCTTTTATTCGCGAAGACCGAAGCTCCCTCTTACAATCCGTTGCCGAGGAAATGATTCCGGTTATATCTCGTTTCTGGCAAGGCAAAACTCTGGCTAAGGATGAGATGCTAAATTCTGTAAGAGATGAAATGCTGATTTTTTTGTTTACCGTAAATCTTCATTTGGAGCGGAGCGTTATGGACGCGAAATCTATTGATCTCACTTCGAAACTTGAGGAGCTCCTAGATGTTATGAGGACAGAATATGCAAGGCGATCTGATCGTGATCCTCTTCACTTGGAGGATTTAGATATGGTTGATTTCGGCGCCGCGGTAGTCGATGTATCACCCTTTCGTCTCCATGCTTTTCGACTTAGACCCCATAACACTCGAGCAGAACGTAATTGGGCCAATTTGCAGGTCATAGGGCTCCTTCAGCGGCTCGTGAGACTAGCTGATGAACGCAAGAGATTGCCGACTAATGAGCTTGACGACGATGACGGCAGACATCCTCGAAAACGCCAACGAACTACTCAAGATTCAGATAGATTACTTGGCCCTATCAAGTCGAAGGATGAGAAAATGCGGCTAGGTGGATTGCAAACCTTGCCATTTGTGCTTCAAGATTGCGAATTAGCCGCCCCTGTTCTAGCAGAGCTGCTGAGCCAACTAGCTACTTGTGCGGCCGAAAAAGCCGGCCAGATTGCATCTTGGGCGTTGTTGGCTATTGCAAGGTAAAAGGCCCCCATAAGTTACAGTGAAATGGCTGACGTTCATGTTTCAGCTGCACAAAACAGAAGGCAGCTACCCGGAACGACTCCGTAGACTGGATCCAGCTCTGGCATATTGGTGCCAGAGCCCTAACTTTTTCTGCAACGTGTCGTGCAGCTGCCGTTCAGCTTCACTCGATGCTTGCAGCGGGACTTGTACAATACCAAGAAATTGGTGAAGATGTCAATGCGATGATCACGGCTGCAGATGTCAGTGGCCCAGTGGCTTTGTGCGATTCTGCGCTTTTCCTAATGATGCACTTGTTGCATGTCCAAGTGACAGAGATACCCGGTGCGAGCCTGGTTGCATGCCAACATGTCATTCGCTGGATGTTTGCGCGGTGGAATCCTGGTAAGATATCAAATCAACCTTTGGGGCAGGGAAGATGCTAACATTAGTACAGCCGACAGATCTCTTGCTGCACTCTCGACTGTTCATGTACAGCCTCATTATCTCCTTGATCTCTTGCGAACCACTCTTGGATTGGATAGAATGACTATGCCTTCAGTCAGTACAACGGCATGTGGCGCTGTTGCACAAGCCTGGCAGCAGCACCTTAACACCCAGGCCGTTATACGGTACATCTTGCTGCTTGAAGAGCTAGATACAACGAAGTCCACGTGTTCTTGCTTCTCTTGTCCAAAGCATTCAGATTCTCAAGATATCTTATACGCCTTGGACACGTCCCATTTCCTTTCCAACCGCAAACTTATCTTAGAATTACTTCTCCCAAAATTGAGCGACCTCCTCCAAAGTTGGAACAGCTATGCAGCGGATCGTTCTTCGTCAGTCTCGGCAGATACTTATCGCCGCGCAATAAACGCTTGCATTACGATGCTACTTCTGATGCCGCATTTTGCAAGCGCAGGCTTGCCGCAGTTACAAACTTTTGAGGCAGATATACAAAGCCTAACACTCCAGCTCATCCATTTTCTCCGTGATTCGGGGCTGGCGTATCAGGCGCTCATGGAAACATTACTTCAAGCTGTACAGCCTTATTTGACTCCATGCGACTCATATGCCTTTCGACAGCTTCCAGAGAAAGCTCCTCATCTGCTACAGTTTTTCGTTATAGTGGCAGAGGAATTTGACAGGCGTCGACATATGCTTATGATCTCCCATAATGGCGGTGATGATGATCTAATGGATCTTGATGACGAATTTTCTACTCAGCAGAGTCAGACTAAAGCAGAGGGCCAGCTTTCCATCATACCGCGACAATGTTCGGCGCTGGAAACGAGCCCGGTAGCATTTTCTCTCGTTAGCACTGAACGTTTGATGCTACTCGCTACTATCAATGATTCTCCCAACTCCTCGGGATTTGTACCCTCCACGTTCGTTGATCGGTTGCTTTCTCTGGATGCTGAGGAGTTTCTTGCTTGCCGCCAACTGCTACAGGAAATTATGGCCTCGGACCTGGTTGTAGATGCTGCAGATGCAATTCGACTTATCAATCACATTGGAGAAATTCTCTCTTCCAGTGAGTTCAGTCGGTGTGAAATTGCTCAGAGTCTTTGTCTGGATGTTTTAGTTGGCTTCGGGGAGCTATGGTCTACAGATAGCAATTTCGCTGAGCCCGCCTCGGATCTGTATCAGTGGTTCATTGATGTGGCTCTTGATGGGGACATTGCTTCACCAGAAGTAAAGAAGGGGATTGCCAGGTTACTACTAAAAGTACTGCTTCTCCGAATCGAGCCAATGAACGGGCCTGGTTCTTCACTCCCCTCCTCTCGATCAAGTCTGATCAACGTCCTTCAAAAGGGCAATGCGTCGGTCAAGTTTTACATCGGGAATCAATTACCAGAGATCTTTGAGCTTTTTATACTGAAAGACCATGATGCTGTATTTGTCGATGTACTCGAGAACCTACCATCAGACCCTGACTGGATAGAGGGCATTTCGTTCCGTCTGTTTGTTCTAGCAAGACTCGCTTCAAAATGGTCAACTCTGCTACGCCGGTGTATCTATCACATTTTTGAGATCCCTGGAAAGATCCCGGACTCAGTCGGGCATGCTACTAGATGCCTAGTCAATATTTCCTCTGCATTGAAAGTGGACAGTCCTCGAGAGTTGTTCGCCCTGTTTGCCCCGCAGCTTCTCTATACGTGGCTCGAATCCGACAATATAGAAGATATACCTTATTCAATATTCGGATTCTCGAGCTTGAAAGACCTGCTATTGGATGCACAGCAGGAAGCAGCTGGCCTGATGATTATGCGTGGTCAAGACGTAGCAACTGAATATTTGGCCGAAGTACTTGGTGTCTCCAAAGTCGAGCTTCTGCAAAATTGCTTCGCGAAGGTTATGGCCTATACCATTGCGTACGATATCAGCACGCCACCCCCTGACAAGACACAAAGACATGTCACCGGCGAGGCTCGAGTGAAGAAGTGCCTAAACCAGGAGTCGTTCTTTGAATGTGTCAATCTGTATTTTGTGGACATTATTGCTCTTTTTTTCAATACGATTGACCAGGGTGACGTGGAGAAGTATCTGATGAGGAAGGAAGAATTGGTATACGCAGGACAGATCATGAAAGAGATCAAGCTAATGAACTCGTCTGACGTAGCACTGCCTCCAAATCAGCAGCCAACGTTCAGAGCCAAATACCTAATCCACTGGATTCATCATTTGTGCACCCGGACGCCGTATGAAATGCAGGATTTATATACGCCGGCGTTAGTGACTTCGGTCGCCCGAAAACTCCTCAATACTATTCACCCAGCTCTGGGATCTTTACATGCTTGCTCTGTCCTGAGAAAGCTTCGTATCCTGATATCACTATCTGGAAATACGGCGATCAATGGATACCCCTTAGAAATGCTCCTGCAATCTGTCTGTGCCTTCATTACGGACCCTGAATGTGCAGACGATGCTATTGGCATTGTGAAGTACTTGCTAGTTCGCGGCTCTGACCACCTCTCACAGTCGCCTTCTTTCGTTGCGGGCATCGCCCTATCCATTCTGGGATCATTGAGAGTCTTTTTACAATCCCAAGAAGCTACGCAGGATACCCAGTACAGAGCGACTATGTCTAGGGCCCAGAATTTCCACGCGTGGATGAAGAACTACGTTTCCGAATACAGATCTCCGAAATTACAAAGTAAATCGAAAGCAAACTTCCGGGCTTTGGTCCAGTCTGCCTACAACATCGGGTTGGTCGGTAATGCTAATATAGGCAGCCCCGAAAGTGACCTCCTATTTCGGCTTCTGCAAGACGAACAGGCAGACGAGAGCTTGTTGAGCCGACCTGCGCGAGAGTTTGCTTTGGAGATGCTGTGCTCTGACTTCGACTGTCCGACATCATTCCGAACAGATATCTTTGGAAGCGATGAACTTGCTATTGCCAATGCTGCCGTTGTCTGGAAGTCTTGCAGAGTTGCCTCGGCCAGCAAGCAATACCTGTCTTGGGCTGGGAGGGTTCTTGGCAGAGCCTTTTCTGCCTCTGGACACATACATCAAGAACTTCTTCAGGAATCTTCACTATCGCAGATAAAAGAACTGCCGATATCCCCAGATTCTCAAGATAGCTCAAGAGCACGTGTGTTAAGCTTGTTGCAGTCGCTAACCTTGAGCCACGATCAACGGACAATTGGCCTGGCCGAATCTGCATTGCGTGTCATTGTTACTACGTCTGATGATTTGCTTGCACAGACATGTCGACATCAACTTTCAGCACATCTCCTAGCTGCATCGACATGGGCGCCTTATCAGCCACCCCCTTCCGAGACCAAAATCGACAGAGTCTTTATCGAGAGTCTCAGCGACCCCTTTACTGTTGATGCTATCCAGCGACCAAATTGGCTACGTGACTTGGCAGTGATAATTGCCCAGTTCGTACCAGATGAACCCGTGCTACTTGCGTTGGTACCGATTCTGAGAGAGGTAACTGGATTTGCTGAACGTACCTTCCCCTTCATTCTCCACCTCGTCCTTTCAACACAGTCTCAAAGTCAGCAGTTTGCTAAGAAGCAACTTTCAACTGCCTTCGCGGCGTGGTTTGGGGCTGCTCAAGCTATTAACCAAAATAGCCTAAAAATGCTAATAAATTCTATCCTCTACCTCCGTACGCAACCTTTACCAAAGGAGAAGTCATCCGCGGATAGATCTCACTGGCTGGATATTGACTATACGAAAGCTGCCATAGCCGCTACACATTGCGGAATGTTCAGGACGGCGCTGCTCTTTACTGAAGAATTCTATTCAGAGCCTATGCTCTCAAAATCCTCCAGGCGATCGTCCGCTATGAGACATGACACCCCCGAACTCCCAACGGAGCTTTTGCTCACCATTTTTCAAAATATTGATGACCCAGACCTTTATTACGGGGTCCCACAAAGTGCCAGCTTAAGTACTATCCTAGCACGCTTGGAATACGAGAAGGACGGCCCCAAGAGTCTAGCATTCCGAGGAGCTCAGTATGACAGCCATGTCAGAAGACATGATCCAGAGTCGGCACAGGATGTACAATCAATTGTCAAAGCTCTCGATGCGCTTAGCTTGAGTGGTCTGTCTCACTCCCTTCTTCAGTCGCAGCAAATTGTGGGCATGAGCTCTACATCACTCGAATCGATGTTTCTCACAGCCCGAAAGCTTGAGCAGTGGGACATTCCTGTTCCGAGTACTTCCAACAATAATGCAGTCACCATCTATAAGGCGTTTCAGGCAATTCACAATGCCCCGGATCATGCCACAATTCTCCGAGAGATTAACCAAGGCTTTGATTCGACCATGGCTAGCCTTATTCGAGAAGATCTTAGCGCAGGCGCGCTTCACGGTGCCCTGCAGACTCTGACAGCTTTGGTTGAGATGGATGAAATTCTCAGCACCCGAGGCTCTCAAGAATTTGAAGAACTGACATCAAGGTTTGAGAGCCGTGCAAACTGGATGAAAACTGGAAAGTGAGTGCTTCTATCGTATCTTTTGTGCACCTTTGCTTACATGCCTAGCTTTGATGATATCAGCCAGATATTGTCCTGTAGAGGCACCACATTCAGCACTTTGAGCCAACAACCTCGTCTGCATAAGATCATAGATGTCAAACCCGTCGATACTCGGCTGGTTGAGGTACAGACCGCACTGTTGACATCGACGCTGAACAGGTCTCATAACGCCCTACAAGAGTCATTGTCTCTCGCAACCTCCCTCATAGATCTCATTGACCCATGTCGTCAACTTGGCTTGAACGTTGACGTTGCAGTCCACATGGAGGCTGCGAACGCTCTATGGGACCAAGGAGAGATGACATCCTCCATAGGTATGCTGCAGGCACTGGACAAAGGGCCACCTTTGAAGAAACAGACTATTCCGGTTGGCCGTTCAGACTTACTTTCCAAAATTGGATATCAAGTTTCTATTGCTCGCCTCGAGAAACCTGATCAAATACTTGAGAATTACTTGAAGCCTGCTCTTGAGGAACTGAGAGGAAAAAGTGAAGGGGGTGAAGCTGGCCAAGTCTTCCATCAATTCGCAGTATTTTGCGACCAGCAACTCCAAGACGCGGACAGTTTAGAGGATCTTGAGCGCCTCAAAAAACTGAGAGATAGGAAAGCAGATGAAGTCGCCTTCTATCTGGGGATGATTGGCAACGCCAAATCTTCTACGGAGAGAGCAAAATATAAGGCGTATCATAGCAAAGCGAAAACCTGGCTAGGGTTGGACGAAGAGGAGCTCCAACGCCACATCTCAAACCGAGATGAATTCTTACGCCAGAGTTTGGAAAATTACCTCCTAGCATTAGCCGCCTCAGACAATCATGATAACAACACTCTACGTTTTACAGCATTATGGTTGGAACACTCGGAGGCAAGTATGGCGAACGAGGCGGTTTCGAAATATCTGAGTCGAGTACCGAGCCGCAAGTTCGCTCCTTTGATGAATCAACTTACATCTCGACTTCAAGATACCACGATTGATTTTCAGCGGCTCCTCTTCTCGCTTGTCCTGCGCATCTGTACAGACCATCCCTTCCATGGCATGTATCAAATCTACGCTGGCGCCAACAGCCGTCCCAATTCGAAGGATGAAGCAGCCAGATCAAGGCACTCCGCAACTAATAGACTGTCAAAAGAGTTCGTAAATGTTCAGAAAGCTTATCAAGTATGGATGTCGATAGCTACGACTAACAAAGTGTATTGTCAACTTGCAGCGGAAAAGGACGATAGGTACAGAGCGAACAAACGATTCTCCCTCAAAGAATCACCAGCTTTAAGGACTTTGAGTAGCATCCTACCAAAGTACCCTATACCTTCCCCGACAATGCAGATTGGGCTTGCTTCGGATCTCGATTACACCAAAGTACCCGTGATGATAAGGCTTGCACCGGAATTTTCAATAGCGTCTGGTGTGAGTGCACCAAAGGTCATAACTCCTATCGCTAGTAATGGAGCGAAGTTCAAACAACTGGTAAGCCATATATGATAAATTGTCCTTCTAGAATATAGCTGAACCAAATCTCTAGGTTAAAGGAGGTAATGATGACATGCGTCAAGACGCAATCATGGAACAAGTCTTTGAACAAGTCAACGAGCTTCTTAAGACGAATCGAGCAACACGTCAGCGCAACCTTAATATTAGGACATATAAGGTCCTGCCACTGACTTCAATCGCCGGGATCATCGAATTCGTAGCTAACACAATTCCGCTCCACGAGTATCTCATGCCTGCTCATGAGCGGTTCTACCCTAAAGACCTGAAGGGGAACCAGTGCCGCAAGGAGATCAGCGATGTGCAGACTCAGTCTATCCAAATCAGGATCCAAAAGTTCCGCGATGTGACTGCACGTTTCCATCCAGTCATGCGATATTTCTTTACAGAAAACTTCGACGACCCCGACGAATGGTTTGTGAAGAGACTAGCCTACACTAGAAGCACCGCCGCCATTTCCATTCTCGGCCACGTCCTGGGTCTCGGCGACCGACACGGCCACAACATCCTCCTCGACTCCGTCAGCGGCGAAGTCGTCCACATCGATCTCGGCGTCGCCTTTGAGATGGGCCGGGTACTCCCCGTGCCCGAGTTAGTCCCCTTCCGCCTGACCCGCGACATCGTCGACGGAATGGGCATCACCAAGACCGAAGGCGTCTTCCGACGCTGCTGCGAGTTCACGCTCGAAGCCCTACGCAAGGAAGTGTACAGCATCATGACGATCCTCGACGTGCTACGCTACGATCCGCTATACAGCTGGTCCATCTCACCCGTGCGCCTGGCCAAGCTACAACAGGAACAGCAGCCCAGCGCGAGCGAGCCCGGCTCGGGCGTCCCGGAACGGCCTAAGGAACGCGTCAATGAGCCTGGAGAGGCGGATCGCGCACTCACGGTCGTGAGTAAGAAACTCTCCAAGACGCTCAGCGTCACAGCCACAGTGAACGATCTTATCAACCAAGCGAGCGATGAGCGGAATCTAGCTGTTCTGTATTCAGGTATTTAAATCCCTCCCCCCCCCCCCCCACCTTTCCTCTCATCTCATCATTATAGACTTGTTTGCTAAT
>NW_020194479.1:702833-714296 GCF_003019875.1 Amorphotheca resinae ATCC 22711
GACTTGGGAGACGGCGCACTAAAGAGGAGAGGAATGTTAGAAAGGTAAAAGGGGGAGGGGGGAAAGGGGGGGGGGGGAAAGGGGGGGGGAAAAGGGGGGGGGGGGAAGTACCTCATCATCGTAGACAAACACCACGACGACGGTATCGCGTCCAACCTTCTCAATAGCGTCCAAGTAGCCCAGCGCATCGACCTCGTCGAAGCGTCCGTACCGCCTGACGCTGGGACTCGTGCGCCGCGTGCGGATATCGCTCGTCTTCTGCAGTTCCAATCTCCGCTGCTGTCTCCAGCGCTCGATGAACTCCTCGTCGTCATCGCTGGCGCTGTCGCCGCTGTCGTCCTTGAGGAACGAGACTGTGCTCGCGCGCTTCTCCGCCATCGACTGGCTGCCGCTCCGCGCGCCCTTGCCCCGCCAGCTGCCATTCCGCCGCGCCTCCTCGAAACTGCGCGCGTCCGCGATGACGCCCTTCACGCCCGTCGTGCGGCCGTGGTCGAAGTCGCGCGGTGGGAGGCGCAAGGTTCCTCCCCCGCTGAGCGTCGGCATGCGCATCGTCTCGTCGATGCGCCGCTGTGTGTACTCGTCGTCTTCGTCGAGGTCGCTGTTCTCTTTGTCGTGCCTGTAGTCGTCGTCGTCGGCGGGATGGCGATCGAGGCGTTCGCTCGCGGAGGCTTTCGCGATGATGCTGTCGAATTCTTCTTGTGCGTCGGTTCTGGCCGCCATGTCTGAGTGGTTGTGATGACGGTCTTAAATGTCAAACTGGTCTTTCCTTTTTGTCTCTTTCTTTTCTCGTTTCCCCCTTTTTGTTGGAGGCGCGCGTTGGAAGGCTGAGACTCGTGCAGGAAGGATTCGCTCGCGAGATGAGGTTGTCTGAGAAATTCTCAATGCTGCGGAGGGAGGGATTGGGATTCGTGGTGGTGAGTTGGGCGACGGGGGTCTCGGTCTCGCTCGTTACTAGGGAAGAACAAAGCGCGGCAAGGTAAGGCAAGGTAAGCCCTTGGCGTTTCAGAGATATCTTAAGAAACTTTCTTGTCGTGTGACGGTGTGGCCTTCCTTATGCCTTTGTCTTGGATTCTGGGATTATCGAAGGCTCGAAACGTGTTCTCCTATGGGCAATGTTCTGGAAGAGAGGCGCGAGCGGCCTCCTGCGTGGTGATGAAGGAGGAGAGTAAAAATAAATCAAATCCCAGCCCTGCAACGCCGTACTCCGTAGATCCCAAGGCGGTGTGTGGCGCTGGAGATCTGGCTTCTTGGTTCCTGGTGCGAGGGTGGGATGTTCTGCTGTTATCTGCGCTGAAGGGGGAAGATCTTGGAGTTCTACGCGTCTGCCCGCAAGATCCCGTCCTCGCTTTCGGCTCGTTACTTGACCTCACCTCACCTCACCTCTACCTCTCACTTCACCCCAATCACCAATTTCCAATCTTGAATTCATGGTTTATCATACAATATATCGCCCTTCCGGAACTTTCTCAAAGACCCCTCCTATTCCCTCTCTCCTCACCACCATCACTATCTAGCCCCAGGGGTACATACATTACATACATACATACCATCCTCACTCAGCCCTCCATCCTTCTCCCTCCTCGCCTCTCCCTCACGTACAGACTTAAGGTATTTCAAACTAGGTATTACATGATATTACATCCAGCACAACCCAAGGAAACCCCTCCTCTTCCATCCCTACACTCCTTATCAACAAGTGATATACTTCTAGTCAAAGCCGTAAAACTACTCTTGTTCCTCCCTCTATACGTAATATATATGTATTATTAGACAGGTCATGCCAACTACCAAGGTGCTGACGAGGCGCTGCGGTGCGAGGTGAGACGATAGGTCTGGTGCCTTGGGACTTGGGCTTGTTGTCGTGGGAGGGGTAATGGTATAGGGCTGGCTGGCTGCTTGGTTGCTCCTGGGTACTACAGGTAGTCGGCATTGGGACTCGGGAGGGATCTAGTTATGTATATACAGAGCTTTAGCTCGTGGAACATTAGTTGGCCTGCTATGATTCTTTATCCCTTGTCAGCTTTTTCAAATCTAAAGAGAAGCCTGATGGCACTGCACATAACAACAGCACGAGGGAAACAAAGCAGTCTATCGATTTGCAGTATTAGTTCGACTATCGTACAAGCAATGTGGTGACCGACGCCAGATGATTCCAAGTCAGCGGCCGAACGGCGACAAAGCTTGGGTGAGAAAAGTCTCCACTGCAATTGTTCCCTCCAGCTTGACAGAGGCTACACACACCCAGGGGTATTCGTGCAGGAGGCCTTATTTCATTTATATCCACATAACGCGATTCTTTTGGGGCTCATTCTCCTGCCCCCACTCTCCCCCACTCCTCTCTCTCTCCCCCTTTCTTTCTCTCTCTCGTGATTTTCAATGGACCGAACCCCCCCGAGGCGGCCTCGAGCTTTTTGACAGTGGGGGAAAAACAAACAAAGAAAAGGAGCAAGTCGCATGCTAGAAAGGAAACAGGACCAAGGTATCGTGTGCGAAGGGGGCGAAACCGGAAGTCTCCGCAGGATATAATCGCAAAGGACGACCCGGGCTAAACGACGCAGAAGAAAGAGCAAGCAATGCAAACAAACCGCCCATACAGACAAAAAGGTATGAAAGTGAAATTATTGTGCACAGAATCAGATGCGCATGTAGCAGTCATGACCCTCTCGCCCGAATAAGATCAACCGAACTGTCTAGTGACGAACAACTGCTTCGCTAAACGTGGAGATGCTTTCGTGACTTCGTCCAGTCGACGCCCCGTCGGAGAGATTATTAAGGCGTGATCGGTAGGTGATTAGAGGAGAGAGCGGGCCGCGGGTCCCATGTGACGTGAAAAGCTGCTCTGCACAACTTCAAAAAGAGGGGGATTCCTGTCCGCGGTTGTCGTGGTGTTAGGAATCTTACATAGCCCAGATTTTGAGCTTAAAGAGCACGGAGTTAGCCTCTTGTATCCAGGGAGCAGGATCAGAATTCTGTACTCACCAATGAATCCCATGATCCAGTGCACAAACTCATGCCGTCATTAGAGACACCCAAGCAGCTAACGCGGTTGTCGTGGCCGACTAGTGATCCAACCTTCTCTCCACGGGTGATATCCCAGACCTAGATGTTGGAATCAGCCTTGTTCACGTTCGTAGAAGCGCGACAGGAAAGGCCGCTACACGCTGTCCATACCTTGCACTCAAAATCGTCATAGCCCGCAAAGAGGAGTCGGCCAGAGACTGAAGTAGCGACAGAGGTAATGCCGCAGAGAATAGAGTCGTTCTAGGTAACGGGATTAGCGAGTGATCACGATAGGCAAAAGAAGCAGACATACTCCATATTGGTTTAACTCGCGATCAGCACGGATGTCAAAGAGTCTGCAGGTAGCATCGTCTGAACCAGTGACGAAGGAGTGGCCATCAGGGAAGAATTGGATGGCGTTGATGTCTGATTCATGACCCGCAAATGTCTGAACAGCCTTGCCAGCTCGGATATCCCATAGTTTCGCGAAGGCATCACAAGCACCAGAGACAAAGGTGTTCTGGTTAGTGGGGTTGATGCTAATGCTCATAACATCTCCTAGGTGGTCTGCGAACTCTGTGACCTTTGATCCCGTCTCAATATCCCATTTCATACAGGTCATGTCGCCAGAGGAGGTGAGGATACTCCGGTCATTGATAAATCGGCAGCAGGAGAGGTATCCGGAGTGTCCAGAAAGCTCCCTAGCAACACGGGTCGGACCGTCACGGTTTGAGTTCAGGTTGTAGATTGAGCAGATATTGTCAAGACCACCACAGGCGACATAGTTACCGCTGGGAGCGTAGGCGCAGGTCATGACCCACGAAGATCGGAGAGGAATGGCATGGACTTTGTTGGTGGTGTAGGCATCCCAGATAATGAGCTTGCCGTCTTGGGATGCTGATACCAGATGTCGTCGATCGGTCGACCAGTGCATGGCATAGATCTTGGCAAGATGGCCCTTCAATGTCTTCCTTGTCTTCATCATCTGGTTCTTAGGGAGAGGCTCCTGCTGGCTCTTGGCAATGTTCGCAACTGTTGATAGTTAGCAGGCCATTGGAAATGGCATCAAATAGGAGCGCGCCAGAGATGGATTGAGCTCGCTATAGATCTGATGAGACTTACGCGTGCCATCTGCCAGATCATCCTTCTTGCGCTTTATCCTATCCTTGAGGTTCTCAGCTTCGCGACGGGCCTGCTGGATGCGCGTCTGCATCGCCTCTGGAGATACATCGTTGGACATGGTGGCCTGCGGATGGAGCAGCGACGTTATAGATCAGCAGGACGGGGGGCGGTGGATGCTGAGATTAGAGATTATTCGGGGGGTAGGTAGGGGGCTCTCAGCGCGCCGGACGGGGAGAGCGAATCCTCCGGAGAGCTGTGGACAAGTGTCGAGCAGACAGCTGGGCGGGGAGGGCGATGGCGATGGCGATGGAGATGGAGGAGACAGAAGAGACAGAGGAGATGCGGCTTGCGACAGGACAGGACAAACCGGTGTCGAGGCTGGACGGGGGGCTTCAATTGAACGAAGTGGAAAGTCGGGTGGAGGGGGCAGGCGAAGGGAAGGGGGAAGGTTTGCTGGGGAGCCGGTGGGAGGTGAAAGAGCGCAGCAATTGGGGAAACGATAATTAACCGACCGACACTAGGCACTGTTAGGCGCCTTTGGTCTTCCCGGCTCGATGTTGCTTGAGGCAAGGTATTCCTGACGGCGGTATATTTAGGGAGAGATCTGCCCGCTCCAGAAAAGTACATATATCTCTACGTCTGCCTTGCGGTAAGCAGCAATTGGCAGTGGCTCGTCTCTCTCGGGCATTATTGCTAATGGTTCCCCTTCTCCAGGAATCCGTCGGCGCGAGAGGAGGGCCTCCTGGGCGCCCGGCTGCATGGGCAGGGAGACGGACAGGGAGAAGCCAAGCGCAGTGGGCTGCCGCTGTCGAGTCGATGCGCGCCAGCCATACCAAGGCCAGAGGGAAAAGCCACCGATCATCTCATCCGCACCAGACACCCGCTGCGGGTAACGGAGGAGTAGTAAGGGCTGCGCGCGGCGCACAGTCCAATATTACATACAGAGTATACATACGGAGTATACATAGAGGATACATACAGAATTACATAAGGTACAGTGCTTTATATATGACTGCTGCAGCGCCGTCCCGAGTACAGGGCAGGATAGGAACTGAGAAAGGGGCCGCGGAGAACAGCCACTGCGGCACATAAATCGCCGGGCGGATTGGATGGATTCTAGAAGCACAGAACAGAGGGGAGAGGGTAGGAAGGAGGAAAATACTACGGAGTACAGAACAGAAACACCGTCTCGATTATTGCGGAATACTGGGTGAGCTACGTTGTCTCTACAGTGCTACACCGTCCAGGCTCTCCTCCTCCGTGCTCGTTTTTCCAATTTATGGAGATGGGCCTCTGGTTTATTATCTCATGCAGGCGGGAGCATGGATCTGGTGCTGGTGGGACTTTAATTTTACGCCTTGCACCGCATCTACGACCACCACGTCTTTTGGTAGCTTGTACTGGAGTAGTACTCCGTAATATAGTGGTGGATAGGGTCAGGACCGGTATGTACGGCTACGGAGGGGATTGTTAATACGAAACTTTCTTCCTTCTGTCTTCGATTCTTATTAATCCATTATTACAGACACACTCTGACCAGTCCCATATGATTGCTCTGTAGCCAACGGGAGCCAACTGTGTTCTGGAGCCTCTCTGGAGCCTCTGTAGCGCGGTCTATCCGAAGATACCGCCCGATCATACCGGCGGGGGAGCATTCCGCGGCACAGGTGGGTAGGTCGGTATACTAGGGTTCTGTAGGGAGGTATCCAGGTACATGTATGATGTCTCTGATGCTCTCTTTCACACAGAGCACAGATATACAGACATTAAGTAGTTTGGTTGTATACATGTACATGTACCTCCGGATTGATTGGTGAAGTGATAAAGAGACAGACGCCTCCTCTGAATCAGATCACTGGCTGCCGGCGGGAATCCTGACTAATGCTTCATCCCTCAATCCTTAATCTGTTCAGACTTCAGAGTACCGCCCGCAGTTCATTGGACTCTCCTCTGCGCCATGATCCATCTTCCTCCGGCTGCCAATGCCATTTACCAGTCTGCGGCGTCTCGTACAGCCCCGCAACTTGAAGAAAAGACGTTGCCTTGTTGACAATGTAGGTATAACTCCGTATTAATGACGAGGGCACCAGATATCAAGTATATTGTAAGCCGTAAACTTTAAAGCCAGCTTCAACGGTTGGACCGTTGGACCGACGCAGCAGTTCACGGTTCGCCCAGGTTGAACCCAGAGCGCTGCCCGTCCCAACCCGGTCTAGCCTGAAGTACTTCGGCGCCCTGAGCTACGACGACTCGGCCGGAGGAAGAAGGTCCCTGAGCACAGTGCTACTTACAACTTACTACAACTGAGGCATCTGTCTGGGTATCTATCATCTCATGATTCTGATCACAACCAGCTATTTGTCAATCTGACTCTGGTCTCTGACCCGACGGGAGCACTCTGTACCTCCAGGACATCGGTGCGTATCTCTCATCTGGTCTCTGGTCTCTGTCTCTGTCTCTGATCTAATCATCGCAAAGGGAATGCCGAGCCGAACCCTTCGCAGAGCGGCGAACCACTCTCCTGACCTCAGATTCCCAATAATCTACCTCGTACAGTGCAGTACCACTCCGTACGTGCGTAATACCGCTACAACTACCACTACTATACTCGCTTCCTTGGTCCCCGATCCCCCCCTGCTCTACGGCTTCATCCTCCGGAGACCCTACCCATGTCTGAGCCAACACTTACCGAGTCCGAGCGAAGATTGGCGCCAGATCGCGTCCTAATCGTCGGCCGACGAATGACAATCATTGCCCTTAAGCCACGGCCGTGGTGGACCAGAGCCCAGAGCCGTCAGAGCAGAGCCCCTGATAATCTGATCTGAACGTGACCCAGCTAAGCCCGTTCCTACGTACAAGTACCGACTTGCTGTAGAAAGTCAAGATATTGTACGAAGCGCGACAGGAGAGAAACCTCGTGTGTCGCATACGTAAAAGCTTCACAGCACAATAAGTAGGTACAGTATTCCCAGGTATGGAAGACAATCTATTGCAAATATCCAAAGTACTCCGTACACACAGACATCATGGTACGTAAAAAGCGTTGGACTCCCGATATCTACCCGAAATTGAAGGAAGCCCTGCCATTTACTGCCCTGAGTCCCTCACCGCGCTGACAGCCTGGCAGCTGACTGGCAGTCTTTGAATAATGCACATCATATCTGATTCAAGAGCGCCGGCAGTTGCATGCCGACCCGCGCATTCAGCCGCAAGTGCTTCATGAACTATGGAAACGGGAGAAAGGGCGATTAGTGTCCACCTATGAGGGCCCTCTGATTGGAATGCCTCTTCGGGAGTTTGACCATTATATTTTGCAGACGTGAGTGCTTTTATCCATTCTGACTCTCCTCTTTCCTCCAGCTTTTGCTGCTACGATATAATATATACGCTCTACGCAATGGTATGTCGTCTCTACCAACCCTGTCGCCGGGGAATTCCAAGCAGACGGCATCATTCACGCGAACACCGGACGGTTCTCTGAGCCATTCCTTTTGCAGGCATTGCAAAGGCCAATTACGTCCAGAGTCCTTAAATGTATATCAGCCTTCAACTGACCTCCCTGAGGAGCGACCTAATTCTTTCGATCGACCAGCCTTGCCCGTAGTAGACCTCGTCGCTCATATCGCCCAGAGAGCGTGGTTGGCATCAACTTCTATAGAAACTCAAGAGTAGGGGACGTCTCGATCTTCAACCAGGCTTTCGAAGCAGCGGAAATCAAGACTGGGAGGCACCACACACCTGCCAAATGCTCTTGAGTAAGCCATGGACGAAGATGCCGCTCTCTTGCAAGCAGGTTTGAATCGGCCGTGTAGTCAATGTACGAATGGATATATGAAACAGCAGATGGTGAAGAGAAAATTGGAATTTCAACTTTCTTTGGGCTGTGGTGTGCATGCCAAGAAGGTTTTGGTGGACGGAGACTGGATGCTATATTGGGTTGAGCACGTTTCCAAATCCCTCTTCAGTCATTTTGAAAAGCAGAGGATTAAGGTATACTAACGACCGGAGCCTGTTAATGACAGTAGTCTCTCTGATAACTAGACACGGTAAATGTCGGTGTCTTTGGGAGAAGCCTGTCAAATGAACAGTCACTTACTTCAGAGAATTGTGTGTTGAGCAGGAGGGAGATCTGAGTGTATTGATCTCATCCTTTGGATAGGAGATGATAGGAAGAACTTAATAGAGTTGATGTGGCTACAGTTCTACAAAACGTGAGTAGCTTCCCCGCGACAGGAAGCCCAAGGTATGTCGAGAAAACCCAAAGCTGGTGACTATAGCTTTGTTTCAATTCAACGTGTTGCTTATTTCTCTTTGGTATTCCTTTAGATTGGATATCCCTCCCGTAGTTTCAAGTGGGCTTGAACAAGCTGTTCTGTTTTGTCGATTCCCCATGGTTTTAAGTGAGTTGGGAAGGCTAGTGTCATTTATGGGCTCTTCTTGTCGCCCATGAGGGTTGTCTGCTCTCGCTAATTCACTTTAAGTGAATCTTCTTGTTGACCAAGGTAGTTATCTGCTCTCGGCAGTTGTTTCACAGACACAACCCAAAGATATCAACAACCATCCTACACCCACGTTCGATCAACTTCAACACCCCACACAACTCGTGCAACTTCTGTGTTATTAACATAGGACTCCTTTCTCTACCTACACAGTCATCTGCCTACGCGGTCATCCTTGATTTGAGTCAAGTGAGTGATTACTCCTACACAATCCTTTCAACCGATCTAGCTCTTCGATTAGTTGATCAGGGAGCAACCAAGACAATGGCGCAGGTTTACAAGGACCGATACGCCGAGACTCATAGAGAGCACCGACGTATTATCGACCAAGTAAGTCCCGATCTATTGTTGATTCCCTAGAATAGCCTCTGCCGCATCGGCGCAGTTATTCATCCACTTCAGTGCCAGCTCCAGTATCTCTTGCAGTGCACTCTCCCTATAACATCTGTGACGAAGCTGACCAGACTCTCAGGCCTGCCAGGTCATTCAGTCACGTCACTGGAAGACGAAGAATAATGCCATCGACCAGATCTTCGATCTCTATCAGAATGATCCCCGTCTCAGCAAATTTCATAAAGCTCAGATCTCTGGCCTCCTTGCAAAGTACGGAGATGATACTGATATTGAAATAGCAGAATATGCCTTGGAGTGTATTAAAATTGCTAGACAGATCATTCGTAAGGAGAATCTCCCCGAAGGTAGCAATGGCCGCCAGGCAGTTGAGGACCTGGTTTGGGATGCCCTGGACACTCTCAAAGCTAGGGCCTCTGAGATCGAAGTTTCTGACAATATGGCGCAGTATCTTCGGAACCTGGAGCAGGTCGGGGGACGCGTGACTGAATACGATGACGACGACGACGACGAAGAAGAAGAAGAAGAAGAAGAAGAAGAAGAGAGCGATGATAGTGACGAAGAGGAGAATGATACTGAGATGGAACTCGATGGAGGAGAGGGCAATATGAAGCTCCAGACATCTCAAGCAATTAACATAACAGTTTCCTCTCTCCCCGCATTCCCGTACAGTGGTAATGCGAAGGCCCTCGAGAAGAGCATCACGCTGCCTGGTAAACTCAGACTTCCTGCCAACTACGGCGTTCAACATTTTGCTGATCCCGATATGGACGAAGTCAATATCAACATGAGACACGAGGACCTCAAGCTTGTCGGACTCTTCCTCCTGCTCGTTCTCGACGATCCCCGGGAGATGGAAGCAATGGTCCTCTCCTACGCCATAAGCAAGAACCTCACGATCATGGAATTGGCGGACATGATGACCAACGCCTACGGACCGAGGGAAAAGACCCACGAAGAAATAGAGATGGAGACGCAGATGCAGACAACACTCCCCCCACCGGCTCTAACTCGTGTCTTCTTCCAACCATTGGCCCTCCGTACGTTCACCCTTGATAATCCTCAGACCCGCAATACTGATAACTCTCCAGGTCCACGCGAACTACTCGAAGGTGCTGAGGCAATGCAGGAAGAGGAACAGTTGTAATGGGATTTGATACTGAGATATCTGATGGCTTTGGTAAACCCCCCTTGTCCCGGATTTAAAACCCTCTGTACAGATCCCTCTGCTAACTCCTCCTAGTCTAATGAGATAATGACCTGGCATCCGCATCATGATATGGAGGAACACTTGTTTAAGATTACTGTAATGATTGTTTCTAGTTCATGCTTTTTTTCTTTTTTCTTTTCATTCCTTTTTTCTCTTCTCCTCCGGACGATCGATCATCAATCAGCAGAGCAACCAACCAACCAGCGAACAATCTGCTCCTCAAAATCAAAACGAGAACAACTCAACAGATCCCGGATCCTACCTAGGTACTCGATGCCTTATTTTCATGTCGTTCTTTTTCTCTGTCTCTTTCTTTTCCTTCTCATCGATGAACGATCATGACCAAAGCAAGCGATGAATAGATGGATGGAGGATGGATGGATATTCAATCCACGCCTTTACGAGCTCTAGCTCTGACTCCCCTCCACTTCACCCAACTGGACTCAACTCAATTCAACTCCCCTCTTCCCCACAAATCGATACATAGTCTTGTACTAATAAGATAAACCTCACCTCTCTTCAATACAAAAATTACAAAAAAAAATTAAGCTACAAGTAGATTATCTCTTCTGTGACTGTGATGCTCTGACGGCTTGTTCAATTTTGTGTGCGTTGTTGGGGGGGGGGGGGAATTCGCTACCCAATGCAATACCCTAGCTAATACCCACGCAACTATGCTTTTGAAAGACCGACCAACCAACTCTTCTGATAATGATGCCATGCTAATAATGCTGATTGACAACAACAACACCCCCCAACCCAACGCCCCAACCAGAACCAGAGCCAGCCAGCCAACCAGTACCTTATAACTTCCAACCATGCAATCAGCCTATCTCCCAAAAATTCCCTCCCAAAACCAGAACCGAAACCAAAATTTCAAATAAAGAAAAAAAAAAAGGGAACGGCTAGAAGCCCGCCGCACCATCAATACTAGGAAAATCCCCAAGCGTCATATAATCAAGAAGATCCATGCCTCCGACATTCACGCCGTCCGCGGTCTGCGTGATAGCTTGATCGTTGACGTTCTGGAAGAAGGCCGCGCCTGGAGGCAGGTACCACATCTCGCTGTTGTTGTTGTTCCAGTCGCCGGGCTCGCCGAACATCTGGTCGGGCATGTCGGGTCCGTAGGTGGAGCCTGGGGCTTGGGCGTAGGGCGTGCCGCTGCTGGGGTAGTAGGCGCCTTGGTTGAGATCGAAGGGCGTTGCGGAGACGGTGAGATCAGCTGGTTTTTTTTGTGTTAGGATTGTGGTTGACTTTCTTTTTTGGGAATTGGGGGGGGGG
>NW_020194479.1:714741-757016 GCF_003019875.1 Amorphotheca resinae ATCC 22711
GTGTGTGTGTTGTTGTGTGTGTGTGTGTGTGTGNGTGGNGGGGGGGCGGTTACCGTCCAGTGCTACTGTAGTTTGGAGTTCCTGCGTTCCATTCTCGGATCTGATCTCTGGTTTCTGCCTTGACTCTCTTCGCAGCAGGTTCCTGGTTCGCGGCTGGGCTTCGCGCACTAGCACTCCCGCCGGTGGGGGCGCTGATGAAACGGCTTCGGAGTCGAGATGTCAAGGTTTCTAGAAGATCGGCAAAGCGGATGCCAAGATGAACATCGTCCACCACGCAGTTGCGGAGTGCATCTACGGTGGCGTCCATCAGACCTATACTGATCTCAACATCGTGCTTCGATGCTCCGAGTGCGAAGGTTTTCAGTAGGAACATTGCGCCACTGATGATGCGGAAATATGTCCGAACAGGAGCGTGCTTGAGATACTCTCCTGGCAGAAGTCCTTCCACAACCGTCCTGAGGAGGTTTCGACATCCGTCAACAACTTCTCTCACGTAACCTTGATCTGCTGCACCGAATCCACCGAGTCTCGCGAGCGGTAATTTCCCATAGTAGTTCTGTGTTTCTGGGGATAGCGGCAGCGCTCCGGCTGCCGACCCACTTCCCGCATTGCCCGCCGTTTGGTTCCCCGCGTTGTTTGTACATCTTTCGACAACAGCCTGAAGAGACAGGGAATTGACGTATATTCGTACGTACTCATACTCAATAGTGAGGATGTGTCGAATATACGGAGGGAGGCGAAACCGCTCAAATTCTGCCTTCCAGGTGCGGAGCATTGGCTGAAAATCCTTCAGTAACTCGATATAACTTCCATCTTGTATGATTTTGGTCGTATACTGCCTGGACTTGAATATCTTTTCGTTGATAAGACGCATCGTATTGCTGATTCCTGCCCAACAGTGGATTATTTGGTCGTCGAGTTCCAAGTCGGGTATGTAGTTGAAAGTATTTGAGACGCTGGTGCTGGTCTCAGGGGTCTTCCCATCCAATGATAGCTTCCTCTTCCGCGGTGCAAAAACTGGATCTCTGTCTCGCAAGTTTTCAGGGACCATGTTTGTCCATCCGAGGCGGCCAGCGAGTTGCGTGACGTAGATTAGCAGCAATCGTTTGATCCTTGCAGCTCTTAATCGATATGCTTCATCTTCGTACTCTGGTCTTGTCATTTCCCCTCCTTCTGCCAATAATTCTTCGATGTTGTCAAAGACCCCTAGTTCATAGGCGAGGCCCATTGCATTGCTCAATAGCATCCAACACATTCGATCACTTCTCCATGCTGGTTCTAACCAACTCTC
This sequence comes from Amorphotheca resinae ATCC 22711, assembly GCF_003019875.1. Lineage (NCBI taxonomy): Eukaryota > Fungi > Ascomycota > Leotiomycetes > Helotiales > Amorphothecaceae > Amorphotheca > Amorphotheca resinae. The sequence goes on from NW_020194479.1 coordinate 716,033, forward strand.
AATCCTCTTACCACCTACACCCCCAGGCAATCGGTGGCCATTCTCCTCGTCATAGTTACTGTAAGTATCCGGCGCGTCATATGCAGGAATCATCAGTTCGTCTGTGGCTTCAGGAGGAGGGAAGTGGAGTGCACGTGGGTGCCACTCTGTCAATATCATGAGACTTTCGATGGTACCAAGTGTCCGAAGACTGCCTTTCCGCAGACCTCGCCAAGGTGCTGTGCTCGAGGTTTGCGCTTCGGCGCCCGATCCACAGAACCCACCACCAAATGCCTCTTGGCCCCACAAACATCGTTCAATCATCCCTCGAAGGTAAGGCCATAACTGCTCGTGAATTGCGTGAGATCTGCAATGGCCGCCTGTACCTGGAATCTTTTTATAACGTGTTGCTATCGTCAGGAGGGTGACCGTAAGGATAGGCTCTTCGGTGAGAAGTGTGGGATGAGTCCCAGGGTATTGAAAAGTAGGAGGTGAAATTGGTGTTAAAGGAGAAAGATATTCGTAGTAACTGAGACAGTGTCAGTCTAAATACTTGTGGAAGCATAATTTGAACATACTAATCAATGTAATCAATAGCCTCGGCGGGTGTAAACCACCCGGCACGAACAAACCTAAATCGAGACCAAGCTTTGATAGCATCCTTATAACCTTGATCCTTGGTTCTATCTGGTCGACCTGTCGCTTCCGTAACTAGGGCGGGGTCAATGGCGGGGTCTTGCACGTCTCGAGGGCGCATGTTGTTCGATTGAAAAGGGGGATTGGAGCTTCGCATTTGTGACTGTTGACTCTGATCTCCAGTACTATTATTCCCTAACATAGGGGGCAGCTGGCTACTGCTATTCCTAGCGTGTCTCGTATGATCGGGACTATAGAGGCGTTAGTTCATGATCCCTCGACAAATGGAAACCATGTACCTATCCGTTGCAGCCTTGTATAGAAGGTCCAGTGCATCGTGCGGTCCGTAAACCTCCCTCCGCATGACCTCTTGGGCTTCAAGATTTTCCAATTGCTCATTGGAGCCACGGTCACGTTGAGACGTGTCCGAGGAAGCTTGCTGAGGTCGTCGCAGAGGTTGCGATCTTCCAATCGACCCTCCAGGAGTCAACGGGGGGCCCGGCAGAGGAGTTCCATCCGCATATGGCGCTGCCGATCGAGAAGAGCTCGGAGCGCCCATCGAGGACTGTCGTATCGAGCCTGGCGGAGAGGTGTGCACCATCTTTCTGCCATTGCGAATTATGTAGTCGTCCCCAAAGTCATAGCCGTCGAGACTGCCTTCGCCACCATCATCGTTCTTCCTCTTCCTCCTCGTCGCGGAAAAGAAACACTCCTTGCTCTCTCTTCGACATCGCACACATGGTGGATCGCCTGGATTGTCAACACTTCCCAAGTCGCATTTGACCTTGCGCCGCCGACACGGTATGCAAGCCTGGTACACACGTTTGTGCTGTGGCGGTTTCTGCTCAACTGAGGGCGGCTCATTGTTGGGTCCGTCAGAGGTGTCTGGACGCGGTTGGTATTGCGACGCTGTCGCCGACATGGTCAGAAGTGTGTGGGCTATATCTCGCTGCGCCTCGGGTTGCGACGGGTTAGGCTGGCGACGTCTTGTCTCGGAGGCTCCGTGCGGGCAAGAAACTTAAAATTCCGATATCAGATATAAGACAGGCCTCTATTTTTCGCAGGTTATCGCCGCATCTTTCGTGCCGATCAGAAAATGGGCGTATAAAACGAGGGTATTTTTTGCGGTTGGTTCTTCAGCGTTTGTTTTTAACCTGCCATCTTGGTCTTGGGTTCGTATCACACGAGATAAAAACCTGCTTAGTCAGGCGGGGTCAACAAGAATATTATAGTTAGGTAACTATTTGGTAAATCCTGAGTATTTGTACACTACAGATAGATAAGGTATACCATAGATTCACAGGATTTTGGCTATGGTACAGTTGATTTGCCTTGCATTTTTTGAAGGCTTCCCCGAGTGGCATAAACCCTGGTTTCGCGCGCACTTGTTGTCCGGCACATAGGTAGATAGCGAGATAGGTAGCCGCCGAGCCTCAGTTCCCCCTCAGTCACGTGGCCCTATTCTTGCAAATCCGCTCCTGCTACCAGGAAGCCTTCTGTCTCTGGCTTGCTTGGTCACATAACGAGTTCCTTTATAACCGACAGGGACCTCGTAGAGCGGATGTGAACTTGGAGGCTGAGACTTTTTGGTCACTGCGTTTTGCATTCTTTGGTCCTTGAGACCCCTTTCGAATCCTGCCCCGGGATCCCTACATCACCAGTTGTCGAAGTTCCCAAATCCTCCGGACTTGATTTTCTTCTTCACAGGCTCCTCATATACATCTTCTTCGATGACGCCTTGGCTTTTAGTTGTATCTGCGGAGGCCTTCAGGTATTTCCCAACACCGCCGGATTGCCCACTCTGAACGACCGTCCCATCATCTCGAATTCGTTTACCAGTCCAGGTCGTCTTGTCATCCTCTGTCCCACCTTGCTTCATGATCTCCGCCTTCTCCTTCTCGGCCTCATCCTTTTCGCGTTTTTGTTTCTGGAATTCTTCGAATGGATCGATAAACACCACGACACTCTCCATGACAATGTCATCTATTGGCCGATCAGATCCATCCACGGGAACATTTTCGAGCTTTTGTAGGACTTCCAAGCCACCAACGACGCGGCCAAAGATGGTATGCTTCCGATCAAGGTGTTTTGCAGGCCTGTATGTAATGAAGAATTGACTCGAGTTTGTGTTCTTTCCCTTATTCGCCATGCTCACAATACCCCTTGCATCATGCGTCAAAGGCCCATCAAACTCGTCTTGAAAATTCTTGCCCCAGATGCTCGTGCCCCCTTTGCCGGTGCCAGTTGGGTCACCACCCTGGATCATGAAGTTCCTAATATTCCGATGGAACTTGATCCCATTATAGTAGCCCTTTTTCGCCAACTGTACAAAATTCCACACAGCTCTGGGGGCAGTTTCGGTCTGCAACTCAATGTTAAGCGCACCTAGATTCGTCTCGATTCTAGCATATCCCTTAATCTTGACCCTCTTAGGCTTGAGCATGTATTCTTCATCGGTGAGTAGTGCTCTTTCACCGCTTGTCTCTGGAGTCAGACCCGTACTCGTAAAACTTGCTGCAGCCTTCCCGGTTGTATACTGTGCTGCGTTGTATGCCAGTTTCTTCTCCTGTAACATTGATTGTTTCGGTGTAGTGTGGCCTGAGCTAGTCTTCGTCACTGCCTTTGAGCGATTTACATCCCCGAGGGCAGCCCTCTCTCTTCTTGCCTTTTCGACTGCTTCCTTAGCCCTCAAGATTTTGTCTCCAACGCGACCCAAAGCGTCAATATTCACGCCACCACTCTTCCTCTCTTCCTCTTGTTCCTTAGTTAAAACGCTGGTCCCTTCCTTTAGGAACTGGAACTTGCTGAGGTCCCTGCTCTCGATATTCTGCGGATCTTGGAGGGTAATTATGTCGGACCTGCCGAATTCTCGATCGTCCACAAGATCCTTCCACATCTTGGCCTTGATATTCAACCTCTCCACAGTTTCCCAAGCAAATACATTTGCTTCGCTACCATGTCTGATAGCGACTATGTGCGTATTGTCTGTGAAAACCTTGAATGTGACCGGGTCAACCATCTCCCCAAGTCCATCACCGGCCCCTCCACCACCATCGTTTGCGTCCGTATCCCCATTGCGCGCAAAGTTCAGCTTGATCAAATCTTTGTCCTTGAGCGGCTTCCCTGTTACTGGGTTCGTCCCGTGCTTTTCTAACCATTGACTTATGACCTCGACATCAAATATCGTGCCCTCTGCTGTGCAGACTGGATGTTTGAAGGGCTGCAGACTTGCGGCGCAGAAATTGAAAGGTAGCCTCCTAAATGATCCGTCCGCGGCTTTCTGGGAGGCATTCGGACCTGCGCTAGCGGAATGTTCAGAGTGTGTGATCTAGCATTTTGGATTAGCAAATGCAGGTTGAACTTGCGAGGTAGACATACATAGAGCTTATCAGTACCTGATTTATTGCGCGATCAGTAAATCTCTTCTATTTCTGTATCAGCAGGAATGCGACTCACCTTTTCCCATCTTGACTTTTGAGGTTTGAAGGTCTCCACGATTTTGGAGCGATGGGTTATCAAAACAATGGAGAACATTTTAGGTTTAGCGCTAAACTTTATCTCATACATCAACCTACTAGGTAAGCGACCCCCTTTAACCACACTTCACTTCACCTCCCCTTTCAACAGCAGATCATACACTTGATTTCTTTAGTAGTCTGTACTTGGGTAGTTTAAAAGCAAGTAAGGTTTATTTTGGGAGTGATAGACTCTATGTGATGACTAGGTTATACCTTAGTGGGCCATCCCTCTCACAAGAGAGCTCTCCTAGAGGGCGATCAAACTCCTCTAAGATGTGCTTTTACTGGACACTGATTGAGGTGGTTATAATTGCTGCAATGTATTTGCTTTACTAGGAGTGTTGATTGTTTTGAATGATACCTACACACCAAGAATGTTTTGTGTGTTATGCCCATGATCCTTAGCGTTAGCCTCCCGATCGATACTCAACTTACCTTACCTTTACCTTGGAGAATATCTCTCTGAGACTAGGCAAGCAATTGTCTCCTATGTTGCGACTTGAAAGCCGCATAAGAGTCTTAAACCTTTGTCTTTAACATTTTGTGTATGGAACTCAAGAAGTCATGTTTGTGTTTTGAGCATATGCACTTCAAGTTTTGGCTGTTATATATCATCGCCTTAGATGCTTAGAGACATCCATCTTAAGCGTGGAGAGAATAGCTAGTCAATAGCTCCTCTATATATCAGATTGAACTGAACTTCAGGAGAAGTGGCTTGGCAAGATAAATGTTCTTTGCATCAAGAGTGAATTGCCGGCAGTAATTCGAAGCAAGCTTCACTCCTCGTCCGCTCTCACGTCACCGCCCCTAGGCGAAAACCAAGAGCTTCAAAAGCTCCAAAACTTCATAATATGATAATAATTGAAAGCGCGTCAAGGGCGAGGTGAAAAATAGCAAAAGATTCGATTTGATGACCTACCAACTCCAACCCGAAGGTTCCCCAGTGGAGCTCGAACCTAACCACTTGCGCAGTTCATCCTCACCGTCTCATAAGTGGTACTCGGGGTTGGGGAACCCCATCTGCAACACGCTCGAGAGTCACGGTGAATTGAAACAAAACTCCTTATTGAAATACATAAGGTACACCTCTAGACCCCAACCACGTGAACCAAGTACACACTTCACTCATGCCCGTGACCTTACGCGTACCCTGATGCTTTTATGACTTCTTATATAAACAAACCACCTTGTCTTATTTAACTCCATACTCTCCATCAACTAGCATTCTCCCAAACTTTGACTCTTCCCCCAGCCTTCGATATCCTCCATAGTTTTGGGCAATCATGTATAAAGAATCACAAGCAAAGCGGACGTATAACAACACCAACTTTCGAGTTAAGGAGATCTATGCCCGGTACTGTAGGAAACCTACTGGTGAGCCCCTTCTTTGCGGTTTCATTCTTCGCGTCTCAACCTTTCCCAAGCAAACGAGCTTCGAGCAATCGCAGAGTTTCCCTTAGGGAAGTTCGATGATCTCAATGGCAAGTCAGAATCTGCCATACCGATTTGGCATTCTCTTGAGAGATCTGAGTGCGATCGCGACGTGTCTTTGCTCCAGGAGGCTTGACAGCTTCTCTGGGAATAGACCTTCAGACAACCTCATTACCTGGATACCAATTGCTTCACTTATCCCAATGAAATCCCCAAAGATCGGCTGCTCTTGCACAGAGCTATATCTTCACAATAGACACCATCTTGCAATATGTTATTTCTGCAATCAATGTAAGTGCAGACTCGATACAACCTCCTCACCATGAAGCTTTGAATTAGAAGAGAAGTTTGAGAGGAGATGAAGAGGAAGATGAGCAGTTAGGATCAGACGCCAGTCGGATGATAATCGATCTGTTGCAGCGGCCAAGCGTGCGAAGCCAAACACTGATGGCTTACATGACTGCATACGGACATACTCCCATCTCCTACCCTTCGATCTTCTGGCGTACAAACAAATGGCCATGATGGAGAGGACAGACACTCAGTTGGTGCAAAGAGAAGACATGATGATTACCTATGTACAGGAGATGGAGAAGAAGAGATCGAAGGAAGGAATATGTGAAGGCAAGATTCGATGGCCTCTTCTATTATAGAGGTGCTTGTGATGATTCATGTTTCGAACTTGTACGTGTACAGATCAACAATACCGTGATGGAGAGTCTTCGGTGCAATAGTCTGGCTTTGCGGCTTTGTGGATTTCAATAAGGACTATCGGCGATGATGGGAGTGTTTCAATAGGCTAGTCAATGCTTTGTATTGATTCAGAGAACAGCAAGACTCTATTCAATGTCTTGACTGTTGCTTTAAGGTCTATAATATTGTCTTTTTCCCCCTTCCTTTTAACCTTTTAGATCTCCGGAGGAATACATTCAGGAGGCCCTTTACTTTCATCCGTACTAGAAAAGCATCGGTGCTTAGATCATTTTTTGTCTAATTGTTCTGCCTGGAGGCAGGAAAACAAAGGAAAACAAAGACTCTGGGTATAGGAAACGCTCCCATGCTAACATTAACCTCATACGCCATATACTCGTGCCACATATATACATGGTTATGTCCTTCCCTCATTACCGGCCATATTGCTGCTGTTGCAACTCCACATCCCTATTTCTATTGCTTCGGATAATCGCCATCACAATCCTGCCAATGATCGTCTTCTTGGCGATCTTCAGTGCAGTCTGTCCGACGGCCGCAGATTTTGACGGTTGTTGTTGACGCTGATATTGAGAATCATATGGCGCGGTATATGGAACGGCATCCGCGCTGTCAACCTGTAGGGTGCCTTGGTAGATTTTGTTCTTCTGGAGCTTGGGCAGAGTAAGGCCGATAGCCTCGTAGATGACCACAATAGCAAACTCCTCGAGCAAGGCGAGACACAACAAGGCAGTGACGTTCCCGGTGAGGACATTGAAATCCTTATTTCTGGTAAAGGTGCTCAAGATAGAGTAGATGAGTCGCACGAAAAGAAATGGCAGAGAGATAGCGACAGCCAATAAGATTCTCTTCTCGCCATTTTCGGCATGCGAGATAGAAACTGAGACGAAGATTGTAGCGATGAGGATTGCGGTGAAAGATACAATGTAGAGCGCTGTGCCAGCCTTGTTTAACGGGCCTGGTTGATAGACTCCAGTCTGGGAGAGGTGGTCACTCGCATGGACTCCACCAATAATGCTAAGGATTAGGGCCGTCAGGATCACCATATCAATGAGCTTGAAAATCCGTGAGTTGACGGGAGTGCGGTGCGAGTTATTGATGCCGTCAAGGAGTCGACTAAGGAGACCAACAGTCGCAAGTTGGAGAGGGGAGAGACCAACGTTTTGGAGGATGGCCGAACCAACGTAAAGGGAGATATTCCGGGGTTGGCTGATAGTAGCAAGCTGCATGCAAGGCCCGATAATACGTGCCAGACTGAAGATGACGAGAAATAACCAGCCGGCGCTTCTGTTAAATCCATGGCGAACAGCGAGAAACACAGCAATTGCCAGAGAGGGAACGTAAACAATGATTTCAGCGATCGAAACGCCATTGCGATAGTCGAGAGTCATCTTGAGACTGCGCGGCGCTTGGATGGGTAGAGTTGAGGTCCGGGAAAGGGGTAGGAGAACTGATGTTCGACTTCGGACCGTGTGCAATTTTGGATGTACGCGTGAATGACAAGAGAGAGCTCTAGCAATGGGAGAATAAAGATAATATATATACGTACACCTATGGATATGTAGACTTGCCTACGAAACCAATCTCGGCTTTCGACCCCATCGCAATGATGTGCGTTGTAGGATTAAGCGTTCCGCCGCGAAAGCCATACGAATCAGCCCAATGGAGGCATCTATCTGAATGATCATTACAATATACAAGTAAACAAGGATAGAGGCAGGCAGGGGTACAGGTTGTTTATGTCAAAGACTTGCAGGGCATTTATGTCAAAGACTCCCAAAGTCTCAAAGCCTCACAGCCTTAAGAAGTTAAGATTCCCCTGTTTAGGATTAGCACGCCGGGGGGGAGGACGGTCAGCTTACCTTAGTCATCACCCGCTACCCAGCCCGTTTCCTCTTTTGGTATGCTCTGCGAGAATCTCCCAACCCGCCTCAGGCTCAGCCTCTCTATGATCTCTCTCCGCGTTAAGACAGCGTTTGGCTTTTATATGCTTTTCTAATTCCAATTGGCTAGTAGTGCTAAGCTTCCCAGACTCCCAGCCGAAGGGTGGCGCAGCGAAGTATTGCGAAGCTTTTTCCTCTGACACCGCCTGTCAACGGGGAGCCTAGAATCCCGGGGGAAGCAAAATCCACATCACAAAAATACTTCCCTGTTCGAGTTCTACAGTATCTCCTGAGCGTTATATTGATCTATTTTGTTGAATTGCCTCTTTTCTCTCGTTTGTCTGCGATACCTTTCTACAAAGTCTCTTGATTTCTTGGTTTAGGGAGAACTTATCTCCAGCATGGTCTATTGCGGGAAGCCTTCAAAGGGGTGCCGGAATTGTAGAGAGAGAAAGATCAGATGTGAGTGCCGAGTTGTAGCGTTCATATCGTGTGCTTTGTGTGCTTTGTGAACTGTGTTGGTCCTTATCTGTTTTCCGTCCAGGACGGGGGCTGACAAGCCACTCAACAGGCGATCAGGCAGTGCCGTCCTGCGGGCAATGTACTAAAGCCAATAAGGAGTGTCCAGGATACCGGAATCTACTCGACTTGGCTTTCCGGGATGAAAGTAGTAGTGTAATCAGGAAAGCCAAAGCCAAGGCTAGGAAGTCTTCGTCTCCTCCCGCTCTCCTACCCCCTCCTCGGGACTCGAAAGCCCCTCCTCATGTGGAGCAGACATCCACTCGTATACACGCACCTGAGACTGATCTTTCAGACGTTTCAACGGACACTAGCTCGTCGTTTGCCGGAGCACCCATCATCAACTGCCCTGAAGCACACGCCAACTCGATCATCTCATTGACCAATTCGGATAAAAATGAAGAAGCAGTCCAGTCAGCTCCAGCACCTCATTTTTCTTTACTCCCATCCGCAGAGGAGGTTGGCATCAACTGCTTTTTTAGCAACTTTGTTCTAGAACCCTCAGGCCCTAGCCATGGCCATTTTTCTTATATTCCAGAGCTCTGTCGTCAGAGTGGACTGGACGGCGCATTAACAGCCAGTATGAAAGCTGCTGGCCTCGCCATATGTGCAAATACTACCAAATCACCTGAATTAATGAGACAAGCGCGGCAAGGATATGTGACCGCTCTTCGAAAGATCAACTCCGCCCTTAGGTCTCCGAAAGAGGCAATTCGTGATACCATACTACTTTCTATCATGGTCGTCAGTATCTTCGAAAACTTAGCGGGCTCCAATCGACTATCTCTTAAGGCCTGGACAGAGCACATAAATGGAGCTACAGCTCTCCTAATACTTCGGGGCCCCTCTCAACTCAGAACTGCCGCGGGATATGGTCTGTTCATAAATGTGAGCTCCCAGCTTCTCATCAGTTGCGTTCTGCGAGATATCCCAATGCCTCCCCAACTCATGAAATTGCGGCTCGAAGCTTTCAGCCTCCTTCCATCCGACCCAGGATTGCAATTTGCGAAGATAATGGATGAATTTACAGCCTTTCGTGCAGCTATCACAAACAGAACATTAACAGACAACGAAGCCATCATCGCTCAGGCATCGATATTTGACAGCAGAATCGCGAGTATCTTCGCAAAACCTCTATCTGGATGGCTTTATGAGACGGTCCACACAGATGCCGATCCGGAGATTATCTGGAATGGAGCCTACGATATTTACTACGACCAGTGGGTAGCACAGATGTGGAATTGGATGCGAGCATGTCGGATCATGATCAATGAAATCATAAGATCCCGTCTCCTTCAAGGCTTTGAATCCATCCCTCCACGATTCACGACCCCAGAATACACCGCCAAATTCCAGCACTCAACCGAAGTCCTCATCAATATGCGTGATGATGTTCTCCGCAGTATTCCCCAACACATCGGATACGTGACACGGAAACCCTTCCCCTATCCCATCTCACCTCCATATACCTCATCTCCGGGCACCATCTTCGGAGACGTCTTCAGCGATACCTCATTCAACGAATTCCTGAACGGCATTCCCAGCCCCCAAACGCCGAGTTCTCCCCCACGCATGCAACCCGCCCCAGGAATCGGCGGCTACCACCTGCTGTGGCCACTCCACGTATGCGGCGTCTCGCAAGTCAGCACGCCCGCCGTCCACAAATACGTTCTCCGTTGGATGCGCTACGTCGGGGATACGATGGGTATCAACTCACTAGCGAACATCCTGGCGGCAACTCAGCTCATGAATGAGCAGAGGATTCAGGGGCAGGGGCAGCATCAGCCCTTAGATCCGCTAGCGCCGGGAGAACATATGTACCAGTGAGGATGGAGTGGAGTTGGGACAGCCTGTTGATTGATTGATTGATTGTTATTGCTTTGCTTTGCATTGCATGGGATTCCAGAGAGCCGCTTGCTCCAAATGCGGAATGGAGGATCGTACTGGGAAGGAAATGAAAGAGATGTTAATGATTGATGGTACATACCTAGATGGATGCATTTCGTATGATCAGCACAGAAGGAAGATAGATGTACGTGTAGAGTATTTCAAACCCAATATCTCAAAACGAGAAGTATTCAGTGTAAGACTCTAGAGGCGGTTTGCACAGGAATAGCCACGGCAGCTAGCAGATTCACACAATCCACGAGATATGGGATATAACGTAATCGCAGGAGCGATTCTGGATTTCATGATTTCAAAGAAATTGTACATGTTTTAAACGCTACCCAGGAACCCAACATCTAATAGTACATACCATCATGAGAAAAATTGAGAACAGTCACATCAGCTAGCTATCTTTCGCCTCTCCAACGAGTCTCCCCCTTTCTTCATCGCTGCCTTCTTCCGACCATCTCTCCCCATCCTCGTTCTCATCACCCACCGCAAAGATAGTCTCTCCATCAAGACTCTCCCTCGGAATTTCCTTCGCGGTGTTCGATGCCGGGGGAGGATCATATCTCGGACCCTCTTGTCCGGACTCTGTCCTGTCCCCTCTATGCGCAGCGGCATTCTCGTCATCTTCCTCATCCTCGGCTCCGAAGTCCGCAATCTCAAATCCTTCATCATCTTGCGCTAGCTCGTCACTCATCGCGAATCTGCGGTTGTTCGCTGTCGGCCTCCAGACATACGCAATGAACATGACATCAGCGAGATAGACTATGTTGAGCCAGCCGTCGAGGATGAACCAGCGGGTTTTCCAATGGAAGGGTACGAAGTTCGGATCTGTGGCTGAGACGAAGGTGAAGGAGTTGAAGCCAAAAAAGCCGACTATGATAACAAGGATCGAGGTGAGGATGCACCACCAGAGCTTGCGGTACATGAGCATCTTCACGCTTTGTTTGCGTTCTTTGAGATCTTTCAAAGTGAGGTTAATGGAGTTGAGTGTCCAGACGTAGAAAGCAGTCAACGTTCCGGCCAGGGGCAAAACGACGAGGAGGACGAGAATGCCTGTATTTTGATGAGTAAGATGCCTTGAAATGTGGAATAATTTGATTTACCTGCGGACTCAGGGGTGATCGTTAAGCTTGCAATTGAATAGATCAGACCAAAGACGAAGTGAGCTCCAGCTAGCCATCGAACATAAACCATGGTCTTTCCCAAGCTTGGCTTGACAACGCCATAGCCCATGCAGACAATCAGAAGAAGGAAGAAGGAGAATGAGTTTCGTCCTGCGTTCAAGACTGCAACTACAATCATCAGAACTTTGGAGCCTACATTTGAACCATGTCGATTCAAGTAATCTAAAGCTGTCAGCGAGTGCATTAAAGAACAAATCTGAGCCCGCATACCATAGAAACCCCAAGTCATCAACATTTCTATGATCAGGAAGATTATGATTGCAGTAATATAGTTTTGCACCGCCACTAGGACCTTTTGTAAGCATCTTGGCATAAACTCGGACAGAAGGTATCTTACGAATATCATGTCTATGCTGGACATATAGGAACGCCCAGAATCTATATGCGAATTAGAGGCTTTAAAATCATCTCAGAACAGTTGCTTAACTTACGCTCCGATTACCGCATAGACAATTGTGATCCCACCGTAGAAGGGGAGTTTAGCAATCTGAGCGGCCGGCAACTCTCCATAGGCGTTGCGGAACTCCACCGTCGCGGTATACTCGACCCCATCAGGATTGTACCCAGCCGAACCAACACAGTAGTATCCGGTCTTCTTGATCTCGTAGTTAGTGGGCAGACCTGGATCCTTCAAATGGATCGCTTGGGTATAAATCAAATTCGTCGACCTTTCGGCTGCATTTTCCTCCAAGAGAAATTGACCAGTCTGATTCTCATTGCACCACCCATTATTGATCGTTTCCGGATCGCAGATGTATTCCTTCTACTATAGCATTAGACTCTGGCCGAGATACTGAAGAGCCCCTTTCCAAGAACCTACCACAGCTGAGTCTGCCGTTGGCAGAACTCCAATCAAGTCGTAATCCTTCCATTCAAAAATTATCATGCTGGCAATTGGGTCCGTATCATTTGGTGCTGTGTTCTGGTTGAACTTGACAAGTATATGTGGCTCGACCGATCCCCCCCATGCCTTGCGACTGTACATGCCGGCGCATACCTGTCGATTATCGTTGGACTGGTCCTGCAGAGATTATCAGAGGTATTTTTGCAACGGTACACCTCTTAACTAACCACCTTTACTTCCAGTGCGCTGACTGTCATACAAGACAGTCCAAGCAGGAGAAGGCCATGAAGCCAGTTCCTCATCATTGCGTCTAGCCTCGCGGAGGCTGGGAGGCTGAAACGAGAGATTCTCCTATTCCTCGGGGGAGAATCTGATGAGATGGAGTAGTTTAGAGCGCAGGAAGCAAGTCCATCCAAAGTAGGTTCACAAGGTCCTTGAGAAGGTGGGATTCGATCAAAGGACACGTCTGTCGAATGATGAAGGTTTCTTGAAGTCTCAAGCTCCGAGACGCCGAATCAAGAGCGATGGGTACATGTAGTCCGTACAGTACAGAAATACGCTCCGTCAGCCGGAAGCACGGACCACCGACGAGGCGCAAAAGCCTTGTCAGAAATATTTGACGATAACTAACTAGGTACGAAGCATTACCTGTTCCTGCGATCCTTCTAAGAGAAGATTTGCGAGGTTTGCATAGAACCTGTATTTGCCCTGCACAGCATGGAGGATCCAGTAAGTCCAAGAGGCGCGGCTCCTCCGAGTAGGTCGGACTCCATGTGCAAGAGATGCGGCGAGAATCCAGCAACACATCGGATACGGTCCGAGCAAGTCTGCCAGTACGCTGATCCCAAATGATTGCAAGACTCCGTACTGACCGGTTCAAGGGGATGCTTTTCTTCATATGTTACGACCAAGGCTGTGAAGCGTATGGAAACATATCGAGTTCGTGGTTCAACAAAAGCTCCAAAGAAGCTCCTCTTTCCACTTTCTTTTGGCCCCTCCTCAGCCTCATTGCTGCATATTCTGGATCATCATCTGCAGGGGCAATACAACCGGATGAACAGAGCTGCCTATGAATTACATGTGGTTCATGTTGACCTCTATGTGGATGCCGCCGACCGGGAGACTTCTTCAACGTTGCTAGAGAAATACAGAAGTCGATACCCGAGACATACGTACTCCAGCGTTGGACTCGAGGAAGCCTTGCTCTTGGGAGACATTAAATGGGGTAGTTTGGGTTTGGAACATCCCCCATCTATGGACTCGCAAAGACCCAAGGTGGAACAATTGCAAGAGCTGATCGGGCTGATGCCATCGGCGACCTCGAGGGCTGATATTATCTCTACATTACTCACTCGACTCCTAGTGGATGTCGCGAAGAAAGCGGGATGTGAAAGCATACTATTCGGGGACTCCACCACCCGTCTCGCAGAAAAGACACTTACAGAGACGGCCAAAGGTCGTGGCTTCTCATTGCCCTGGCAAGTCTCCGATGGAGCAACACCGTACGGTATTGGATTCAACTATCCCTTACGAGACCTCCTCAAGAAAGAGCTCGTATCGTTCTGCTCATTAACCACGCCTCCCCTCACCGATTTGATCATATCTCAGGAATCATCCTCTAATATCTCTGCTTCTTCGAAGTTAACTACCATTGATGATCTCATGGCACAGTATTTTGAATCTGTCGAGGAGAATTACCCAAGCATTGTCGCGAACGTTGTCAGGACATCTAGCAAGCTCAAACCTCTTAATGGCGACAGCACTACAGCCTGCGGATTGTGCGGACTCCCTGTAGAGGAAGGCACTGATGGCATCTACGGATGGGGTGGTGATCAAAACTCAGATTCAAGGCCAACAGGAGAGAACGGTCATCATGGAATTTTATGTTATGGCTGCTCGAGATCAATCAACGGATGAAGAAATTGGCTCGTTTTAAATATCTCAAAAGGTTCTGGACGAATTTTCCAGAGAACCCCCATCAAGAATCCCGACTACTCTATACACCAGATTCGATATTTACAAGATGAAAGAAATCATCGGATAGAAAAAAAAACAGTGCCTCTATCTAGATCTTGTCTTTCAGGGATTCAGGAATGAATCTATCCTCGAACTTCCGCATAAGCTTGTTAGTCTGCTCCGCTAAGCTGAGGGTCAAGATGGTATGAGGCAAGATTCTTGCCAGATGGGGCAGGAATCCTTTGTAGATAGCAAAGAAACCCTCCGTCCTCACTGTCTTCATGAGACAGTCGAATACACCTTGATAAAGGCTGCCGTTTTGGTTATACATACGAGACATGATTGTGTCTAATTCCGCGTCAGTGTGAAAAATCCAGGATATCCCACTTATGCTTACCTGGTGGATGCATAACACAGCAAACGACAAAGCCACTGGCTGTGCTGCTGGCTAGATGTAGCAGAGGGCCCTCCTCCATACCCAGATGCCTCACAAGTCTTCGTTTTGCAAAGAAGTATGTTGGCAGTTGAACCGAACTTCCGAAACCTGTCCGCACCATGGCGGCTCCAACACCTCTGTAAAGCCCCTTGACTCCCTCCGCCTTGTATATTTGTTTCATTCCATCTGCCGCATTCTTGTACTTATGTTGCATCCCAACAGGGGCAAACGACGAAAAGCTTTGCAGCCTCGTCTTGACCAAGAAGAAGGGGCTTCCAGCCGCAGCACCCATGAGACCCGACGTTGCGCCCGAGAAGATGTTGATCCCCAGACTTTGCGTTTTGGGATCGGAAAAGATTGCCGTAGTCAAGGTGCGTCGTATAGGTTCGTAGAAACCCAATCTGCATCCATTGAGGATCATCTGGTAGATATATGCTGCGCCGATTCCGCGGTAGATCCCCCGGATTCCCTCGTTGCGGACAATGACCGAGACGCCATGAATAGGGCCTTTATACATTCGTGGCTGCGCACCCTTCTCTTGCAGCTCGCCCTGAAGTTGCATGCTTTTGCGCTTCCGGTCAGAATATGTTGCAAACGTGGGTTGGAGGGGGCTCTACCGGATCTTCACCGTCTCGAAAGGATGTGTTGCTGTAACAGCCCCGCAGGCTGCAATACCGCCGGATATGAAGGCTCTAGAAACACTGGTCAGACCCAGTACAGTAACGTCGAGTCAGGAGCCTACCCTAGAGTCGTAGCCATCTTGAAAACCCCCTCGTGCCCTCAGAAGGGGCTTTAAAAGGTTCAGGGGAGTGCCAGCTTGTATATTTCCGGCCGCGCAATTTCCACCCAGGGGGAGTGCAACGGTATCTGCACAAATTGGCGACTATGAATCCAGTGGCAGAACTGAAAAAGTTCTTGAAGCTGACTGTGTAGCACAGAAATTTTGTTGTTGCTTTGCTTATTCTATCCCCCGGATTTCGGGGGATAGTCTGTACTTAGGCCTGCCGAAGCCGGCTTCAAAGATTTAGGTCACGTGGACCATGGTTTTCGCGACGCTTACCTTATTCGCTCGAATCCCCGGCTCTTTATATCTACCTTAAGGTACGGTTGATGAACAGAGAATGATATTGTCTGCACCATAAAGTTCTTAAAGGTTGAAAGGTGACATTCCAAGCTGCAATCATGACTTCCACTCCCATGGCTGTCGACTCCCCCATCGCTCCCAATGGGATGGGCTTAAGCCTGAAGCCCAATGGCGCAACAGGTACACCAATCCCTCCTACTGCCAAGCTCACCGACATGATGCCTTTGTATAGGCCGACTAAGGTAGAGTTCTCTTTTCAAGCGTTATAATAATCGGTATCTAACACTGCCCAAAAAGCTTTTTCGCCGTGAACCATCAGCTTCTGCCACGAACAAAGCTTCCTCAGTTCAAAGCTCTATACTTTCGATCAGCTTTGATGACCAGGGCAGCCTGCTTCTCACCTCTGAGAGTGACAACAGCATGCAGATATATAATGTCGTTGAAGGGAAGCACGACAAGACTCACCTAAGTCAGAAATATGGCTGTAACCATGCCATGTTCGCCCATGCCAAGGGATGCATTATTCACTCCAGTACTAAGATAAACAGTACGTATTATCCGTGGCAAGTTTTCTATATGTATACTAATTCTTCTAGACACCATAAGATACTTATCCACACATGATAACTCTTACTTGCGGTACTTCGAAGGCCATGAGAAGAACGTCACGTGCCTGGCTTTACACCCTGGCCAAGATCACTTCCTCTCCTGCAGCGAAGACAATACTCTCCGAATATGGGATGTATCTACCAAGAACGCATGCGGAAAACTCCTATTGAATGGCGCATATCTCACAGCCTGGGATCCATCAGGCAACGTCTTTGCAGTAGCATCTCCCACGGCTCAATCTATCTTGCTGTATGATTTCCGAAACTATGACAAGGAGCCCTTCTCAACATTTGATATCTTGCCCTATTCCCAAGACTCGGTCATCAAAGGTTGGAATAAGCTAGAGTTCTCCAATGATGGAAAAAACCTGCTACTGGGAACCACTGGCCGCAGCCACTTCCTCCTAGATGCTTTCGATGGGAGTCTGAAGGCGCATCTACGACGCGATGAGAGAGGGGGAGCCAGGCGATTAGCTGCTGGCGAACACAATCCAGAACACATAGATGCCAGCTCAAGTGAGTACCGGCTGCCAAGCACTGGCGACTGTTGCTTTAGCCCTGACGGACGATACGTCATCAGCGGCTCAAGGCGAGAAAATGTATTGGTTTGGGATACTATGGCTGCAGCTCAAGATAAGAATCTCAAGCCATGCCACGAGCTGGAATATAAGGGTGACTCGGCTGTCGTTGCTTTCAACCCGAGGTGGAACTTCTTTGCGACGGGCGATAAGGAGGTGGTGTTCTGGGTTCCAGATCGGGATTTGATGACTTCTTGATCTGTGGATTTTCTTGCATTTAACTGTTTGAAGAGAAATTTGCAGATACCCAAATGGAGAAATGGGGCGTTAGGGAATAGTTGGCTAGGCATGAAAAAAATTCCCCTACCACAGTTGGTAGTTTGGGCCGAAGGAGCTCACCCTGATGGGATCAGGTATGGACACCGCCATGTACGGTCCTGAGAGTAGACTGTTCAAGGGAAAATACGCACTATATGGACAGTTACGGAGACTGCAGAAATTTAATTGCTGCCAGCCCTGGGCGGAGCTGGTTTGATCAGCATAATGCAGGAGCAATATCTGACAGCAGAAAATGCTTTGACTGTTCATATAATGCAGAATGAGAAAGATCGGGTCTTTCATATTTACAGATGCAAATAAGAGGTCTCTACCTAGGCTGTGAATAAATACATCAAGTCATAAATCAACAGGGTCATAATACTCTATGTTAACACCTTCCTAGAAGTTTATTTTGCCTTTGACTTGTATATTTGGAAGTGTGGCTCACTTCGTCAAGGTTTTCTCCTCTCCTTTTCCTTTCCAACCAAAGATCTCGAAGTGGGACAGAGCCATATATCTGGACCGCTGTCACTATCATGTACCCGGTTCTCCTCGATTTTCGCTTCAATACTCTTTGCAACACTCCCATTGGAACTCATGGTCGTCTGGCCTGCGCTCCAACCGTAGAGAAACACCGACTGATTGATATTGATCAAGAGTTTCTCGACTTCTGTAACGACTGGAGGAAGACTTGACTTGATGGAATCGAGGTCTATATCAATCACCGCGACCGGAAGATTCCAGTTCGGGGGAATTTGATAATCCGAGAGTTTTTGGAACTCTTCGATGCGTTGTGCGCTTGTCAAATGCGTCTTGTCATCGTCGCCTTGATCGATTAATAATGCAGCCCGTTTCTTTTCGGTCTCGGTGCCGATGATGTTCACAATTTCGTGCATTCTGATGGCCGCTTCACGCGTACATACGAGCTTCCTCTCTCCGCAAGCAGGCCATAAGCTATTTGGTAAAAGCTGGTCCTCGGCTTCCAACCTTATCTGTCTCGCAATATCTTTGTTGTGCCAATCTTTCGGCTCGACCCTTCCATGTGATAGATCACTCACAAATGCGAGGAGAACCGTGCAGTCCAAATTGATCGTTGCCGAAAAGCTTGCAAATCGATCTGCAGCGATCTGAGGGAGAACCTCGGCGACAGGAGCTGACCTCGGTATATCCTCTTCGGTTTGCACAATTACGCCTAATGCCCGGATCTGGTCCAACACATCCCTTACTTGTTTGTGACCATCCTTTCGGACTCGGGGCAACACGAGCCGAATAGTAGGATGTCGATATCTGACCCTGGTTGAACTAGAAGCTTGTATGAGAGTTTTGACCTGCTTGACAAGACCAATTGAATCATCGATTTCTTCTTGGTAATCATCATCGTCATCTGATGATGCTGCATACCCTGCTTTCGCCAAGTCCCATATGATTCTTTTTTCTGTGACCGAAGAGACTTTGACCCATTCTGAACCGTTTTGTGCAACGATATCGACCATTGTCACGTAGGATCGGTTCTGAGCTCTATTATGGGCAGGAGTGCGTCCTTTTGGGTGCAAAGAAAACCATTTCCTGATGGCCGTCACGCCTGTACATGTCTTTGCAGTTGACCACTAGATGATCAAAGGTCAGTGCCCGACAGCTTAGAAGACAAGACATAAAAACCAGAGGAAAGCAGAAAGCAGAAGAGAGGAGAAAATAAGAGGATTATAGAAGGGCGTGCTGTAGCATGTAGCATCAGCGTTAAGACACTGTCTCAAAACTGGAATATAAGATATCAATCTCTGGATATTCCACAGGCATTAGAAGAACATTGGCAAGAATCAGATTTAAGTTATAATCAACTACTGAATCTGTTTCAGTAATTGTCAGTATGGTCTCTAATCAATTATTGACTGAGTTGAGAAATCCTTCAGATGCGACCATCAATATCTGAAAGTTATCCAGTAATTGATATCTTATATTCCAAAATCTGCGGTAAACTTACTGCTCATGCCAAAATCAAAGAAAATGGAGAGTTTATATCTCAGACACTTACCACGTAATCAAAGAAAGTGAAGTTAGACGATCTGAGAGTGTGTGCCGCCTTTTCATCAGTAGCATCCATATTGGAGAACTGTTCCCTGTCAGAGTACAGCTTTCTTGGGGTAGGGAGTCTCGCATCTTACCTTCTCTAGCAGCTTCAGCTCATGCTGAACATCGGTTTTGAAACTGCTTAGATGTACAGTATCTTCTTTTTTCTTTTCTTTCAGATACGTCTGAAATTGCTCTAGCTCCTCAAGAAGTAGTCTGGCACGCTGTTGCATGTCTAAAACATGAGATTCGCCTTCATAGTCTTTGGCAGATTCAACATGACCATTGAAAGAATCCGAAATATCGAGAGAACCCATTTCTCTCTCGACGGTGTCGAGAGACATTTTCCCTAGATAGATACGTCTGTGGAGAAGGTCGATTTTAATCGTTGATTTTCATAAAAGAGTCCCTTTATTCATACTTCTGAAACGTCGCATCAAATAAAAAGTTATGTATCCCCTACCGGGCGAAAAGAGGAAACAAGGCAAAGTTTGGAAATCTCCAAAATTAAATGGTCGTCCAATGTTTGCAGTTGAAGTCCAGCTCGCTTGCAAAACCCCACATTCTCAAAGCTCAGCCTTACATCTCGCCGTTCCTGACTTCACCGCATCGTCTCCTAAGGGGCCCCTCCTTTTCTGTGAAGAACAGCCCCATTTGGCCTTTTAATCCAAACCTGCAGTTGATTCACATCATCAATTCAAGATGCCTTACCTTGACAAAGCCGAGACATGGCTCACGCAATCCACTCTCCTCCTCCAGGCCAGACCCTCCACCGTATGTCCTCTTTCCGGCACCTTACCTTTATTTAATAAGCCTTTCTCCCAATCGGAAAGCCCCTCTGACCCTTCGCAGACACGTATCACAACAAAATATACCCTTCTCGACCCCTCTAAGCCCTCGAAATCCGCATCGCGCAAACCAAAGCCCAGCACCAAAGCCAACAACCCAGAAGACCCCGCCTCAGCTCCTTCAACAACACCGGCACCAGCATCCGAGCCTATTCGCGCGACCCTCACATTAAAGACGTACGATCCGGCTTCAGGCACTACGCTTAAGTATAGCACGACAAAGGCAGCAGAGGTCTCAAGATTAATACAGATCCTGGGAAGGTTGGGGAGGCCGATGGCGGGGCTGCCAGAGGTCAAGGAGGATATTGCAATGGTTGATGCGACGCCGGCGGAGAGCGGGAGTGGTGTTGCGACGCCAGTGCTGGAGACGCCTGGAGCTGCGGCTGGGAAGCCCGGACAAGGCGGAGGAGGTGCGAAGAAAGGGAAGAAGAAGGGCAAGAAGTGAAGCATATACTATAGGTGATGAGACGGGTGCAGATTGCGTGCAGTTGCATGGGGAGGCGTTAGGCGCGGCATTTCTCATGATAGGTAGCTTGCATTGGTCAGTGGAAACATAGATGGATGAGCTGACCTCATCGAACCTGGGGAGAGTTTCAGCGCGGTGTCTAAGAAGGATTCTGAGATCAAGATCTAGAATATTGCACCAAAGCATACAAAGTACAAAATCAAAAGAACAATTTGTAACTTAATAATTCTTTCTATTCAGCTGATATCGTTATCCTATTATGAATCGTAATCCATCATCCTGCCCCAACTCCAGAAACGCCACTCTTGTGAAGATATACCCAGCAAGCACCGTGTTTGCACCGAGCAACCTCGCCATCTATTTTGCAAGGACTCGTAAAAGGAAAGAATATCCAGTGCAATGAATACTGTACATAATAGAGTTCATAACGCCAATGAGCCCAGGTCTTGATGCGAAGAAGTCTAGAAATCTTCGTCGAAGTTGAAATCTCCGCCGTTGTCTGCTTTGGCGTCGGTCTGCGCTGTTGTGTCCTCGTGCTTCTTCTGGGTGCCGGCCATGACACCGGCCTTTTGGTAGTCACCGACACGCTTCTCGAAGAAGTTGGTCTTGCCAGCAAGGGAGATGTTCTCCATGAAGTCGAATGGGTTGGTAGACTTGTAGACCTTCTCGTTTCCGAGGGCAAGGAGCAGACGATCGGCAACAAATTCGATGTATTGCTTCATGAGAGTTGCGTTCATACCGAGAAGAGCACAAGGAAGGGCCTCGGTTAAGAATTCTTGCTCGATTTCGACGGCCTCGGTGATAACAGCTTGGACGGCCTGCTTGCTTGGGCGGTGCTTCAAGTGCGAGAAGAGAAGGCAAGCAAAGTCGGTGTGAAGGCCCTCATCACGCGAGATCAACTCGTTTGAGAAGGTGAGTCCGGGCATCAGACCTCGCTTCTTCAACCAGAAAATAGACGCAAAGGAACCACTGAAAAAGATACCTTCGACTGCAGCAAATGCCACGAGACGTTGGGCGAAGGTAGAGTTCTTGTCCTGAATCCATCTGACTGCCCAGTCGGCCTTCTTCTTAATGCAAGGAACTTCGTGGACGCGTCAGCAAGTAGCCAGTGATAGAAGAGCAAAGATAACTTACTGGTATCAATAGCATTGAAAAGGTATGATCGTTGGGCTTGCTCCTTAATATAGGTGTCGATGAGGAGAGAGTAGGTCTCGGAGTGGATGTTCTCCATCATGATTTGGAAACCGTAGAAGCATCGAGCCTCAGGAATTTGAACTTCACCACTGAAGCGCTCGACAAGGTTCTCGTTGACAATTCCATCAGATGCTGCGAAGAATGCGAGGACATGTGAGATGAAGTAACGTTCGTCATCGGTGAGTCTGTTGTTCCAATCGTGAAGGTCCTTGGAGAGATCAATTTCTTCGGCGGTCCAGAAGGATGCCTCGGCCTTCTTGTACATCTGCCAGATCTGTTGTAATAGATTGTTAGTCGAATCAATTTACGCGTAACGCGTTCAACGCGTTCAAGACGCGACACTAACCTCGTGGTACTTAATTGGGAAGAGCACGAAGCGATGAGGGTTCTCTTGCAGGAGAGGCTCATCTGCTTCCTCTGGCTTTATTGTTGGTGCTACAATGGGCTTCTCTTGTTTGGCTTCCTCCACGATGGGTTTCTTGACTTCGATGTCGACGGGCGCGGCAGCATCGAAAGGAACGTTCTCTTTGCCGGCAGCTTGGAAGTTAAGCTTCTTAACAGGAGACTCGCTCATCTTGAGGCCCTCAATGGCTGAGGCGGCCTATAGTAAACTCAAGTTAGTAACTGAGGTGACGCGATGGTGGAGATCGAAGTGGCAATGGAGCCTGCATACCGTCTTTGAAGGAGTGACCTGGGTGGACATGTTGATGAAGGTAGAGTGATGGATGTGTACGGGACGAGAGGATATAATTGAGAACAAGTATTGAGAACCTGAGTATTGTTCGTGATGAAGAAGGAAGAGGAGTGAGGGAGCGCGTCCGGGCCTCATATGTACCTGCAGCTCGCCTAATCACGTGAGCGAAAACATTTCCAAATCGCGCTAAGTCGCGCTATATCGAACGCGAAGTCGCGGCCTCACGCGTTTATGCGAGGCTGGTACATGGGAGGCTGGCCTTGTTGTGACTAGGGACGCGATTACATATAATGAGCTGATGATTACCATGACACATTCTTATAACTGCGATCAAATTTACAGCAAGAAAAGTATTAATTATAGGTATACTCAGCAGAGAAGCGCGAAACCGCGACGCGCCGCGGTATGCGAGCAATCCCTTATCTAGAAGAAGACGACGATGTCCTACATAAAGGCTGAGAGGAATTCGAATTTAAGTAGCTATATATCCTTATAATACATCATCAGGTATATCTTCTATTCTATATGAAAGTCGATTTCCGATCTTATTATGCTTAGATATATATCATCCATTGTGCTGGTTTCCATCCGTGCACATATCATATCTAGCCCATGGATTTTTATGATAAAATATACCTAAACACGTTACATTCCCTAGAGCAACCTGCATATGCCGATTCGTGACCCGTGAATGCCAAGAAGATTTATCAGATCTTAATCCTTGTCAATCAAAACAACACGCGTCTCAAAGTGGAGTCAATCATGGTGATAATCAGCCCGTTTTGATCATTATGTGGAGAGCACTTGATGATTATTCGGATTCTGTACCGCGTAGGCAATAGTCCAAGCCACTACGGGGCTAAATAATGGGATATCGAGTTTCTTTTTAGGATTATCGTTCTCATAATGACGAGTACTGTAATTATCAAACAGAAAATCATGAAGAGCCCCGCTCAAAACATCGCGATGTTGATAGAAATCGCGAGAAATTACATCCAAACACAGTACCTGGTATCATTATCTCCTTCCAGAGTTGCCCAATACCGAACACACCAACAATCAATGTCTGGTCTATTCAAATGTGGGTTGCTTCCGGCAAGGTGCTTAATTCGGGCGAGTTGCCACAGCAGGATTGGCTTCTTCCCTCATTTGTAGCTCACTTCCATGTTCAACATCTCTCTCTCTCTTCTTACTTCCAAATCCACTGAACCAACCGCCACCTCTCTCTTGATGAACTCGAGCCTGCGTAGAGTGCGTCTGCCCGTGATTCTCTGCTTGTCTATCTTGTTGCGTCGTTTGACCGGTGTACTGCGGCGGCGGGCCATGTTCTTCTCTCAACTGCCGGTCATATTCGTTGGGATCACTCGGATCAACTGGAGGCGTCGAGTGGCCTT
Source organism: Amorphotheca resinae ATCC 22711 (assembly GCF_003019875.1). Classification (NCBI taxonomy): domain Eukaryota; kingdom Fungi; phylum Ascomycota; class Leotiomycetes; order Helotiales; family Amorphothecaceae; genus Amorphotheca; species Amorphotheca resinae. The sequence continues at coordinate 740,217 of NW_020194479.1, forward strand.
GCGCTTTAAGAGCTTTGGCCCCTTTCTGGCGGAGGTGCTTTTCGAGGACAACAGCATTTCTGGTGTTGGCACGAAATAGGGCATCTGCAATATCTCCTACTAGAGGACATAATCCAAGACCGAAATCCAGAATTATGTTCAAGTACATCTTTGTCTTTACATCTGCTGGAAGCCCTCCTTCGATTTGTTCGCAGGTTCTCAAAACCATGAGAGCCATGAATGCATCGAGGATATCGCCAAAGCTAGATTGGGGTCAGTAACTGTCTCATGGGAAAGAAGTTTGTTTCGTACCCTGGAATAATACCAATGAGTGAGCTCCAACCGAATCTAATTCCGCAGCAATTACAGAGGCTCATGTCGAGATGATATGCCCTCCTCTTAACCTTCGTGAGGACCTTCCCATCATGTTCAGATATGCCCGCTGGTAATGCCTTACGTCTCTTCTTGCCCTTCTTTGAAGGTCTGCCATCTAATCGTGTGGCTGGGACAGTCTCGAAATACGGATCCTATAAAATTGTCAAAAAATCATCAGCAGAGTAATTGAGAGAAGGAGACAAATCGCGAGGAGGAGAGTAATTTATGGCAGATGTGCCAGCACAGAGCAACTTACCTCTTGGCCAAAATTATTCTGAAGAGATTCTCCCAGGAACTTCTTGCCGATGTACTTTGCGATAAAGGACGTCATTTTTGCGATATGCTACTGAGTACTGAGTCTTTCGCGGGTAGAGAGACCTTTTAAGTAGAAAGAAGATGCTGCGACCAGACTCCGCAATTATCGCAGGATGTAGCGCTGTCTTGTCTGCTGTCGCACAACTTGGCTTGGCTGGTAGGCGAACCTTTGTTGACTGTTTCGAAACCCGCCGATAATTCGAGGTACTATTCTTGGCTCATGAGGGAGATACAAGGAATGCTTTATTGGCTATTAAAAGAGAGACAGAAAAACGAGCGACAGGAAGATCATAAGGCTTTATAGAAATTGAATTAAGCTTTCCTTTGTCCGCCGACCGAGCGCCATGATTTCCTGCGGTGCGCGTCGAGTGTATACTTCTAGGCGCATTTCGTCATGCATGTGTGGCACTGTGGCTCAACCCATAGTGTTTGTTTAGACTGCACAGCCACTTATCCAGACGCCACAGTCGGTCCCAATCAGTCGAGAGTCAGGTCGATCCGACGGCTTGCTGGCAGGAAGACACCACATACTCCTCTCAACCTACCACGTTTCCCAAGTTCGTTCCATCCACCAACCACTTATCAGCCTCTACCAAGAGATTGGGAGCTCAATATCAGAAGTCCCCAGCTTCTACCACGCTCGCCACAGGTCTTCAGAGTTCAGCTCTGTCTGATCGAGCTTGCCGGCGCGTCTTCCGCGCCCTACCTACATCTTCGAGTCCTGGAATATGCCAAGGCGAAAACATCACGACCGACACGAAAATGCATTTAGAAGATTGTAAGTTCCCTAGAGATGGTCGCAGACCTTCCTTCGCCCTCCATCTTCTGTCCAGAACCGCCAAAAAGATCACAGCCTCCCGCTCCGAGCTCACGACTGACTGCATGCGCAGGGCTTGACGACCTTTGTGTTCGTTTTATCATAAATCTAGCCCAAGATGACCTCTCCTCTGTTGAACGAATATGCTTCGCAGTTGAAGAAGCGCAGTGGTACTACGAAGACTTTATCCGGCCTCTCGATCCCTCATTACCATCCATGTCCCTCCGGAACTTCTGTATACGAATCTTCACGCATTGCCCTTTACTATCAGCTTTTTCACAGGGAGATCATATGACGGCTTTTGAACAGTTTCTCAAGTACAAGATGCGGATTCCGGTGAGGGGGGCCATTATGTTGAATGAGGCTATGGATTCCGCTGTCCTTGTGAAAGGCTGGAAGAAGGGCGCAAACTGGAGCTTCCCTCGGGGGAAGATCAATAAGGACGAGGATGATTTGACGTGTGCTATACGTGAAGTATACGAGGAGACTGGGTTTGATCTGGACGCTGCAGGGCTTGTGCCGGAAAATCGAGACGTCAAGTATATTGACATGACGATCCGTGATCAGGAATTGCGATTATACATATTCAGAGGGGTGCCTATGGATACTCATTTTGAACCGAAGACTCGGAAGGAGATCAGTAAGATCCAGTGGTGGCGCATTTCGGACCTTCCATCCTTTCAAAAAAAGGGTCACCAGCAGCAGCAAGCCGATGCTGCCGTGAGTACAAACAAATTCTACATGGTAGCACCGTTCATTCGGGGTGTGAGAAAGTGGGTTACGGAGCAGAAGAAAGCTGATCTGGCACGGGCCACAAGCAATCAATATTCATCAGCCGGCATGAGCCACGATGAACTCATGACCGAGGAGGAGCAAGGAGCGGAGTCAAACGTTCATACCCACGACCAAGCTCATATGACTCCATCTGTAGCCGACATCAACCAACTGGAAGCAGCCCTCAAATTTGCTCTAAAGATTCAGCCGCCCACTCAAGGGCTGCAGGTGGAGGCAATTACCGCAATGCAATCGCCTGTCAGGGACTCGGGGCAAGAACTGCTGGCATTGCTCCAAGGGAAGACTCGGGAGTCGGATCAGCCACCTTCGTCGAATTTACCACCTGCCACACCCCTGGATCATACCTACATTCAGGCCCCGGTACCAAAGACACCGCATCACCAGCAGCCTCGACCCCCGCATTTCTCAACTTTACCACCACCTCCAGCTTTCCCGATTCAGCCACCGAATGATACCTTGTACCGCCCAGAGCAAAACCAACAACACCATCATCAACCGAATAGCATTGCTACATTCCCACACAATCCGATGCAAGGCCAACGACCCCCACAGCCGGCACATGAACATGCACGTTCGTATCAATCACAACATTTAGTACACCCCCAACCCTTGCCACCGCAAGTGCAAAGGACTGTCTTCACTGGCGGGCCTGTATACTCTTCCACGGTCTCTCCGCCTACGCAGGCGCCTTTGGCGCCACATGCGAACTCCACGGTCTCTCAGGCACTCAATCCACAGTTCCCGAACGCCCATCCACTGATGGGTCCTTCGATCCAGAAGCAGTCCCCGCCTAAGCTCACCAGCCACTCGTTGGCGCTTCTCAACACCTTCAAGAGCCATGACCAGGCAAGTAGTGCTGCTTCTATTCCAAGCCAGCCTCCGTTGCGAAAATTTGCGCAAGAAGTAAAACAAGGCCCGCCCCAAGAGCTCCCTGCGGAAGTATCAGGGACTCCGCCTGTAGATCTTCTCTCGTTGTTCAAGACGCAGGCAGAACCTTCACCCATCCCGAATTCCAGCACGATGCGTTCCAGACCACCTGTTAGCGAAGCACATCGATCATCATTATTGGACTTGTTCAAAAATCCCTCGGCTCAGACTTCTATTTCGCCACGGCCCGCTGCCGCTACGGCTTTTCCTACAAGCACGACTCCTTCAGCAGTCGAATTGTCAGCCGTTGAACCGCTATCTTCCAATGCTACACCGGCCTCCATTTCCATTGCTGACGGGCGGGACGTGAATCCTCGAGAGAAGAATGAAGTTATACCGGAGCTACACCCCGAATCAAACTTACCTTTCCGAGCTATGTCTATTCTTACTCGCCCTTCTCAACCAAACGGTTCGGATAGCAAAGGAAGGAACGGCGCGGCAGATCAGACGCTATCCAACAAAAAAGAGGCTACTACCAGTCAGAGCAGAAGAACACCATCAAAGGTGTCTTCAGAAAAACCGTTCCAACCTCAGATTCTGAAACGACCGCAGCCTAGTACATCTAAGCCAACGGAGTCTCTTAATCCTAGTTCCTCTGCCTCAGCAGCATTGCCTGTGCAACCTTCTTTCGATCGTCGTGCCAGTCAGACTGCTGACCACAAGCAAACACTACTCTCTCTGTTTGGGAAAGCCCCTTCACCAGCGAATTCCGTAACGATGAATTCGATGAGCGACAGCTTTTCATCATTACACGCTGTTGATCCAACCACGAGCGTACCGGCAAAAACCAGGGTTTCAAGTCTTGCTTCTGACAGCCTCTCACGCCGCGGAAGTCAAAGTGCCCTTTCGCCGGCAGACAAGAGTTTTCTGTTAAGCTATCTAGATAATGTTGCTAAAGGGACGCAGCGTTGAATCCAGGCTCAGGTTTCAGTTACTGAGGAGGCATTGTAATAGAACTGGGCAGATATAAGGGATCGGGTCTTTATCTTGGTAGAAGCTGGCGTTCTGAACGTATAGGAAGCCCTACTTCGGGCCCATGTATTTTGCTGCAGGAGAAGCCAGTTTGAAATCGAACTGGAAATATTCTTCACAGGATCTACATAGTAGAGGCATAGAGTATTTCGTCCCAGTGATTCCTCTAAAGCCGACTATTTTTGAAAGAAGAGTGGCTGGATGTTCGCGACAAGGAAATGTCGTTATGAAGTTTGCGAGGCTACCTGTCTATGAACCCCTTCCCACAAATAGCGAAATAATTAAACCTAAACATAAATATGGATGAACAACCATCTCAAATCTCTCTTCAAAATTCTAGGATTACTAAATCATCGAAAAAGCTCTTAAGACCCCCCCCCCCCCCCCAAAACACAAAAAAAACACAATTTCGTAGCGAGCAATCTGAGAGCTTCTACGATCCGGCTCACTGATTGGGACAATAAATAGGTGTACGAAAAGAAACGGAAAGAGGATGATGAGGATCGGAATTTTGGAGATATATGGAGGATTTCCAGACTGAGGTATCTGGGTTATGTTGGGGTAGGGTAGGGGGTTTGCGCTGTGCGCTGTGCGGCGGTGGGGCTGGCCTGGGCGTTGATTTTGTTACTCTTGACGTTTGTGACACCTTTTTGCTGTTGAAGGTTAGTAAATGGGCTGCTATTGAGTGAGTAGAAGTATGATTAGAGATAGGAGCAGAGGAAGGACTGTCAGAGCGGAAGCAGAACACATCGATCGATGTTTGTACCAAAAGCTGCAGGATGCGAGGATGTTCAGGAACGGCGTTAAATTTAGGTATGGTAGCTAAGGTAGACAGCTTCGGAAACGAATGGGGCTATTCTGCAAGGAACAACCATATGTACATATCATTTTCTCATATATTCATGCTGGCCTATGACGTAGAGCTGCACACATACCCCTCGATATGCATTTTGCAGTCTGTGCAAAACCGGATTTTCAAACTCCGCTGTGGCTCCACCCCACCTACTTAGACTTGTGGAAAGACTTGACCTTCTCGATCTCGTCGTAGCTGCCCATGAAAATACCGGATTTGTCATGGATGCTCTCAGGCACAACCTCCATCATTCGCTCCATACGGCTGTTAAGCGCTTGACCGCCGGCTAGACACAAATCAGTCCTGATTCCAACTGCCGTTAAAATAGTGGGACTTACCATTCTCAAACACCATGGCCATTGGGGCACACTCGTACAGGATTCGAAGCTTGCCCTTAGGACTCTTCTTGTCTGCTGGGTACGCGAAAACACCACCGTACAGAAGTGTTCGGTAGGCGTCTGCAACCATACTTCCGATATATCTGGCGCTGTAGGGTTTGCCACCGTTCAGCTCGGGATTCTTCAAGGACTCGAAGTACGCCTTTGTTTCATCGGCCCAGTAATGCGAGTTACCCTCGTTGACCGAGTAGATAGCTCGCTTCTTTGGAATTCTCATATCCGGGTGGGTAAGAATGAATTCTCCAAGAGAAGTATCCATCGTAAAGCCATTGACAGTTCCCTCCTTCATCGTAATAACCAGCTGGGCCGAAGCACCATACATGGTGAAACCAGCAGCAATCAGCTCGGTTCCAGGCTTCAACAAATCCTCCTTTGTGCCCTTTGATCCCTCTGCCAGCTTGTGAATTCCGAAAATCGTGCCAACCGATACACCGGCATCTAAGTTGGAGGAACCATCAATAGGATCGCACGCTACTGCATAACGGGCGCCCTCGTGCTCGGAAAAGAGAATGGCATTCTCTTCCTCTTCGGAAACTAAGACAGCACATTTTCCGGACGACCGCATGGCGGCGATGAAGATGTCGTTCCCAATGACATCGAGCTTCTTTTGATCGTCACCGGTGATGTTGCTTGAGCCTGCGAGACCCGTGAGGTTGATGAGGGTGGCTCGTCGGATGTAGTAGGCTATGGACTTGAAGGAGAATTGGAGGGCATGGCAAAGTAATCTACAGCAACTTATTAGCACCTCCCCAACGGTCTGAACGGGGAGGTTCTCACGTGAAGTCTCCTGTTGCCTCCTTGTGTTTTGCTTGCTCTTCTGTCAGGAATCTTGTGAGAGTCACAATCTCTGTGTTGACCCTCTCCATCTGAACGTCTTTGTTTGAAGTCATGATGACGGATTGAGGAGGAATATCGAAGAACGCAGGTCTCGGGACAAGATGCTATCAGTGGTTAACTGCTCAAGCTGGACCTCGGGTCTTGCGCGGGGTCGATTCCGGAGCTATGGGTGGCTGGAGCTGTGGGGTTGGATGTGGTATTGGAGCTTGGTTGGTAATTCAGGAAACGTAACAACACTCAACTCTTGGATTAAGGAGAAGGAGGGTGAACTGGCAGAAGTGGTAAAATCGGTCAAAGATGAAGTCAAGATAGAAGCAAAGGTCAGTCATTAATCATATATGTACCTAGGCAGTGTCTTTACCCACCGGGGCCTGCCCCGCGCCAAGAGCTCTCATGGGCGGCATTAAACAGGAGACGTCAATAAGGGGCGATGATTTCCCGGCTCCCCGCAGATCCTCCGTTCGCGCTGACGGGAGATTTCGGGTCGCTAGTCCGGAGCGGATTAGTTGACAAAGCAGCGGAATAAGGTTGTTCCCTCCGGAGGCACTTGGCCTGATTGACCTTAGCGCGTATTAGCCCACAACGTAAAGGCAAGAAAAAATTCCTAAGCTCCAAGCTTTCTTCTTTTCTACATCGACACTTCACCAACCATGTGAAGAACCACAACCAGAGAGCTGCTTCATGCAGCCTCCCGTCTCCAAATTCTCTTCAGCAGAGGTAAGCGGCGCCCTTTCTTTCTTCTCCCCTCTCTTATGTGATGACACACATACAACCGCAAACTAGAGTCTTTGACCTCAAGGGGAATGAAACTTTTGTATCACGTCAGTCTGAACAATTGGGAATTTCCATATTCTACTTGCATCACCTTTCTTGCAAGGCTTTCTTCTGACAGAAGGCACACAGGTCCTGTACCGGCTGTACTCATATCCCAACAAACCGTACTCCACATTCCTCCATGGTGCCGTCCTGGCAATCTCGGTCATCCAGCACCGACCTCTGGAACTGTAAGCCTCTCATTCTTTACCAATCCCCGGGTGCCGTTGGCTATGATGAACATTTCGTGCTTTGCACGCTGGAAATTACCGACTGAGACCAAAAGTCTTCGACGATATCAAATGGCTGATTCTGAGCTACCTACCATCTATCACTCTTAATTGATTGTGTTTCTGTCAGTTTGATACTGACTATCCACAGTGGTTATAGGTATACCAAAGAGGAACGATATTTGAGCTAGGACGTATAAAGGTACGGTAGCTAAACCTTCCTTGCTTCGACTTTACAGCTGTCAAAGGATGAATTGGCACTGGGCTCCGACAGTACTCGACAAGATCGGGGCTGGTTTATGATAGGAGATGCCACTTTGCGGCAGGCCTAGAAAACCTCGCCCACTGATTGCAGCCTTGGATCAGACATGTTTTGCTTTCAGAATTTGTCAGCCGGGATACTTACTCGAGGCATAGACTCCGAGTTGATTTACGCCCAAGTTACAATGGGCCACCATCGATCCATATCAAATCAGCTGCATGAATATATGGATAGGTATGTGAATTTTCGATTTTTCTATTGCCTCCATTTTATGATGAGCATTTTAGATGACGAGTCTGATTCGGGTAACCGATGTTGACACAAATCAAATTATACCATTCATGCCAACTGAACCTTGGTTCTGCACATCTATCAAATCAATGCCGATGTCAAGTCATGTGCTAACAATCAACTTTCAGAGAATACACTCTTCTAGAGGGATGCCAAGTCGTCAGAAGAACCCGTTTGGCATGACTGCTAGATGGTACCAAGACAATGCGTCGACCTGGGAACACAAGCCACAGGTATGTAACTTGTTTCCTACTCCGCTCAATGACAGTCCGCAAGCATTATGATGATTTCGACCTACAAATGACAAGCATATGTCCAAGCCTTACGGCATTGACGAGACTGTCTTAACTGATTGTGCTTCGACTTCTTCATTATGTTGTCATGCAGTTATGAATATAGCTGATATCACTATTAGGGGACCTCAATAGACATTCATATTACACGCGGCCGGGCCTATCTTATTCGAGTTGAGATTGGCAACATCACACCACAAGGTTAGGCCCTGCAATGTTTCGAGTCCCTCGTTTTCAACGCAACCGCCATTTGAAAGCCGGTGCTAAAAAGTTCAATCTTCTGGTATGTCTTCCTATATTTCAGACCCCCTCCCTGCGCTCTTCTTAAATGATGATCAATTTTTATCACGACGGTCAACATAAAGCCACACGTTGGTATTGATGAGACTGCCTTTGACAAGGCTGTAGATCTGATAATATTTGGAGCCTCTTTTCTTTGTTAAATCACGTACGGAAGCAATGCATTTGCTAACGTTTCGAAAAGCATCCAGAGTGTTGAGTGGGATATGATGAGGATGGGGAATGCCAAGAGACCGGCCGTCCGAGGTGTCATTGGGACTGGGCAAAAGACGGATAGGCATGGGATATGATATAGAGATACCTACCCAATACCTATCAACATTCCCCCTGAAAATGCATTTCCTGGAATACAGCTTTCGTGGCCCCTATCTATCTTATATCTTGTGAGACAATCCTGGAATAGTTCCCCTACCTCATAATATCCCCCAAGACGATTACCTCAACCCTATGATTTCCATTTTCTTTTCCAGGATTTCCCATCTCAAAACAGACATGACGTAACTACATTTTCCTATATTAATATTTAAGATACCTTACATACATACATATATCTCAGGGTATCTACCTACCCTCAATCCCTCAATCAATCAATCAATCAATCAATCCACATATACTCCATTCCACCCACCCCACCCCACCCCACATTATCAACCATGCATTCCTTCCTTCCCTCCTCATAAAATCTCAAATCCTCATCTCCCAACCAAAGCGCCATCTTGTATTATGCTTGCCCCAGAAACGCCCATCTTTTAGCCGCTCGCATACTGCGGTGTATTTATTATGTTATGTTATGTTATGAAGAAGAAAGGAAAAGGAGCTCGATATTATTCCTTTCGCATTATGATGAACTGGAGGGGTTCATTCATTTCCTTGTGTCTCGTTTTTTAAATTTCTGCATGCAAAGCCGCCCCTTTTAAAACGCCACTTTCATGTGCCTTTTTATGTTATTTTACCGGAAGCCCGAAAAAAAGAGAAGAGAAGAGAACGGGGCGTTTAGGAAAATGTAACAATAGCTAAGAAGCTGAGAAGGGGTAGAGTCATGAGCGCCAGGTTCAGGTCTAAAGAAGCGGCTCCGAGGGATTTGCTACTGGGCGTAGATGTAGCGGTGTATAGGCCCGTGAGCATTTCCGTGGTGGTCGTCACCGAGACGACGGTACCTGAACTAGAGGCGCTGCTATCGGGCGCGGCCGTTACCGTAGTGCCAGGGGAACTCCAGTCGGAAGAGGCGTCGTAGAGCACGCCGTTGATGATAGCTCCTTGATTATTGAGGATCTTGTTCTTTTCGTCATCCGTGCAGGTCTCGGGGATGTTACGGAGCCAGCAGGTTGGGGAGGGTGAGGTTGGTAACTTGTTGGTGTGCGTTGCATTACTTGGGCCGGTGGTGTTATATACCGAGAGATCAACTGGCTCTCCCGTCGAGACAGAGGTTCCTGTTATAATCCGGGCAAAGACCTCGAACGCGGTTTCGGGTTGATAAGCTGGAACGCTATGTCCAGCATCATATATGCGGCTGAAAGAGAGATTACCGTACTGGCGGACCACCCCGCCGATGTAGGTTTTGTTCGTAATAATTGGAGCGTAGCCGGCAGCAGGGAAAAGCGTGGCATATGATGTGTTCGTTTGGGCTGCAACTGCCAAGGATATGGCTTCTCCGCCGAGCCAGTTACAGATATAGTCGCGGTCACCATACATGAAGCCCACACGTACTCCTGCGTTCAGAAGTGCAGCAATATCAGGAACCAGGGCCTGACGTTCGTAATCTCCAGTGGATGTGAAGGCATCGATGACTTGATAGTTTGTCTGAGTAAAGTTGACTGGTGTGCCAATAGCAGTCTGGAAACCAGGTGTGTTCAGATACTCGAGATAAGTACTTGGTGGGAATGGATCAGGTAAGAGGTGACCAATATCGTACACACTTCTCCCAGCATCGTAATACGGCTCCATCACGTTGGTAGTACAAGTAGAATATGCGGAAGAGCATAAGCTATTGACGACTGAGACGTCCCCCTCGTTTTTCGGATCGTGGTCTGCAACGGCAGCTCGACACTGATTAATGAGATCTTGACATCCCCCAGAGGCATAGAAACTTGCATTGGCCAACTTCGCTCTCGTTGGATTGATTGCTGTCAGACCATAGGTATTGTTGACAGCCATGACTGGATAGAACGGAGCTTGTATAAGGTCGTCGACACAGCCATTGACAATGCCAAGGGAGGCAAGATTGATCGGAATAGTATTGTTCTTGGAGATCGTTCCATTTGAACGGCGCAAATTCTGTTCTTCCCAAAGGGTAGCGAATGCTGGCCCGTATTTCCCCCCATAGCTTTCCGCAAACAAGTGGACGCCCACTGAAGTACCATTGGGAGAAGTGTATTCCGGGAAAGCGCTGAGAAAGCCTTGAAGCATATGCCAAATAGCCATTGCGGAAATTTCGGTGGTATTGGCAGTGTGATTAGTGTTAAGTGAGCTGAAAGTGCCATTCAAGAACGTATCTGCGGGCTGGGAATTCGGGAGGGATTGACTTGGGGTATATAGATCAGACGTCAAGAGATCGAGAGAACAGTTTGTCGGGGTGTCGTATGAGAAGCCTACTTGATTTGGCTGAAAGCATGTCAGTCACCGAACTTGGATGACAGGCCTTCTCTGGGGGGGAGGGGGGATAGCGAGCTAATTGAAGCCGTGTTTCCACGAGATCAATGGCTCTGCAACAAGACTTAGGCCCTTCTATAACCATCGCGACGATGATGTTGTATCTGGGAGGCATCTCTCACTGCTACACCGACCGTTGGGGGCTTTCGAGAAATTCAAACACTTCATGTGTGAATGAAACATGAACTCTCCTACCTGATCAATATAGAGTATATTCGATGCTCTGTCCCACCCCCAGTCCCTCGCAATCGTTCCAAATTCGCCCTGCGCAATCTCGATAGCCTCACAAGGACCATTCTCCGTGAACAGACCGATCATCGAGCTGGAGCCTGGCCCGCCATTCAGCCATATGGTGAGCTCCGTGGAGGGGTTTCGAGCTGCAATGAACCAAAAGAAGGTGTTTGTCGCGTAAGTCCCCGGGATGTTGACCCATCCTGTGTATTGTTGCTGAGAATCGAAAACTGTCTGGCAGGTGCCTCGCGGCGGGACTTTGTAGGAGATGGTGATGCTCGGGTCAACGGGGGAAACGATTGTGGTTAAATTCGAGACGGGAGGAGGATACTGAGCGAGTGTGAAGGGAAGAAGAAGCGCGAGGAGGAGGGCGATATACATGATCGCGCAATCATGTTTTGCTGAGAGGGGGATTGAGCCTGGAGGGATTGAGAAGCGTAGTTAAACAAGTGGAAGACTCGAGCGAGTTGAGTTCGGGAGTGGAGCTGTGGAGTTGTGGAGTTGCGGAGTTGCGCTTGCTTGGCGCTGGACAGTCCTACATTGTACAACTCCTTTTCTTATTTATCGTCAACAGACAGACGTAAGGTAGGAATATGCACGATCCTCACCCCTTGAGAAGTAAGTGGTGTATTGACTGATATTCTTCCTCTTCGTATGTATCTATTCATCTTTGCGGTGTCTTCCAGCCATCCTCGCATACCTAGTTGCACAGCCTTGACCGAAGGGCCAAGACGGCTTGTTTGTTGCAAAACATGCGGTAGTAACAGGGGTCTCAGCTGAGGCTGAAAATCTGCTCTGTTATATTTCTTACCGTTTCTCATTGATTGCGATTCTTGTTAGAAAGAAAAGGAAATCTGCCTTGCTGAAAACGGATGGTTTTAGATCACGAGTACGAGGGCTTCATCCACCGTCCATATACCTCCACCCGTATATCTGGAAAATGGCCTCTGCTCCAGACATTATCACATATATTGGCGTGCCCCTCGCAGTCCTTGGGGTTCTACCAATTATTTACAATACCATCTCAACTCTTGCGACGCTGGCCAAAGTCAGGCGCATGCTCCGACGCAGCCGTCTTGTAGGCATCACGAGAGGGGATGTGGTCAACCGCGTGATAGAGGTAGAGCTCCCCCGCTATACGCTTGCCCCTTTACACCGGGAACGAGAATATAAAGATTACTGGCGGCTGTCCGATTACCCAAGCCGGATCCCAGGAGGCAGTTGGACGATCTTCAATTGGAAGTCCAATGCTATTGGCTTGAAGACTCAGCGGCTAGATTACTCTGATCAACTTCGACAGCCGCAAGCCGAGATAGGATTCGAAGAACTTCTTAGCTTCCTTCTCGATCTGGGAGCTGTCCCGGACCCCGTAGGTTTCCGCATGCTGAGAACGAGTGGACTCTGGATACCGGCAGGCACTCCTCTTCTCCTCTCGCCTGATCGAACTGAAAAAGTCCTGACCATTGCCCCTTTGGATGATTCAGATGGACATCTTTCACTGGCGGTTTACTGGTCTTCAAATTGGGATATGAGAGACCAGAACTCTCTACCTCCATACTGGGTTCTGATCAAAGGCATACCCCCAACTCGACCTGTCAGCAAAGTCGATGGTACGGCGGAGCAACCATCCGATGGGATAGATGGATCTACTGTCTCTGTTGAGGTCAAAGGATCCACAGCATTGCAATACATGCCCCTTGCTCCACCGGCTATAAGGTGCCAAGTTGGGATCAACGGAGTTATATCTGCCGTTCCCGATGATTTCGATGCCCAGATGTTTGAGTCACTTGACGTCCGCCATCTGGAAGTTGATGAATCCGGCCTCAACACCGCGGGGATCTGGTTCGCCAGTGCCCTTACAGCACTCAGCACCTCCTCCCAAACCATTCTCTGGAACTACAAAATCCCATCCGACATTCTGGCCTTCTCCAAGAAGGACACGATTCCCTGCGGGATTCTCGTGCTCCTAGATCTTGTCGAAGAATCTGCGACTCCAGAATGGGCGACGAAGTATGACGATGAGGAAGAGGAGCGCGAGGCTAAGTTCCGCAAGATGAATGAACAAGCGAGGGCTGTGCTGCGAGAGAGCCAATTGCCCCCGGACCAGAGGGCCGCGGCTTTCAGGGAGAGAGCTCAGAGGCAGCATGAGGACTGGGTAGCGGGTCTCAACGCGACTCGGAGACGAGACGAGCAACGAGCTGAGACGAGGATGATGGAGGCACTTCAGAGTCCCAAGTGGGGTAACAAGCTAATAGCTGGGAAGGTCCTGCCGTGGCTTCAAAAGGAGGGCCACGTAGATGCATCTCACGACTCGAAGCGCGCGGTGGAAGTTTTGCTATGGAAATTGATTAACGATCCTCCCATGACGAGAGATCTGGCACGGATGCTAGATCAGTGGAAGGCCTTTGTTGATAATGGAGGTCTTCGAAAAGCGGATTATCTGACGCTGAAAGAAAACAAAGTCATGTTTGGTTATGCGAGCCTTCTCCTTGCGGTCATTGAGGATTCTGTAATGGCGGCACTGGGATCGCTGGCTATGGATCTGCAGGAGTGTATAAGAATATGGAAGAGAGTCAGGCTTGGATGAATTGTAGATTGTAAGGAGTTGTAAATGTAGTATACCCCCTGAATCTATGTCTTTTTTGAAGATAATCTATCGCTATGCTATGCAACTATTCAAACACTTTTATGGATGATACTATACAGCAAGGTAACTCTTTCGAGATAAAAGGTACCTATCCCAAATTTTCCTACTCTTACAAATGCGCGCTCCAGCGCTCGCGGACCTAGCAATTGAGCTGAAGAACCCGAATTCTTCTGCCACCCTCATGATAGAAACCCCCCTCTTCTCAGAGTTGAGCCTTATATAGATTTACAAAGCTCAACCCTTTCTCCCCGTCTCCCACTCAGACCTCACTCATCCTTCCTGATGCCAAAGAAATAATTACCCACCTTCTCACTCCCCTTGACTCTCGTCCAGCCCAATCCGGGCACATAAACAACGCCCATAACCCTCGGGCTATTCCAACCCCTCTCCCTCAGAAAATATCCCCTCAGCTCCTCCTCATTGATATACTTCTCCCAATCATGCGTCCCCTTGGGCACAATCCCCACCACATCCTCCGCCACCACCTTCGTCGTCAGCCAACTAGTCCACGTCCTCGCAATCGTACTCATGACGATCCAGCCCCCGGGCTTCACAAACTGCGCGCACGCGTCGAGGAAATCCGCCGGGTGCGTGATATGCTCGATGACCTCGAACAGGGACAGGACATCATACTGCTCGTCGGGGCCGCGCGGCCGCGGCAGGCCCTCGATCGACGTATTCAGGTAGGTCAGCTTGCCTTGCAGGGCCGGGTCGCGGCGGGCGTGGGCCTTCGCAACGGCGAGCACCTCGGGAGATGGGTCGACGGCGGTCACGCTCGCGGTGCTGGGGAGCCGGGCGGCGCTCTCGGCGAAGATCCCGCCGCCGCAGCCAATGTCGAGAAAGCGGAGGTTGGAACCAGGCGGCGTGGGCTGCGAGGCGTGACAGCTGCGGATGAAGTCGTGGCGGAGGGGGTTCATGAGGTGGAGGAGGCGCGAGGAGCCATGGGGATCCCACCAAGAGGAGGCGAGGGCGTTGAAGTGCGAGACTTCGATGGGATTGACGGATGAAGCGGTGCTTTGAGAGCGGGATTGGATCTGCCACTGGGTGTGGAATTGATTCTGGACGAAGCGGGGGGTGCCGCGGAGGAGGAGATGGAGGTTGCGGAGGGAGGTGGGTTGGAGAGGCATTCTGGCGGAGGGCATTGTCGGGGATTGTCACAGAACTGTTGCAACCAACAAACTGTTCGCGCGTCGGTTGTCGAAACGAAGTTATATCCGTCAATGGGGCCAATGAGGCCGATTGACTGGTGAGCAATGGATGGTGTTGATGTTTATCCCCGTTGAGCCGCCTTTACTACAGGGCTGGATGGTGCCATCCAGATTACGGAAGCCAATACAAATCCGCTGTCAGCGAAGAACTTCCCAAGAGCGAGCGAGCGGCCTCGGCCTAAACCCCCCCATCTCGAAGTCTTCAACTTTAACCACGACGATCCCTTCATTCACCTCGCAATTATTTCCTTCTCTCCTTCTCTCCCTCTCTCTCTTCAACCTCGTCCGCCCTCTTCTGTTCTCTTATATACAAGACGTCTTCTTAGAAAGGAAAAGGAGTGAAAAGAACGCCCTCCCCTCCAAGCGAATTCAGTGTTAAGCGGGGCAATCCTCTCCCGCTCCTCCAGACACTCACACACCTTCAAGATGCCTTCCGCTGAGGTTGCGTCCCAGTTCAACTCGATTGAAGAAACAATTCAAGCATTCAGTAGGTTGGGTCCATCAGTTCCCTCGCGCTCCCTTGAATTGGCGCTTCCCCCACCTGTTCTCCGTCCCCCCTCGGCTGACCACCCCGCGCTCCCAGAAAATGGCGAATTCATAGTCGTCCTCGACGACCTGTCGCGCGAGAATGAAGGCGACCTGATCATAGCCGCCTCGGACATGACGACCGAGAAGATGGCCTTCATGGTCCGGCACTCGTCGGGGCTCGTGTGCGCGCCCATGACGCCCGCGCTCACCGAGCATCTGGACCTCCCGCAGATGGTGCCCAGCAACGAGGACCCGAACCGCACCGCGTACACCATCTCGGTCGATGCGAACGCGCCCGAGACGACGACCGGCATCAGCGCGCATGACAGGGCGCTGACGTGCCGGACGCTGGCGAGCCCCACGGCGACCAAGGCGAGCCTGCGCCGTCCCGGTCACGTATTGCCGCTGAGGGCCAAGGAGGGCGGCGTGAGGGAGCGCATCGGCCATACGGAGGCTGCGGTCGAGTTCTGCAGATTGGCGGGCAAGCCCCTGGTGGGTGTCATATGCGAGCTGGTGGAGGATGGGGAGCCGGTTGCGGGTCAGGCGTTGATGCGGGAGCCGGGCATGATGCGGAGGGACGGCTGCTTGGCTTTTGGAAAGAAATGGGGTCTGAAGGTGTGTACGATCGAGGATCTGGTGGCCTATGTTGAGAAGACGGAGGGGAAGTTGGTGAAGAATACTAACGGAAGTCATTGATCGGATTATATGACTGCATTAAAAAAGAAAAAGAAGAATTTGATTTGTCCCCCACGGGGCCTATACAGATATATTTGAGAGACACTGCTGAGTCGCTGTTCAATTTCATGTGATACTTGATACTATTCTCCTAATCTTTGTTCAAACTCCTTAAAGCACCAAGCGGGGTCAGCTTTTATATCCACAATAACCACTCAGACAGATTCTACCAATCCTGAATCTAGTCTTCATTTTCTCCCCAACCCAGGCACTGAGAACTATTTTCAATCCATCTTTTCTTTCCTTCTACAACCTTTCTAGAAAAGAAATCTCGTCTTGGGATCTGTACCTACCTAGGCCGTAGAACATGATAATCAAATCTCCCCCCCCCCCCCCCCCCCCCCC